>NC_060140.1:313334206-313934206 GCF_021461385.2 Schistocerca piceifrons | reverse complement strand
TCCATTCCCATAAACGTCCATCCACTAGATACAATATGATACTCGTCCGACCAGGCAACATGTTTCCAGTCATCAACAGTCCAATGTCGGTGCTGACGGGCCCAGGCGAGGTGTAACGCTTTTTGTCGTACAGTCATCATGGATACACCTGTGGACCTTCGGTTCCGAAAGCCCATATCGATGATATTTAAAACGTCACGCATAATGTGTCAGTTCTTCACGCATCTCAGTACCTGGCGTCATATCTCCAAACTATGTTTCGTACAATGACATATTTATGTAGCTGCATTCAGCGTCATATGTGAAAACTGTCTGCTAAATGTGTTGCGAATAGAGTTAGTAGCAAATAAGTAATAAATTAAAACGTTTTGTATGATGCGTTAGATTAGCATGCATTCATTTGTGGGGTCGTATCTCCTGAAACAAGTGTCGTCCAGTTATGTAATTTTTCTGGTACATTCAGTGGTGTATGTGAATACTACCTGCAAAATGTGTAGCAAATGTAGTTGGTAGCAAAGAAGTAAAAAATTAAACGTCATGCTTCATGTGACGGTTTTACTGCATTAACAGCGAAAATGTGGTAACCAACAATCATTTTTCCTTTCATCATCTTGTGGGGTTCGTAGGAGACAAAAAGTTTCATAAGGGTTTGAAATTGTGTGTACAGAGTGTTAGTCTGTAAGTGCTCTCATTCCCAAATACGCAGTTACTAAAATATGAATATTCTCGCATTGGGGGGGATGCAATGCTTCTTCGGCCCCAACCACTTTTCTTTCATAGGTAGGTGTTTCTTACCTCCAATGTGATTGTTTCCCAACAGTAAATAGTATGTGTACCAAGTGTGGTTGAAATTGGTCCTGTGGTTGAGGAGGAGATGTGGAACCTAAATACATACATAGATATACATACGCCTGCTTTTATGAATTTGAAATTAAATCAGTAAAATGAAACGACTAACCTTAGCTGCATACTGCCGTTGATATACGTCAACGGACTG
This sequence comes from Schistocerca piceifrons, assembly GCF_021461385.2. Classification (NCBI taxonomy): domain Eukaryota; kingdom Metazoa; phylum Arthropoda; class Insecta; order Orthoptera; family Acrididae; genus Schistocerca; species Schistocerca piceifrons. The sequence goes on along the minus strand of NC_060140.1, from coordinate 313,933,209 downwards.
TTGAATGAACATGTATGCCCCGACGGGGACTCGAACCCAGGATCCTATATGCAGCTAGGGTATTCATTTCATTGTACGATTTATTGTAAATTCATTCTAACGACCTGCATGGTCACCGATGGTATCTGTTCTTTCGGATATATATATATATATATATATATATATATATATATATATATATATATATATATATATATATATATATATATAAGTGTACCTATTTTTATACTTTGTGTGGATGTTAGCAACTGGTGACAGCTGCTCGTAATCTAGGGGTTTACGGATTTCATTATTAATCAAAACGTCATTGGTCCCGGATTCAGACCCCACCACTGCTTAAATTTTGAACAAAGTCATCAGTAATGGTGGCAGAAGAATTCGGACCTAAGAAGCCAACTTCTTTCAGCAAATGGCCTTTTCAAAGAGGGTGGAGGAGCGGACACAGGTTCAGGATACACCCTTGCCCTTGCGGTGGGAAACTGCTTCTAAAGGCAGAAGAATCAGCAATGATCAACGGCATGAAGGTGCTGAAGGATATGGAAACCACTGCATTAAAGAGACACAATTTGTACGCACAGGACATGTGGCTTGTAATGCCATGATGATCTTTTCATTGGCAAAAGATTCCGGAATAGTCCCCCATTGGGATCTCGGAAGGGATTGAGTACGAGGAGGTGACCATGAGAAAAAACGAACGAAAGGATAACGTTCTACGAATCCGTACATGGAATGTCAGAAGTTTGAACGTGGTAGGGATCCTAGAAAATTTGAGAAGAGGAAGAGATAGAGATAGTATATGAGGGTATTGAAGGGGTAATTCAGGTAGTAGGGGAAGGAGCAGAAGAAAATGTTACGGCGGAATATGGGCTTGGTAGTGGGAATCGGAGAGGAGAAAGATTAACTGCAGCTGGTAATTTTGAATACTTTGTTCAACAATCGCAAGAGGAGGAGGTATACTTGAAAATGCCGGGAGACTATGCATGAGTCACTTATTACTAATATTTATTAGTGTGACGCAATTCGGCAGCATGTTGCCATCATCAGGTGCGTTTTTTTGGAAGTCTATGTTGGCAATACTAGGAGGGACTTCCAGTGTTCGCCATACTAGGAGAGACTTCCAGGAGAAGATACAATGGATAAAGAAATGCCTACCAAGCAAACCATATGCTAAATCAGCAACAGCCTGTCAAGTTAAGGACACTGGCCATACATTCCAGGGAATCATGAACAATCATCATATGTTACTTAACTAACTGACATGTTTGCAGAACTAGAAATTTTCATCCATGGCGAAGTGAAGGGTAACAGGATGCTAAATCATATGCTAGAAGAAAACAGTGTGAATTTCTATAAAAATTTCTCTAAAGTGAATGCTTGTTTTAATAACAAGGGGAATGAAAAGTAATGCCTCCACCTTCGTTAATTTGGTTTGTACGGGAATATTTTAATAAATCAAACGCAGAAACAATCCTTAGAATGTGATCTTTAATTACCATTATTCACTTTTCCACGTAATCACCAGCCAATTGGATACATTTCTGCCAACGATGAAAAAGTTTTCTGAAGCGGTCACGAAAGAGGTCGACACTCTGTTTCCGCAACCACACGTTGCTTAAATCGCATTGACCGACCGTCTGCGCAGGGTTCCATACTTTACTCTGTAACAACACAACCGCTCAATGCTAAGGCTTCCCGACAACTGTAGCTGTAGAGAAGAGGCTACGGAACAAGCCAGTACCTGTCTATACCAAGGCTCCCAACTGTTGAAGAGTTACGGAGGTGGAGGCATTACTTTTCAGTCAACCATCGTATAAACAATTAACCGAAAAAAATACTGTTTTTAACGTTAATGAATAACTAGAAATATCGGGGAAATGATGCTAAAAATTCAGAACGATCATCACCGATTTCTTTCAACTTTCTATACTGTGACTCGTAAAATACTAGAGAATTTAAACCATTAGACATATTGTTTATAGGCTGTACATTGGCAATCATACACATAATTTTAAACAAAGATGTGTACGCACCAAGTGTTGTTTTGTTTCCTTCATCACAGTTTGTTTTAACAGAAAGCCATTACAATACGAAATTAGAGTTTATGGCTTGTTGGCTAATGATCAGAATACTACTAAACAGTCTGAATCTTCAAAAGCTTCGCAATGTTACCCATTCGCTGGTTACAACTTGACGAAATGCTGTCATTGAAGCTACTATAGTCACAAATCCAACAGCTGGTGAGATCTCTCCCGTACTCTGTTTGCCAATGATCCGAATCAATTAATCCAGTTAGTTCAAAAGCGAACGAAGGTTTCGTTAACAGTTGTGATAAAGATGGATCAAGACCGGACATTCAGATACACAGAAGTTGATTTACGATTGGAGTGTTTAAAAGACTATCGTGCAAAAATTTGAAATAGATCAAAGCCAGTCAAGTACTTTTCGTCATCCCGTTATACACTCCTGGAAATAGAAAAAAGAACACATTGACACCGGTGTGTCAGACCCACCATACTTGCTCCGGACACTGCGAGAGGGCTGTACAAGCAATGATCACACGCACGGCACAGCGGACACACCAGGAACCGCGGTGTTGGCCGTCAAATGGCGCTAGCTGCGCAGCATTTGTGCACCGCCGCCGTCAGTGTCAGCCAGTTTGCCGTGGCATACGGAGCTCCATCGCAGTCTTTAACACTGGTAGCATGCCGCGACAGCGTGGATGTGAACCGTATGTGCAGTTGACGGACTTTGAGCGAGGGCGTATAGTGGGCATGCGGGAGGCCGGGTGGACGTACCGCCGAATTGCTCAACACGTGGGGCGTGAGGTCTCCACAGTACATCGATGTTGTCGCCAGTGGTCGGCGGAAGGTGCACGTGCCCGTCGACCTGAGACCGGACCGCAGCGACGCACGGATGCACGCCAAGACCGTAGGATCCTACGCAGTGCCGTAGGGGACCGCACCGCCACTTCCCAGCAAATTAGGGACACTGTTGCTACTGGAGTATCGGCGAGGACCATTCGCAACCGTCTCCATGAAGCTGGGCTACGGTCCCGCACACCGTTAGGCCGTCTTCCGCTCACGCCCCAACATCGTGCAGCCCGCCTCCAGTGGTGTCGCGACAGGCGTGAATGGATTGACGAATGGAGACGTGTCGTCTTCAGCGATGAGAGTCGCTTCTGCCTTGGTGCCAATGATGGTCGTATGCGTGTTTGGCGCCGTGCAGGTGAGCGCCACAATCAGGACTGCATACGACCGAGGCACACAGGGCCAACACCCGGCATCATGGTGTGGGCAGCGATCTCCTACACTGGCCGTACACCACTGGTGATCGTCGAGGGGACACTGAATAGTGCAGGGTACATCCAAACCGTCATCGAACCCATCGTTCTACCATTCCTAGACCGGCAAGGGAACTTGCTGTTCCAACAGGACAATTCACGTCCGCATGTATCCCGTGCCACCCAACGTGCTCTAGAAGGTGTAAGTCAACTACCCTGGCCAGCAAGATCTCCGGATTTGTCCCCCATTGAGCATGTTTGGGACTGGATGAAGCGTCGTCTCACGCGGTATGCACGTCCAGCACGAACGCTGGTCCAACTGAGGCGCCAGGTGGAAATGGCATGGCAAGCCGTTCCACAGGACTTCATCCAGCATCTCTACGATCGTCTCCATGGGAGAATAGCAGCCTGCATTGCTGCGAAAGGTGGATATACACTGTACTAGTGCCGACATTGTGCATGCTCTGTTGCCTGTGTCTATGTGCCTGTGGTTCTGTCAGTGTGATCATGTGATGTATCTGACCCCAGGAATGTGTCAATAAAGTTTCCCCTTCCTGGGACAATGAATTCACGGTGTTCTTATTTCAATTTCCAGGAGTGTATATTAGTAGACAAGACTTTTTATTATCTCGGGTTCCATATCTTTAATTGGGCGAAGTTACAAGGAGGAGCCGAAATATGCGTCGTGACACAATTCCCAGGAATACCGCAAATCAGGACTTATATCCAACTCCAGTGCGTACTCAACACTTGAAACGAGACATTGCCGGGTTCTCTAGTATCCTGACGTAAAAAAGGAATTGTTTTCATTGGTTGTACGATCTTACCGATTAAAATAAGTTTACCTTAGCAGTGAAGAGTCTTTTGGATGTAAACATTTGAATGTGCAACTACTAACTGAAGATGATATGTTTACTACTGTGCTATGCACTCCAGACAAATACATTTATACATTTTCAGCAGATTTGTAACTAAATACATTAAGGAAATGATTTAGACGTAAAATTCACTTAAGGTACACACAAAACTAAATGAATATTTTTGTTCAGAACTAAATTTCGGAGTTTAAACTTGCTAACACGTCCAGCAGATAATCCTCATCACACTACAAATGAATGTACATTTAACTGCAACCCTCGTCATGATGCAACATGCTGCATAAATGCGTAATTATAATAAATGTTAGATTTGTTAGTAAAATGTGACTGAAGCAGTAAGAATTGTTTCATAAATACATTCTTGATGTCTCCCATGCAGTACTTCAATGGTAGCATACAAGGTGCTGTTGGCGAAGGCCTTTTCCTGTGGTTTTCTGAGATAGTGGCGCCTGAGGACAGGTAGCGACCTCGTTGATCCAAGACACCTATGCATTCGTGCCCCGAAAAGTATGGCTCTCATCACACTAGTGGCCTTGCCCTCCCTACATCGCAAAAGCTCGGCTCCGTTTGGGGGTCACGGGAAATAAGTATTTCAGTGGAACGGTATCTCCTAAAGGTCTTAGTTTTGTCTTGTGTCATCGAGAGCCTGCATGTATTTAAATGCATGACTGATAATTATTAAACTCTTCTCAAATAGAAACGCGCTCCACGCTGGATTTGATCGCTGGAACTCATGAGACCTGTAGCGTCACGTACTATGACTCACACCGCAGCCCCATGTCGGCTTACTGACGTAAGTGTTTTGAGTATTGCTGGCGCTCTGTGGTGCTGTTGGGAGCACTGAGCATTCAAATTTCGCTGTTGAAAACGATCAGGTCAGTGTCCTGCCTGATGTTGTCTAGAAATGTATTTCAATCACTCTCCACTTCCTGCACTCTCTACGCTTTATGCATGAACCACCAAAGAAACTTGTTGAAACGTTGGCTCGGGATCACATACACATCACTCGAGCTGCATATCGTGATGACGCAAAGGTTCAGCTTACGACAAGGAAGGCGATGTTCGCATATGAATATCTGGATTATATGGTAAAGCGAAACCAAGCTACGCAACATAACTGTGTTCTCCAGTAATCTCTCAGGCAATGACATATCGGGCGCAGAGTATGACATACTTTGAATGTTTCGCAGGATTTTAACATACCAAATTTGGCGGCGAGTATTCAAAATTTACATGGACACTGACGTGCGCTTCATTGGCGATGTTCTCGAGAAATTCCGGAATGTGACCATGGCCTGCCTTTTACTACACTGGGTGGTTTTCGGACGCCCTGCTCAAGAAAACGAGGGTCAACATCGAGCCTTTTCTTTGAGCATGGGGATCTGTTTGGGACTTTGTCAATATGATCATACACACGCCAAGGCAAATAACCGACGTATTGGTGAGGAATTCAACGCATTCGACGATTGGAGTTACGTTAGACATCAGTATCTTGTACACACACGCCGTGCAGCAAGCGCTACAGATTGGGGAGTTTCGGTGGCTGTCCGATGATGAATGCTTCGCATTAGGTGAAACAGTCCGTAGTGGTGGTGGTATGGCGGCTGATTCTGGTGTAAGGTATGTTCTGGAGGTAGACCTGGCATACCCTAATAGTGTGACTGATGCGCAACGCTATTTGCCGCCATGTCTAGACTTCCTAGTGCCACGAGGTGGCACATCCTCAGGTTGATGACAATGCTGGGGATAAGGAGCAATACGTTGTTCATGACCATAATCCCCAGATTTAGGGATGGAGCTACTTGCAATTAGGCGCGCTATCTCCTTTAGGCAGTCACCCTTGTTGAAGGATGAACACGAAAGAGAGCACATCCACAAAAAATTATTTCGAAAAATATATCATTAAATGATGATGAATGCTATTTTCGGTAAGACTATGGAGAATTTGAGAAAACACTTTTTGGTGTGTGTACTGTAAGACCTTCGGTACACACAACATCAGATTATTTGACTTGTCGCTCTAACGAAGTAGGCGAGTGTAAGCAATATGTCTCGTGGTCTTATCGTGGCGTGTTTATCTTCTGCCATTAGGTCAGATGACAGAAATGCCACTTGCACGCTTAGAGTAGCAGATTGACGGTGACCAACTTTAAACAGAACTTGATTAATTTTCACACACATTTATTAAAATAATAAAAAGCATAGAAATTATGTAACTTCATTCTAGATGCTGTTTACAATTGACTATCTGAAGTTCCATTGGTTAATCTTATTCTTATTATTGGTTAATCTTAATCTTATTCTCACATATCTCTGATACTTGACAAAGTGTCTATACATTTATCTTCATGGCTATGTACAGGAATATGATAATCTTATTAGGAGTAGACTGAAACTTGACTATCGACTGGTACAGACTAATGCAGACTGGTACAGACTGGTGCAGACAAATGCAGACTAATGCAGACTGACTGATCGGAGGTCTGTACACTCGTTATAATACCTCGCGCATTCAGGTATCACTGCGCGAGTGTGATCTGTGAGGAGAAAAGGTTCTACGTTAGCAGCAACCTCATTGGCTGTGTTACATACTAATACGCGGATCGGCGGAATCAGAATTTGGTCCGTGTCTATGGCAGCGCCATCTCGTAGTGCGGAGATGGACGAGCGCTGCGCCTGCGCTGTTGTGCTTAGCGGGACGCGCTCTAGTGGGAAATTTGTGTATGCGTTGACTACGCAGAACTATGTACACAACACACTTGAAATTCTTCTTAGGTCGTGTTGGGATGGCCGCTATGGCATAAGGAAGAGTAGCGCCAGACCAGATTTCAAACGGGTCACTATAGTCAACAGGAACTTAGTAGCTTTGGAGAAGGCAAAGCCTGCAGATGAGTTCACGATACCTGTCTATGTGGGGACTTGCATACTAGACTTACACAAATTTCACATGCACTGCTATAATTACGGAAACCTCATTTCGCCGATCATAAGTTACTTCATATGGACACAGGTAGCTTCATTATTGGGTGAAGAACTGCGATTCATATGAAGTAATGAGCTGCTACGCTAAAGAATTCGACACGTCTTCATACACTGTCGATAATCCTTAGGGCGTTATTCCGCAAGACAATGTTATCGACCCAATGAAACGAGGCGAATGGGTCTATGATCCAAGATATATGCATCCCACACATTGGAAGGTGCCACTCAGAGGTGGGCCTTGGATGTGTTTCGTGCTGCGCCAAGGTTTCTCGAGACTAAAAACTATTTGCTTTGTCTGTATGACTATGTTTGCTGGGCTTCACTGCAGCCACCGCACATTATGCAGGAAAGCAATATTCCTTCTGTGCAGCCTAAAATCGATTTGTCGGCTCTTGACGCTAAGAAAATCATTTCTGATGACGGAACTGAAACTCACCCCTACTCAAACTATTCACGGGATGAAAGGGTGCTTGATTGAAAGAGAGAGGGTGATTGTGTAAATGTCGTTGTTGTATGTATAAGGAAGAGTATGGCTCATAGTGTAAATATTTCTAGAGTAAGTATGTGTGTGTGTGTGTGTGTGTGTGTATCTGTCTATGTGTGTTTGCGTAAATAAAAAATATATCCACACCATGCATGGTTTACACACTATGTGTGTTCGTAAACTGAAATACATAGAGATATATATGCTTATCATACAAATGACCACTGCACGTCATGTAAAGAAAAATATTTTGTAAGTTTCACCTCCTGCCGACCGTCCAGTCCGAACAGTTATAGTGTACATAGCTCCCAGTCCACCTAAAAATATCCTCAACCAGTGCTCTTGAAAAAATTATAAGAAATATCTTCAACCAGTGCTACTGAAAAAGTTGTAAAAATATATTCTCAAAAAAAGGTATTGTTGGGTGTACTGTGGAAGGTTTTCTTTTTTATTCATAGTTATTAGTATTAACAATATGTAAGTTTAAAGTCTCTTTGGAATGAAGTTATTATTAGAATCAAATTGTGTCTCACGAGCTATATTGTAATCTCAAGAATCAAATTGTATTCTGAAGAAGCGAACTGTAATTTCCAGAACTAGATCGTAACCTCAAGAACTATATTGTATCTCATAATCCAAATGGTATTCCAATAACTATACTGTAATCTCAAGAAGCAAATTGTAATCTCAAGAACTAAAATGTAATCCAAAGAACTATAATGTATCTCACGTACCAAAGTGTAAAATGTATATGTAAGAATTGAATAAACGAAAAAAAGTTCCTAACCATATGTCTTCGTTGTTGTTGTTATTTATGAAAAACCTATACCATTAGTACATATAAAGGATAAGTAGGACACAAGTGCACTACTTTTGAACATGAGTGCTATTAAGGAGGTGAAGTTTAAGATGTATAGTAACGAAATATATGTAACAATTGCATGGGCCTATGCCTAGCACGCAGCAGGTGTTTAGCTGTGGGAGTAGATGGCACGTGACTGTCCACTTCCAGAGGTATATTGCAAACATGTTTAACATTATATCTCCTGTGCTTGAGGAGCACCACAGTCATGGAATCTGTGTAAAGTTACATACTAAGAAAGTGTGAAAAAATAATGTACACAGATTGTAAGGTAAAAATTCGTTAATTTCCTATCCAATTTTAAAGTAAATTTGTATTTTCATAAGCACACACAGCAACACCAAGCTCACACAACTTCTTTTTGAGTCAGTGGAGAGCAGGGCATCAAAAGAAGTCCAGGTCGTGAACAGCAGCAAACTGGAAGATTCGACGTATCCATTTGATCTCTTCACCTCTGACGCAGATGATGGTATCATTGTGATCGAATAATCGAAGTGACGTCACCATACCTTTATGAGGTATACCAGGATAATGTCAGTGAATTCCATGGTGGAAACGTGTTAATCACTTTGCGCTCCTGTGTCTTTTAGCAAACTTCACATCCCTGAAAGACCTCAGCGATCCAATGCATGCTGAGAGTGTCTCCATTTTACCAGCATCTTCTGTGTACGCTGCGAATGCAACATCTTTAAATATGAACGTCTGCCATGATGTTCACACCTAGAGATGGCATTTCGAAATGCTTTAGTATGGCACAGTACATGTTCATTTATACAGCTGGCACACCAGTGATTGGGCAATAGTTAATCATATCGTCATGCAGAAATGGAGCGTAAGCTGTAGTGTGTTCCAGGAAATTCGCAGAAGATTCAAATTCAATTCGCACATCTTTAGGTTCAGATTTAATTATCTCATTCTGTTTTTAGCAGTCTGTTACGATTTTCGGTGCCAGCTGTTTGAATCCCTGTGGAGTTTGGATATCATTCCTTGCATACGTGTCAAATGCTAGACTGTACACACTTTCATCCCACTTCAGGTGTAAATGGTCATACAGGTAGAATTCTGAGTTCAGGTAGACTCTGATATTAGTTAACCTGTAGTTGACAAATTCGTTGGAATCATTTGCTATAATATCTCTTCTGTTGCTCTGAAATGCAAGTATGAGGAATCTGGGCGTCTCCAATTGAACAGAAGCTATAATAGTCCACATTTGCCTGCATCACACGGGTAGCACTGGGTACTCAGCTTCCATGAACGGAAGGTTCATGGTAGAATATACCTGCATTCAGAACTTTTAAAACATTCAAACACTGTTTTTCAGATACAGTGATGTGCGACATTTTTTATATTATTTTACTTATGATGATCTCGTCCGCCTCTTTAGCTCCTTGATATATTAGTTAATACTTGCTGCACTCTATACCAGGGCAAGTCCCTGTTTAGCGATCGTAACAATTTGCTGCATATCCTCAAAGTAACCCATAAACAGTTTTAGAGGTATGCATGTAATATATCTCCTGTACTCTTCAGCAGTTCTACCTACATTTTCTAAATTGTTCACATCCGGGGGAAAAGCAGAGACACATGTTTTAAGAGATGATATTATACCGTTATGTGTATGGTCAATCTCTACCCCGTCAAATTCACACTCTATCTCATGAAACAGGAATGTTTACCGGAGCAGTACCATCCTTCTTCTGAAATTCCGTCTCCAGATAAATGAAAATCTTGCATTGGAGAGTTAAAGCGATCTGTTGCTGGATGACTACTCTAACGTCATCTTCTTATTAAACGTGGTTGAAGCATAAGGCTTATGCGAGGTGTACTCTTGGCATATAACACGCTCATCATATTCCATTAGGTTAGTTATGTTGAACGACGTCATTGTGAAGTTTGAAACCTACTGATTTAAAAACTCACAGTTTCCACATGTTATCATCTTGGTGTTTTGTTGTGAAGTGCCATGCTGCGATACGGGTGTGGTGATTTTATGCCTTACACCAATCATGTCTTCGTTGGCAATACGTGGACGTAGGGAATCTTCTGGCTGCTGCGAGTCCAGACTGACTGAAGGTCACCGGCGCTTCTGGTCTCCAAAAGGTGCCAACAAGCTGAAGGCTGTCTTCAACAGGTCTCTTCCCATTCGAGGTCACTGCCTATCCCACTTTGGATGTAGCCATACAATGGATTTCTCCCCACGAAAGTCAACAAGCTAAATATCTTTACCCACATACACGTTTGCAAATAGTCCAATGTCTGAACTGCTACTAGGAGGTGTATAGTGTTGGTAGGGGTCTCAACGAACTTGTACCCATTTCCAACTGATGGGAAGAATCTGTAAATTTTATGAACCAATCTGTTGTTGAGATAGGATTTGTTGCAATGTTACAATCGATACAGATTGTGCTGACAGGAAGTATATCCGCTGCCTGATCTGATCTGCCAAATTTGTTAGGATCCTTCTTCAAAACCCATCTATTTCTGAAACTTAGTAGCTGTCATATTTGCATTCGGTGACTTTATTTCAGATTTAAGTGTATTGATGTTTGTTCAGAGCACAATCCCTTTCCCACACTGTTTTCAAACAGAATTTAAATTGGCAGTATCGTATGCACCAGGTTCTATTTCCACAATTTATTTTCTTCCATTATTTTCCAGGTGAAGTTCATTGTTATTCTCTGTGATATTTGGAATATTGTTGTATGCCCCAGCCCAATGAGTGCAGTATTTCATTCTCCTTTGCTTAAATCAATCGGTGGGAAGTAATTCGCACGTAATGATGGCTATCGTTCTTTTGAAGTCAAAGTGTACAACATTGCTTCTAGACTTCAGCTGATGATTGGATGTTTAATGAACCTCCTTATGTACATATTTCTTCCGAAATATAAGGGGAAACATGATGCCAGATGTCCACACAGGTAAGTATTAAAGTCTTGGTATCGATGAAAATTGTAGGACACACATTTTATGTCTGTGAAGTGGCGCTGTAACTCTTCTGGGTGTTGCAGTTATTTCTAATGAATCGAAATTAGACATTATTTATTTTTTTCTTAACAGACGCCACCAAGGTGGTTCTGGGTCCACAAGTAACAACTAAATTCAGTATTCCGCATTCTCTGGATCTCCACATAGCCTTCAGTAGCCTATTCCACATTAACACATCTCTGAATCTTGCAGTGCTGAATTTCCCCCTAACAAACTTAAGCAGATTTGTATTCATAAGTGGTCTGTCTGATAGTATGGTTAATGGTCGATTTTTTGTGAAGAGACGTAGTTCTTTCTCATATGGTTTCAGAAATAGTCCTTTTCTGAAGGCTGCTGCTTGCATCATGCGCTTCTGTCTTCTTGCTTCCTGTAGCTGAGAGATCTGGGTGTTCTTGACTGTTCTTAAATAGCTGAAACACCACCAGCCAGTTGACCCATCTCTGACTAGTCTGCAAATTAGAAACTAGGATGCATTAACCGATCCCTTACATTTCAGAGCACTTCTGTCACACACATCAGTGTCAGGAAACAGTTTTTTAAAAAACCCTGCCATGGCTTCTTCTTCTACATCGTTGTCTTCTTCTTTTTCAGTGCATGCCATGCAGCGTTCATAACTTGCTTAAAATTCACACCCAAGCTCAACTCAATTATACCACACATGGTTTTATAGACTAATAATCCTGGAATGCGCTGTCCCACATTGATATCCTTTCTCACACATATTGCCTTGGCTTTATTAGCCAAAATTCGATCTGCTGCATGGCATTCTGGGAAATTTGCATTCTGGGAAATCTTTATGTTTTATGTATTCAGTGTCACGTTCCAAAAATACCTAATCAAGCAGATTAATCCTTTCATCACCACAAACCAATCGTTTTCGATGATTAGTACCTGGAATGTGAAATTCAATTGGAAGTTTGTCGATAATACCAGAACCTCTTACAACGTGACTGTCATCACATATGCGATGCTACAGACCTGGTTTAGCTCTGTGCACCCAGTTATATAGCAAATCGTCTGAGTCAATCCAGCTGTTTTGTGTTGGAGTAAATCCAAGCCATTTACTAGTGCTATTCCCTCTCAATACCTTACGACCCTCTCTACGAGAAACACATGTGGTTCTAAGCTCTTACACAATTCCTCTATGCAAAAGCATCCTGAAATTTAAGTTCCACTGGTACCTTTCCGGATGTAAGTTCTGGGAGATGTTCTTGGCACTTTGTAAAATGTAAATATCTCGCTAGATCAGTGTGGTAGGTGTGACTTTTCAAATGCTACCTTGTATTTTCAGACACGTACCAAATCACCTACATTAAATTTCTGTTGGTGTGGATCCTACATTATAATACAATAGAATACACATGCACCAAATCACCTACATTATATTTCTGTTGACGTGGATCCTACATTATAATACAACAGAATACGTATCCTTGAGTCTGTTATTACGAACGTCGATTGGTCTCACTTTTATGGTGCTATGTTTGGTTTGATTATATCGTGCAGTTATTTCTGGGAGTATGTCTGTCCGTTTGTATGAGCCTTAGATATGTAAACGCATCCATATTTGACCTTTTATTGTAGTGTTCAGGTGTTCCACGACACTCGCCTTCACGTGGGTGAACACTGAATAGTGATGTATTCTATATCTTTGCAGCACACTCCTGAAATATTTGTTGTAAAACCATGGTCAGTATGAAGATTGCCAGGACTCTGATTAGTCCCCGTCTGCAGCAAATGCTCAGACACTTGCACAACATCCCTCCCTAACATTGTTTTATGAGGCAATACCCAGACTAACTTAGAGTATGTATCAATGACTATTAAAATATATTTGAATCCATTATTTGCATGTGAATATTCTGTCATATCTACAAGATCAGCTTCCCATAAGTGATCCAAACCTTTAATCATAACATGACTACGAAGGTACGTTATATGTGCTGGTTTGTGCGATTCTTGAACTTCTGTCTCCGTTCTTATTCGATTATACCTCTCTTATTAAGCTCTGAAAATGTTGAAAGAACCTCGTTTGAATGAGCAGTTTTACTAACAGCAGCCGATGCCATGAGCAGTTGCAGCCGATGTATTAGCTCAGTGGAATCGTTATAATACATATACTGCAGGGGTCAATTGCTGAATCTTTCATGCTGGATGTTAATACCATCATCAGTGCTGTTTAGGATATCTAATATTCGTCTTACAATGGTTTTGAATTTGCCACTATGTCAATTTACTGCTTTCCTACATACACCAGCATCCACATCTGTGTACGAATAATTTACAAAGTTTGCAACATTTTAGTAAATGAGATACATTAGACCTGTTGTTCTTTGGAATTCACTATGACCTGTCCATATTGTTTTCTCTTTTAAACTTACCACTAACTCCAAATATTTTGTCAATCCTATTATCGCTGAGGTGGTTAATTAAATCAAAAACTTCGCTGTTACTGTGTAATTTCACTGTGAGTTCGTCGACAGATTCAGTAACTGGTTTAAACTTTGTAAGAGGTTCAAGCAGATGTAATTTCGATGTATTGCTCATGCGCTGCCTGGGATATGCAAGGTCTCTGACCAGAGAGCAGTGTTGACTGCAGTAGGAACTGTGTAGCTGTAGCAGTAAGTTGTTGCTAGTCTGGAGTCTGCTCTGGTCTGGCATGGTGTATCTTGTTGGCTGGCCCGGTCGCGGTGCAGCGATGTCGGAGCCTGAGTATTATTGTATAAGGTAAAAAGCAGCCTCGCGCATATGTAGTAATGTTATCTCAAGTCGCATGTAAATGTTTTAAAACTCTCGTAATAATAATTTTCCTCATAAAAAGTAACTTTTAACAACGATTCATTTCAATTTAAAGAATTTACTAATTTCTCTCATCCATGATCATCCCGATTATTGCAATAGAAAAATCAGTTGCTCCCTTTCATAAATGACAGATAGGTCGGCCAGCATTGCACAGAGCTGTGCCAGAAAAATTTAATGTAAAAGTAGATATATCCAGCGACTTCATTGAGGTAAGAATTTTTCCTTTTTTTAATTCAGAATGATCTTTCAGGGCCATGACGCAGCACTGCTGTCGCCCAAAATTTACCAGGTTAAATTCACAGGGAATTATTGAAAAGTCATAAGTGAGTGACAATTTATTTGAGAGGTTAGTTACATTGTTTTATTGCCAGGTTACTGAATTTATTTTTTTATTGGGATGTTATACTGAATGTGAATGATATAATTATAATTCTTACTGTTGAGAGGCATAGCAATTTTTCTGTTTTGAGGTTACGCTAAATGTGAATGAATTTTGAGCTTAGATTAAATCAGAAAGAATTTTGTGTGGAGGTTAATGTGAAAAGAATTTTGTAGGGAGGTTATAAATGTAAATGAATTTTGTGGGGAGGATACACTGTGAAAGAATTTTGTTTTGAAGTTACGCTAAATCAGAATCAATATCCATTATTATTTATTAAATTTTGTGGGGAGGTTACACATGACGACAACTGGCCAGGATCGTATTTCTTTGTGAATCTCTGAGAAGTAGTCATATATCTGCTCTTATTTACTTAAATGTAGTTTCCATCTGGCGCAACACATTTACTAATTTGTCACTTTTTGTTTCACAGATCATCAGCAATTTATTGCTCTTTGTTGTAATTGTGTTTGTTCCAATTTTACTTCGTCTTTGTTTCATTTTTGTGCTTAATTCTGATTTGTGAAAAATGCCGCAAAAAACTGTTAACAGTACATCGCGATGTGCAATGAGTGAAATAGCTCAATCAAACAATTTGACAGATAATACTAGTGACACTCCGTGTAAAAGTCATAATCCCCTAATTACAGATAATCAGTGCGTGCCGATCACTAGTATTGAGTTAAATCCTAATGATGGGCAAACAAATTCATTTATGTCCACAGTAAATTCAACAACTGATGACGTGGCATGTTCCGATACAATGAACGCTGCCCAGTTTGACACACCCGGGTTGCAAAATTTGTGTAGTGAACAGATAAATTTTTCTCACGAAGATGAACAATGTAGTCAAAATACGTCAGATTTATTTGATTCCGAGGTAGTGACCAACAGTGCACATCCAATTGGCGAACCTATTCAAGAATCAGAAAATGACCAAATGGTTACACAAAATGTAACAACTGCAGGTACGACATTAAACAGCACAGAGAATAGAGTAGGTAATATTGGCATGGCTCAAGTTATGGCATTATTGCTACAACTTCATGAATCGAACAAACAACTTAGTGAAAATCTCAAACAACAACTTAATGAAAATAATGAAAATCTCAAACAACAACTTAATGAAAAACTAGACAATAATTCCAAACAGTCAAATGAAAAAAAGGCAACAATTACAAACAACTTAATGAAAAACCAGATAACAATTTCAAACAACTTAGTGAACAGATTACAGCCATTGCCGTGCAATGTCATGATACTAAATAACAATTACGTGAGGAAATTAAGGCTTGTGCTAGGAACAGTAGTGAAGAAATTAGATCTGTCGCTCAAGAATTAAGTAATACACATGCAGCCACAACTAAATTACTTAGAGTTGAAATTAGTGCAGTCACTGAACAATGTTCTGAAAAAGCAACACAGTTACGCGACGAGTTTAAATTAATGTCAGCAGAAGTTTCACGCACTCTGGACACGGAAGTCGATAAGAAATTTGACCAACAGATCAGCCAAATTGACGAAAGTCTTAAAGTGACAGAAACGAAAAATATTTCAGCCTTTAACACATCACAGCATACGCCACTCTCCGAACATTTGTCAGACTCACACAGCCAGTATAATTTAGGTAATTTACAGAGAGTACGTGAGTTAGATTCCGAACAGACAAAGACAAACGGATTATCATACAATCCTGTACCAGTTCAGACATTCAGAGAAGACAATATTGTTTATAATCAGTTTCTAACTGTGAGAAAATTTAAGATACTTAATAATGACAGAACACAGCGTCACGCTTTTGACTGGATACGACAATTTGCTTTTGTATTTTTACCAGCTAGGCCCGTAATTCAGAAACTAGAATTGGACTGGATACGACAATTTGCTTTTGAATTTTCACCGGCATTGCCTGTAACACAGAAACCAAAATTTATTTGCGGCGTGTAATTGACCTCAGGTCATTCATTACACTTTGATGAATATGTGCCGTAGCGTGCACAGGGCCCCGAGCCGTAGTAGTGCTATTTCATCTTTAGTTTTCTGCACTGCTGCCTTCTCCTCTACTATCCTTTATATCTATCAAAACAGCTCTTCAACTATCGATTTATGTAGGATTAGGTATGAGTAAAGAAAACCCGATATGACAAGTTTTACCGAAAGTGACAATTTTCATTAGATACTCCAAAACTACCAGCGTAATTTTAATGAAAGACAGAAGTGTAATCATCAGCACGCACAAAATTTTCAGCAATCGCACACACATTTTGGTAACGATAGAGTTTTTTCCAAACAACAGCAACAAAACCAGCCGGTTAGCATACCTAACCAACAATGTAATGTGCAAGGTCAACCAAGCTTTAATGTTTCGCCGCCCACACGTATAGCGTCGGCTCCGCCAAATAGCAACGCACCGCAACAAGGAAATTAGTACGTACAGAAAACACATCATTTCAACTCCTATCGCAACGCGCCGTATAGAAGTGACTATCATGACAGACGTAAAAGTAATGAGCACAATTTTCAGCGTACGTTTAATAACAGTCGGTCTTACCAAAATCATCCGCAACAACAGATTATCATGAATGAATCAGACAGTCGGTATCATCCCGAACCTAATGCGTCAGGACGAAATAACAGAACAGTACAAATAGTCGAAATGCCACAGCATCCTCCGGCAAATAATAGCACGTCTGATAGAATTTGACTAGATACAGCACAGGTTGCATCTTCCAGCAACGCAAGCAATACTTTTGACACACAGAATCTTGTTCACGAAAATGTTATTACTTTTGACAACATCCGAGACACACTTTTACATGAATTGATTAATGTGAAACATGCTTTGTTGAACGCACTTCTTTTATCACAGCCAGATCTAACTAGAAATTTTTCCATTGTCACCAACAGTTCTAACACAGCTTTAGGCGTACACATTTTTCAGGAAATTGAAGAAGACGGTTCTACAGTAATTAAAAACATCGCCTTTGCGAGTCGCATTCTGTCACCTGCTGAACGCAATTATTCTGTTACAGAACTTGAAACATTATGTATTGTATGGGCATCTACGAGGTTTCGGAATTTTCTTTATGGAAGACATGCGACCGTTTACACAGATCATAGAGCGATACAGTTTTTACTTTCAGCAAAATTTACACACGACAGATTAAGCAGATGGAAACTTTATTTACAGCAATTTAATTTTACAATTGTTCACATTCCAGGTACACAAAATGTTATAGCAGACGCACAATCCCGTTCTATCAGCAACAATCAGCAAGACATCGCAATCAACTTCTGCCAATCAAATTTTAGCGTCATGTATATTCAACAAGTTGCATTCGAAAATTTTATTTCGTCATCATTACGAGACATAGCACAGGAGCAGAGCAAAGACAAAGTATGGAAAGAAATTAAACACCTTCGGCAAGATAGGAATAATGTTACCATCAGAAACCATTACACTGTACGCAATAATTTTCTGTTTCGCCGCTCTCACCTTGACAGCAACAGTTGGTTACTATGTATTCCTGACGAGCTTGTTAAGAAATTAATTTGGTATACTCATTTAAGTTACGCACATTACGGAGCCAGAAAATGTTTTCTTATACTGAGACAGAACTGTTATTTTGCGAACATGGAGAAACGTATTCGACGAGTTTTAGTGTCATGTAAAATCTGCCAGAAAGCTAAGTCAGACACGACTTCACATATTCCTCCCTTACATCCCATTGTAACTGTTAAATTGAGACACAAGGCCACTGTAGTCATTTTTGGTCCGATTCCGAGATCTAATAGAGGTTTTTGTTACATATTTGTCGCTGTTGAACTCACTTCAAAATTTGTTACCTTCACTCCGTTACGCAAAGCTACTGCTAAATCTGTTTCGAAAGCATTTGTAACACATTTTCTATTTCATGTAGGGCATGTATTGAAAGTAATTTCTGACAATTGACCACAGTTTCGATTTGCTATATGGACACGTATGTTACGAACAAGAAACATTTCTCCGATCTATATGTGCAAGTATCACGCTTCTTCGAACACTTGTGAACGACTAATGAAAGAAATTGGTAAACTATGTAGAATATACTTCTATAAAAAACATATTGATTGGGATACACACATACTGTCATTCCAGGATGTGATTAACTCCATACCAAATGAATCTACTATGTTATCTCCGACTGTTATACTGAAAAATGTTGAACCACCTAACAAAATTAAAGAATTAGTATCCTTTCCTACATCTCGTTGACAACGACACCATGAAATAATTGACATTGCGCTGAACAACATCAAACGTGCCGCAGAGCGCCGCAGAAGACAGCAAAAACAAGTTAGTACACGTCGTGACTTTCACATTGGACAGAAGATATTAGTACGCACACATTATTTATCCAACAGAGGAAAGAGTAGATGCAGCAAATTTGAGCTTCTATATGCAGGTCCATACAGAAATCACAGCATTCCTCACCCCAATGTAGTACACGTCGAAACTCTGAGAACCAGAAAAAGTAAAGGCAATCACCATGTCTCCAATATTAAACCCTTTATTGAATGAACATACTTTATGATTTATCACACTGTAATGCCATTTGAAGATATTTATATGACTAATTACTGATGATTATCATGTTTCTTCTTGGCAAGTGCCCGACAAGGTAAGGTTAGCAGGTCGCTTTTCTTGTCGTTATATATCAGACCGTGCACATTTTCCATTTTTCGTGTATGTATGATTGTTTTCCTGTTTTGTTTGTATGCACTACGAAATCTTTAAGATATAACAAACACCAGTTGACTTTAACATTTTTCCTTATGGTATCTCAATATCTTGACTATTCTACACTTTTGGCTACTGCATTATGAGACTGTGTGTACATTTTTGCACCTGAACACTCTCTATGTTTTTTACATAATACGTTTTCTGTTATGCTATGCTGTATGCTTAATTATATCACTAGAAACCAGTTTTTATTTAATGGGTATATGACTTAAGTGCAAGATATTAATCCTTATTCATCATTTTCAGAAAGTAATAAGGTGTAAAAGAAATAAATTAAACAAACCACAGTGGATTACTATGAAATGGGAATTTGAACTTCGGAATGAACGAAAGAAAATAGAATACCTTGTGATGAAGAGTAAATGGATCAGAATTAACAAGCATTAACAAGAGTATACTATACACATCGTAAGATAGCAGTCTTAACTAATTTTTTTCTTTCAGAATACGAGACGATTGATGCAGGCTGTCAGACAGAACTACACATCTTAGTTTTAGTGATGAAATATGCGAGAAATAAGAAACTCTATACTAAGAATAGAATAAATAAATGGTAATATGAATAATGAAGTGTCTTTTTTGCAGATGATAATGAATGATGATGAATAGTTATATGAAGAATATGCTAATATGAATAATGAAGTTTTTCTTTGCAGGTGATGATAGTAATGAAGTTATGGTAATATGAATAATGAAGTTTTTCTTTGCAGATGAGGATAATGATGAAGTTTTTATATTTACTGTTAGTTAAGAGATGCTATGTAGTTATTTAAGTATTTGTTGCAGTTCGTTTTGACAGTATGTCTAATATCGCATGGTGTAATGACTGAATGTTTTGGAAAGGACAGCTAGAATACATACATGATGAGTACACGTTTCATAACCTGCTAATTCGAAGTTCACTACTTTTCAGTATAATATGCGTTTTTTTCTTTCAGCTTAATAATCCATTTTGTATTTTTTCCAGGAGAAGCTATTCATGAAATTAATGTGCTATAAGCAGTTAGTCATTAAACCTATTCTAGTAGTTGCATTATTTTTACCCATTTGTGTGAGTCATTCATGAATGTGATCACATATACTCTACTTGTTTCATAACCTTGCTACAGCTGACTCATGACGAATCATATTATGTAAGTAGGTTATTTAGGTTTTCTTATTGGTAACGCCATGTAGCGCTCTGTATGAAAATCACTGGCTGTAATGTGTGCAGTCTGTGGCTAGTTCGCATTGTTGTCTGCCATTGTAGTGTTGGGCAGCTGGATGTTAACAGCGCGTAGCGTTGCGCACTTGGAGGTGAGCCACCAGCAGTGGTGGGTGTAGGGAGAGAGATGGCGGAGTTCTGAAATTTGTAAGACTGGATGTCATGAACTGCTATATATTTTATGACTATTAAGATAAATACATTGTTTGTTCTCTATTACAATCTTTCATTGGCTAACTATGCCTATCAGTAGTTAGTGCCTACCGTAGTTTGGATCTCTTATTTAGCTTGCAGTAGTGGTGCATGCTGTATTGCAGTAGTTCGAGTAACGAAGATTTTTGTGAGGTAAGTGATTTGTGAAAGGTATAGGTTAATGTTAGTCAGGGCCATTATTTTGTAGGGATTATTGAAAGTCAGATTGCGTTGCGCCAAAAAATATTGTGTGTCAGTTTAAGCACAGTCATGTATAATTGTTCAAAGGGGATGTTTCAGTTACTAATCCTTATTTGCAGCAATAGCTCAAAAGCAAATATTTTCATTCCCCAGCAATTAATTATCGTTCTCAAGGCGACCTGTCGACCCTGCCAGGATACTTCACTGTAACCTTCTGATTTTTTCTTGTAGTTTGTGTAATTAGTGTAGATTTTGTTTATTGCTAGCACGTAATTGTAGAGAGAATCTCCTTTGTAGTTGCAGTATTTCATTGTTGGACATTAAAACAGGTGTGGCACGCATGTAAATTTGCACCAAGTATTTCGCAGCTGCGCTTGCAATTAACTAGATATTAATTTCAGTGCTATGTTAATGTGTTCTCTTATTTTTGCTCTTCAAATTGTGTTTCTATGTGTTGTTGTATGAAATATTGTAACAATAATTGCATGTGAAAGACATAATACTAGGCTCCAAAGTAAACTGAGAAATGACAGTGAAGACGAAACCAGTGTGTTAGCGCCACCATGTAATGAATTAACTAATGTTCAAAGTAGTAATTTGGTAATTGTGCATTGGGAAATGGTGCGAGCTGCAAATAATGATGTAGGCAGTGAAACAATTAGTGAACAGGGAAGCATTATCATTCGATCGGTCGGCAACAGCTCGCCTCAGGATTCCGAAATGACAGGACACAATCTTGCAAATACTGTAGATTCAGGCTTTGCGTCCTCACCATTTTCTCAAATAAATCAAGACACATTTTCTGCTTTTCAAAATGCGAATATTGCCACTTCAAATGCACTGCCGAATAGCACTGAGGAACATGTTTCAGACACCAGTGCACTGTTATTACAGTTAATGCAAGAAATGGGACAAAGGCTACAAAAGTTAGACACAACGCTTGAACAAAATCAGAAACAAATGGGACAAAAACTTCAAAAATTAGACACATTGGAACAACACCAGAGACAAACACAGAAACATTTAGATACAATGGAACAAAATCTTCAAAAGTTAGACACAATGGAACAACATGAGAGACAAACACAGCAACAGTTAGACACAATGGAACAAAATCTTCGGAAGTTAGACACCACACTTGAACAAACACGTGAAGATTTAACTACTGAGTTACATGACATTGAATCGAAATGTCAATAAGACTGTAATGCCGTAAAAACACAAATTTGTGAGCATTTCCAACCAATTTTTTCCCGTCTTAAAAATACCTCACAGAATCACGAAGCAGCCATAAAAGAACTGCAAACTATTGTTCATGAAAATCACGACACCTTGCAAGCTAAACTTGACTCAGTTGCATCTACCGATTCGGTTATGCAACTTGCAAAAACTCAGGAAAACTTAAAGGACACAGTAGATACGATTTCAACACAAGTGGACACTCTGAAACTTGGTTCAGAAAAACACACAGAGGAAATAATTTCACTAACGGATAAAGTAGCCAAACTTTCAGATCAGTTCACTAACTTACCTACAAAGGTAGATGATGATCTGAATGACACAAGACCTGTAGCCTTCACGGACACTGAAGAGTATGAACAAATTAGAAAATTCAAACAAAATCAAAATCAAATCAATACACATTACAAAAAAGATATCCGGGAAGTGCAAGATCAGTTGGCACAAGCAATACAAGAATTGTATGAGCGAGTTGCGTCTCGCCGACACGATGATTTTGACTATAAGCTGTTCATTACTACACGTAAATTCAAAACATTCAAGAATGACAACGACATTCATCCACAAGCATGACTCCATCAATTCTCTCATTGTTTTCCACCCAACTGGGCATTGGAGCACAGGTTAGAATTTATATGTGGCTACTTGGAGAATGAACTATCTGTAAGAATGCGATTGGTCATTCATGATTGTCACAGTATTGTCAGCGTATTGGTCTCAAGCTACACAAGACCGAGTAAAACATAGCATCATAGTGATGAAACGTTTCAAACAATTTGAATTTTCCAGTCTTATGAAATATTTTGAAGACATGTTGCATAAGAATCAGCATCTTTCAAACCCATACAGCCCCTCAGAACTCATCCGCATTCACTTAATCAAATTGCCTGAACATTTACGACATATTATTTTGGCAGGACGTTGCAAAGACGACATTGAGGCGTTTCAGGAACTGTTACAAAAACTGGAAATTGACACTGACAATCGCGGAACGCGAAAGCAGGAGCACAACAATTACGGGTCACATCCGTCACAATTCCGCAATGACAGAAATAATAACTTGACACGACAAGGCTATTCTTACAACATAAATTGTGACGAAAACAGACACCACCCATATGACAACCATTGGCAGAGTAGTAATAATTACAGAGAAAGATCGCATTTCCACGGAAATGATTATCACAGAGACAATCAGAGAAACAGACAATACAGGAACCAAAATAATTATTATCAAGGGAGACAGAATAACTTTAGATGCAACGGCCCACTATGCTGTTACGATTTCAGGAGAAATTCTCCACCACATGACCCACAAACAACAAACTGTGTAAACTGTGGTGTCACCGCCAGACACCACACTTGCTAGGTGGTAGCTTTAAATCGGCCGCGGTCCATTAGTACATGTCGGACCCGCGTGTCGCCACTGTGTGATCGCAGACCGAGCGCCACCACAAGGCAGGTCTCGAGATACGGACTAGCACTCGCCCCAGTTGTACGGACGACGTAGCTAGCGATGCACACCGTCGAGGCCTCGCTCATTTGCCGAGCGGAAAGAATAGCCTTCAGCTAAGTCAATGGCTACGACCTACCAAGGCGCCATTAGTAACATTGCATGTATCTAAAGAGTCTCACTTGTATCGCCACAATCTCCAGATGTACCAAAAGGATGGATTAAAGTTAAGTATTCCAGAAGCTATGTACTTTTCTTTATAGCATTCATTACGTATCCTGTTTCAGACCTCATGCCATCCTGCTTTAGCTAAACGCGTGCCTTTCGGCTTCCTCACATTGTGTCTAGGCTGTCTTGTTTAGACACAACATAAACTACCGACAAAACAACATACCTGAATTCCATCAGGGCAGAGCCTTCTCGTCAAGGTGAATTTGTAAAAGTTAGGTCTCCTAATGCCAATAACGACGCGCGCCACCAAAAAAACAGACAATGACTCGCACCGCAGGCAGCCACGTGCACCGGCTGGCTCAGCAAAACATAACATAGACGCTAACCTTGAGAAAAATTTGAGCATTCTTTACCGATGTACCATATACCACATGATAATTCTGTTTAAGCTGAAACTCTGCGCACTAGAAAGAGTAAAAGATTGCACCACATTTCACATGTATAACCGGTTATTGAGAGTTAATCTGTTTTTTTAACTTAGTCTTTGCTATAAAATTTTTCACTTCACGCTACTAGTACACATTGTCACACTTAGAAACTGCTATCATGTAACAATGTTTTGAAGCTAACTATCCAATCTAGAACCTAGGGAACATATTTAGAGAGTAATTACCACTGCATTGTGATAGCGAACAGAGAACACAGTGTTACTGTGTGTGTACATTCTTGCTTGTTAGTTCCACGATTACGTAACGACTATAAGTCTCACATACTTAGAGCATATACCAGTACTGCTAACGCGATTTTAGTGCAACATTTTTGTTTACATGAGAATACATTCTGGATTTAAAGTACTCTCTGTGAGCTTAAAGATGACTTAGCATTTGGTTTCTTTATATGACGACTCTACTAATGTGTGACACAATTTACATTGTTGCTTTTGCAGTGTATCAGTTCTATATCTGCACAATTTTTCTGAATTCTTCTGGAAAGTAAAACATGTTTTAGTAGTAACTTTTGTGGTATAGCTACAATGAGACAGCCTTTTTCGTAGCACAACAATACGTTACAGTATAGTACTTTCTTGATATGGATCTGTACGTAATAACTACGATATCTATACGCATAGCATTTCGCTCTTGTTTATTACGAGGTAAGTGCATCGACTTCCACAGAACTTTGCTTACGGACGACGATAATTACGACACTTGGAACATTTTTTACCCTTAAGTAATGACCGATATTATCTTAAAACAAGACGCACAGTTTAGCGCTACAGTACACGTATTTGAGTGATTAATTTTGTACTTAAAACATTTATTTTTAGAGATATTTGAAGTACAATGATACAAAGTTTTTCTGTGATACATTTCATTCCATTGCAATAATCTGTAACACCTGAGGGTATAATTACATTAATCCTCAGGGGGTGCACGCCTACTTTGTCTACCATGTGTTTGGCAAGCACGAGGAGCCCCAGCTAATATGCTATTTGCTTATACAACTTTACACGTCGGTACCATATTTCTCTAACACATAAACTACACAGCTATCTGATCATTTCACTGAGAGATACAAACACTTATTTTACTACTTCAGTGACAGATGTTTATGTAATTACAAAGTTGGATAACTTCACACTTATGAAATTCTATTTTGTCTCTACTTTGTGAACTGTTCATATTTTTTGGAACCATTGTGATACTGTGAGAGCTTTGAATGTCGCATTTGGTATGAGATCATGATTTTTAAAGTACGTTTGAGGTAGATGACACTATTGAAATGAGCAGAGAATTCCTTTCAGGTTTTGAAATTATTTCAGAAAGCTACAACGATTTTGAGACTTGACTGAGGTGCTATGATGCTATTATTACGACGACGATATGTATTATGCTGTTGAGGTATGTTTATGATCAATAAGCTGATGATATATGAGGAATTTGATTATGCTATGTATTTATTAAAACGAAATATAATAAGTGCCGATTAATATGTATATGTGTAATAAGGTAAGGAATAAGGAGTAGTGGTTAGGGACTCTGGTTTGTGAAAAAGGATGTTGGAAACCGAGAATCGTACTTTAAGAGTTACGAAATGTGTGTATATGTGTGAATGTATCACTATGTTGGCGAAAATTTTTTGGACACTTATATTTACAGGATTTTGTTTATATAGATTTGAAACGCAAATTCTCGACCTGGGAAGTTTTTATATGAGACTGTCACTGTAAGCAAACTGGTGTCGTAAATATTTTGTAAGAAAGTTAAGTGACCACCTGCACATAATGCATCGTGGGCACCCAGCTGCGCGACAGTCGCCTGGAAAAAAGCATTAGTGTGTGCCTTTCAGAGGCACAGGTGGAGACAAAAAAAGGGGCCATTATCCTCGCTATTGACATTTCTTTGTAGAAAGCATCGCAAATACGACACGCTCAAACTTGAAAACATATGATGACACTGTGGAGCTCTTAATTTATGATATTTACTGAAATGCCTAATTAAATGATGAGAAATATTTTTATGTCTATACACCTGATTATGACTACTGTCTTTCTAACTGAGAGATTGTTTTACTACCTTATGAAATGCCATATGGCTAATGAATGATGATTCATGCCCTCCTTTGTAAATATTTGCTCATTTTCTTTAATATCTAGTTTCTAGCTGCACTGCATCATTGGTTATTATAAAATTTCATAGATGTACGAATATCACTATTTTCTGTCTACAGACCCAGTAAAGAATACGTTTATGATATACTATCTTAGAAAAGAGAGCACAAATAGACATTTCCCTTCACAGGAATTGCATAAATAATTTTTTTAATGACTTGGTAACTTTGTTGCAGAGTAAGTTTTTGCGATGCATCACTCTTGTATTAAGATGTGATACAGGTATTAGACATGGCCAGCTTTAGTGTAATATTTTTTTGCTTGAGCTTTGTCATGTTTAGATATAAGTTATTACATTTGCTGCTGCTGTTTGCCAGGCATAGTGCTAGTAATTTTCACTTTGTATTATTCCGTGAAGTTAGTTTTTTTACTGATTTATTTTTCTTGTTGCTGCACTTTGGCTCATATGAGTTGTAATGTTGCATTGCTTGGTAATTTAGATTTACTGTAGCTAGCTTTGCCAATTTGCATTTTTTTGTCATTGCTGTTTGAGTTAATTGTTTTGTGCTGCTGCATTACCTCGTCCCTTAGTTAAGCTTCTGAGCTCAGTAGATTTAAGTTAGCTTAGGATGGGGTAGGGCATATAAGAGAACAAGTTCTGATGAATTGGACGAAATGCATTGAGAAGCTATAAGAAAATGGTTTGGCCACAAAAGTATTTTGAAAGAGGATATGAACAAAAACATGGTGTTTAGGGACAACAGGTTTAGGTAGGATTTTCTTGGAAATAAATGATGACGTAAGATAATGGAAAATAAATAATGAGGTAAGAAATATGTGAATATATAAATACAGAAAGCATGCTTGGATAGGATTATTTGGTGGAAACAAATATTGAAATAAGACGAAAGATCTATGGAATGAATTTTGAGTTGGACTGCAGTACCAAATGTTACACTGAAAATGAACCCTGTCATTCCTTTCGTATTATTCTACTATGTGTTTCTGTACTCTTGTGTATTTGTGTTTTTCCTGTCTTTGTGTGTTTAGCTAATACGATTTATGTTGTAGAATTTTTCTAATACTAAGTTACATTCACTATGATGAGGAATACTGTTATCCTCAAATATAATTTGCATTAATAATACGTTATTCATTTTGTAAAGATGTTTAGACTTTATTAGTTCTGTTTCAATGCTCAAGTGTGAAATTAATGTTTCAAAAACTATTCTCATTATTTTATATATTTACTTATGTCATAATTCCTGTAACATTGATGTATATGTTTATTTCTATTCTATTGTAAAGCCTGTTTTACTACTAATGTTATCTGTATTGTTATGTTCTTTAATGATGTATTTTGTACCTTTGTTATTGTATTCTTATGTTTTAAAATTCTAATTGACACCAGTTCATCAAATTAAGTAACTTGTAAGTTACATTTCACTGCACAGTTTCTGTTGGTCATAGTATGTGGACAATATGTGAGAAGTAGGGACTATTAGTGTTCGCATGTGTGTTAATAATTCAGCAAGGGACTGGATAACAGCATTGCTGGTTCTAAGGTCAACTCCAAAAACTTTGAGAGTGCACAAGTGGGGGTTTAAGGACTTGCTATATTAAATGCAAGACTCTTCGATGGTGATTGTGCAACTGCACAGTTGCAACATATGGTTGCTGGCCGTCTCTACAAGGACTACAGTGGGTCTGCATCTTTGATGACCCACCAATACCATTATTTCTACAAGGACTACAGTGGGTCTACACCTTTGCTGACTCACCGGTACCATTATTTCTACGAGGACTGCAGTGGGTCTGCACCTCTGGTGGCCCACCAATACCACAATCTCTACCAGGACTATAGTGGGTCTGCACCTCTGGTAGCCCACCAATACTGTAATCTCCACCAGGACTACAGTGGGTCTACTCTGTGATGACCTATCTACCAATATTCTTCATAACGTCGAATGACTCTGCTGTGGGTTTCCTCTGTTGTGGTCCATTACCTGTCTGCATGTCGAGAGTCAGCACTGTCTTTCCGTTGGAGAGACAACACTACTTCTTCAAGACTGCATGGAAATCCACTACTTCCATGTGCATTTTATTTTACTGCTCATACTTTGAGAAAAACACAGCAATTTTACTGTGATGAATGATCAGGACTGTCTTTATGGACTGTGTGAAAATTTTAGTTTTTGACCAACATTGTATCAATAAGTGTGTGCATTTGATGTCTTTGTTATTGTAATTATGAAAAATTTCTTTAAATCATTATTGGCCACTGCCCAAAATAATTTGTAAAACTTTTTGTGGGTTGAATGGGGGCTATGTAAGTAGGCTATTTAAGTTTTCTTATTGGTAACGCCACATAGTGCTCTGTATGAAAACCACTGGCTGTAATGTGTGCAGTCTGTGGCTAGTTGGCATTGTTGTCTGCCATTGTAGTGTTGGGCAGCTGGACGTTAACTGCACATAGCGTTGCGCAGTTGGAGGTGAGCCGCCAGCAGTGGTGGATGTGGGGAGAGAGATGGCGGAGTTTTGAAATTTGTAAGACTGGATGTCTTGAACGGCTGTATATATTATGACTATTAAGGTAAATACATTGTTTGTTCTCTATTAAAATCTTTCATCGGCTAACTATGCCTATCAGTAGTTAGTGCCTCCCGTAGTTTGGATCTCTTATTTAGCTGGCAGTAGTGGCGCTGGCTGTATTGCAGTAGTTCGAGTAACGAAATTTTTGTGAGGTAAGTGATTTGTGAAAGGTATAAGTTATTTTTAGTCAGGGCCTTTCTTTTGTAGGGATTATTGAAAGTGAGATTGCGTTGCGCCAAAATATATTGTGTGTCAGTTTAAGCACAGGCATGTATAATTGTTCAAAGGGGATGTTTCAGTTACTAATCCTTATTTGCAGCAATAAGTCAAAAGCAAATATTTTCATGCCCCAGCAATTAATTATCGTTCCCAACGCGACCTGGCGACCCTACCAGGATACCTCACTGGAATCTTCTGATTTTTTCTTGTAGTTTGTGAAATTAGTGTAGATTTTGTTTATTGTTAGCTCGTAATTGTAGAGAGAATATTCTTTGTAGTTGCAGTCTTTCATTGTTGGACATTAAAACATGTATGGCACACATGTAAATTTGCACCAAGTACTTCGCAGCTGTGTTTTCAATTAACTAGATATTATTTTCAGTGCTTTGCTAATGTGTTCTCTTATTTTTGCTCTTCAAATTGTGTTTTTATGTATTGCTGTATGAAATATTGTGACAATAATTGTGTGTGAAAGACGTAATACTAGGCTCCAAAGTAAACTGATAAATGACAGTGAAGACGAAACCAGTGTGTTAGCGCCACCATGTAATGAATTAACTAATGTTCAAAGTAGTAATTTGGTAATTGTGCATTGGGAAATGGTGCGAGCTGCAAATAATGGTGTAGGCAGTGAAACAATTAGTGAACAGGGAAGCATTATCGTTCGATCGGTCGGCAACAGCTCGCCTCAGGATTCCGAAATGACAGGACACAATCTTGCAAATACTGTAGATTCAGGTTTTGTGCCCTCACCGTTTTCTCAAATAAATCACGACACATTTTCTGCCTTTCAAAATGCGAATATTGCCGGTTCAAATGCACTGCCAAATAGCACTGAGGAACATGTTTCAAACACCAGTGCACTGTTATTGCAGTTAATGCAACAAATGGGACAAAGGCTACAAAAGTTAGACACAACGCTTGAACAAAATCAGAAACAAATGGGACAAAAACTTAAAAAAATAGACATAATGGAAAAACACCAGAGACAAACACAGCAACAGTTAGACACAATGGAACAAAATCTTCAAAAGTTAGACCCAATGGAACAACACCAGAGACAAACACAGCAACAGTTAGACACAATGGAACAAAATCTTCGGAAGTTAGACACCACACTTGAACAAACACGTGAAGATTTAACTACTGAGTTACATGACATTGAATCGAAATGTCAATAAGACTGTAATGACGTAACAACACAAATTTGTGAGCATTTCCAACCTATTTTTTCCCGTCTTAAAAATACCTCACAGAATCACGAAGCAGCCATAAAAGAACTGCAAACTATTGTTCATGAAAATCACGACACCTTGCAAGCTAAAATTGACTCAGTTGCATCTACCGATTCGGTTATGCAACTTGCAAAAACTCAGGAAAACTTAAAGGACACAGCAGATACGATTTCAACACAAGTGGACACTCTGAAACTTGGTTCAGAAAAACACACAGAGGAAATAATTTCACTAACGGATAAAGTAGCCGAACTTTCAGATCAGTTCACTAACTTACCTACAAAGGTAGATGATGATCTGAATGACACAAGACCTGTAGCATTCACGGACACTGAAGAGTATGAACAAATTAGAAAATTCAAACAAAATCAAAATCAAATCAATACACAGTACAAAAGAGATATCCGGGAAGTGCAAGATCAGTTGGCACAAGTAATACAAGAATTGTATATTTCAGAGGACACTCGCACTCCAGTATGGGAAGAGGGACATAGAATTACGGAACATCCACAAAATAATAACACAGGACGCTTCGGAAATTATGAAAGAAATTGGCAAGGCGCATTGGATTTTGAGATGGAACTGCTGAAACGAAGTAACAAAGAGCGAGTTGCGTCTCGCTGACACGATGATTTTGACTATAAGCTGTTCATTACTACACGTAAATTCAAAACATTTAAGAATGACAACGACATTCATCCACAAGCATGGCTCCATCAATTCTCTCATTGTTTTCCACCCAACTGGGCATTGGAGCACAGGTTAGAATTTATGTGTGGCTACTTGGAGATTGAACTATCTGTAAGAATGCGATCGGTCATTCATGATTGTCACAGTATTGTCAGCGTATTGGTCTCAAGCTACACAAGACCGAGTAAAACATAGCATCATAGTGATGAAACGTTTCGAACAATTTGAATTTTCCAGTCTTATGAAATATTTTGAAGACATGTTGCATAAGAATCGGTATCTTTCAAACCCATACAGCCCCTCAGAACTCATCCGCATTCGCTTAATCAAATTGCCTGAGCACTTACGACATATTATTTTGGCAGGACGTTGCAAAGACGACATTGAGGCGTTTCAGGAACTGTTACAAGAACTGGAAATTGACACTGACAATCGCCGAATGCTAAAACAGAAGCACAACAATTACAGGACACATCCGTCACAATTCCGCAATGACAGAAATAATAACTGGACACGACAAGGCTATTCTTACCACGTAAATCGTGACGAAAACAGACACCACCCATATGACAACCATTGACAGAGTAGTAATAATTACAGAGAAAGATCGCATTTCCGTGGTAATGACTATCACAGAGACAATCAGAGAAACAGACATTACGGGAACCAAAATAACTTTTATCAAGGGAGACAGAATAACTTTAGACGCAACGGTCCACCACGCTGTTCCGATCCCTGGAAAATTCTCCACCACATGACCCACAAGCAAGAAACAATGTAAACTACCGGCAAAACAACAGACCTGAATTCCATCAGAACTGGCGAGCTTCAAACAGGGCAGGTCCTTCTCATCAAGGTGAATTTGTAGAAGTTAGGTCTCCTAATGCCAATAACGACGCCCACCAACAAAGAGACAGACAATGACTCACACCGCAGGCTGTCACGTGCGACGGCTGGCTCAGCGAAACATAACATAGACATTAACCTTGAGAAAAATTTGAGCATTCTTTACCGATGTACCACATACCACATGATAATTCTGTTAAAGCTGAAACTCTGTGCACTAGAAAGAGTAAAAGATTGCACCACATTTCACATGTAAAACCGTTATTTGAGAGATAATCTGTTTTCTTTTTAACTTAGTCTTTGCTATAAAATTTTTCACTTCACGCTACTTGTACGTGTTGTCATACTTAGAAACTGTTACCATGTAACAATGTTATGAAGCTAACTATTCAGTCTAGAACCTAGGGAACATATTTAGAGAGTAATTACCACTGCATTGTGATAGCGAACAGAGAACACAGTGTTACTGTGTGTGTACATTCTTGCTTGTTAGTTCCACGATTACGTAACGACTATAAGTCTCACATACTTAGAGCATATACCAGTACTGCTAACGAGATTTTAGTGCAACATTTTGGTTCACTTGAGAATACATTCTGGATTTAAAGTACTCTCTGTGAGATTAAAGTTGACTTAGCATTTGGTTTCTTTATATCACGACTCTACTAATGTGTGACACAATTTACATTGTTGCTTTTGCAGTATATCAATTTTATACTTGCACAGTTTTTCTGAATTCTTCTGGAAAGTAAAACATGTTTTAGTAGTAACTTTTGTGGTATAGCTACAATGAGACAGCCTTTTTCGGAGCACAACAATACGTTACAGTATAGTACTTTCTTGATACGGTACTCTACGTAATAACTACGATATCTATACACATAGCATTTTGCTTTTGTTTATTACGAGGTAAGTACATCGACTTCCACAGAACTTTGACTGCGGACGACGATAATTACGACACTTGGCACATTTTTTACCCTTAAGTAGTGACAGATATTATCTTAAAACAAGACGCACAGTTTAGCGCTACAGTACACGTATTTGAGTGATTAATTTTGTACTTAAAACATTTATTTTTAAAGATATTTGAAGTACAATGATACAAAGTTTTTCTGTGATACATTTCATTCCATTGCATTAATCTGTAACACCTGAGGGTATAACTACATTAATCCTCAGGGGTAACATACCTACTTTGTATACCATGTGTTTGGCAAGCACGAGGTGCCCTAGCTAATATGGTATTTGCTTATACAACTTTACACGTTGGTACCATATTTCTCTAACACATAAATTACACAGCTATCTGATCATTTAACTAAGAGATACAAACATTTATTTAACTACTTCAGTGACAGATGTTTACGTAATTACAAAGTTGGATAACTTCACACTTATGAAATTCTATTTTGTCTCTACTTTGTGAACTGTTCATATTTTTTGGAACCATTGTGATACTATGAGAGCCTTGAATGTCGCATTTGGTATGAGATCATAATATTTTTAAAGTACGTTTGAGTTAGATGACACTATTGAAATGCGCAGAGAATTCTTTTTAGGTTTGGAAATTATTGCAGAAAGCTACGACGATTTTGAGACTTGATTGAGGTGCTATGATGCTATTATTATGACGACGATATGTATTATGCTGTTGAGGTATGTTTATGATCAATAAGCTGATGATATATGAGGAATTTGATTATGCTATGTATTTATTATGACGAAATATAATAAGTGTCGACGAATATGTATATGTGTAATAAGGTAAGGAATAAGGAGTAGTGGTTAGGGACTCTGGTTTGTGAAAAAGGATGTTGGAAACCGAGAATCGTACTTTAAGAGTTATGAAATATGTGTATATGCGTGAATGTATCACTATGTTGGCGAAAATTTTTTGGACACTTATATTTACAGGATTTTGTTTATACAGATTTGAAACGCAAATTCTCGACCTGGGAAGTTTTAATATGAGACTGTCACTGTAAGCAAACTGGTGTCGTAAATATTTCGGTAAGAAAGTTAAGAAACCACCTGCACATAATGCATCGTGGGCACCCAGCTGCGCGACAGTCACCTGGAAAAAAGCATTAGTGTGTGCCTTTCAGAGGCACAGGTGGAGACAAAAAGAGGGGCCATTATCCTCGCTATTGACATTCCTTTGTAGAAAGCATCGCAAATGCGGCACGCTCGAACTTGAAAACATATGATGACACTGTGGAGCTCTTCATTTATGATATTTACTGAAATGCCTAATTAAATGATGAGAAATATTTTTATGTCTATACACCTGATTATGACTACTGTCTTTCTAACTGAGAGATTGTTTTACTACCTTATGAAATGCCATATGGCTAATGAATGATGATTCATGCCCTCCTTTGTAAATATTTGCTCATTTTCTTTAATATCTAGTTTCTAGCTGCACTGCATCATTGGTTATTATAAAATTTCATAGATGTACGAATATCACTATTTTCTGTCTACAGACCCAGTAAAGAATACGTTTATGATATACTATCTTAGAAAAGAGAGCACAAATAGACATTTCCCTTCACAGGAATTGCATAAATAATTTTTTAATGACTTGGTAACTTTCTTGCAGAGTAAGTTTTTGTGATGCATCACTCTAGTATTAAGATGTGACATGGGTATTAGACATGGCCATCTTTAGTGTAATATTTTTTTTGCTTGAGCTTTGTCATGTTTAGATATAAGTTATTACATTTGCTGCTGCTGTTTGCCATTCATAGTTCTAGTAAATTTCACTTTGTATTATTCCGTTAAGTTAGTTTTTTACTGATTTATTTTTCTTGTTGCTGCACTTTGGCTCATATGAGTTGTAATGTTGCATTGCTTGGTAATTTAGATTTACTGTAGCTAGCTTTGCCAATTTGCATTTTTTTGTCATTGCTGTTTGAGTTAATTGTTTTGTGCTGCTGCATTGCCTCGTCCCTTAGTTAAGCATCTGAACTCAGTAGATTTAAGTTAGCTTAAGATGGAGTAGGCCTTATAAGAGAACAAGTTGTGATGAATTGCAAGAAATTCATTGAGAAGCTATAAGAAAATGGTTTGTCCAAAAAAGTATTTTGAAAGTGAATATGAACAAAAAAGTGGTATTTAGGGACAACAGGTTTAGGTAAGATTTTCTTGGAAATAAATGATGAGGTAAGATAATGGAAAATAAACAATGAGGTAAGAAATATGTGAACATATAAATACGGAAAGCATGCTTGGATAGGACTTTTTTGGTGGAAACAAATGTTGAAATAAGACGAAAGATCTATGGAATGAAGTTTTGGGTTGGACTGCAGTACGAAATGTTACACTGAAAATGAACCCTGTCATTCCTTTTGTATTATTCTACTATGTGTTTTTGTACTCTTGTGTATTTGTGTTTTTCCTGTCTCTGTGTGTTTAGCTAATACGATTTACGTTGTAGAATTTTTCTAATACTAAGTTACATTCACTATGATGAGGAATACTGTTATCCTCAAATATAATTTGCATTAATAATACGTTATTCATTTTGTAAAGATGTTTAGACATTATTAATTCTGTTCTGTTTCAATGCTCAAGTGTGAAATTAATGTTTCAAAAACTATTCTCATTATTTTAAATATTTATTTATGTCATAATTCCTGTAACATTGATGTATCTGTTTATTTCTATTCTTTTGTAAAGCCTGTTTTACTACAAATGTTATCTGCATTGTTATGTCCTTTAATGATGTATTTTGTACCTTTGTTATTGTATTCTTATGTTTCAAAATTCTAATTGACACCAGTTCATCAAATTAAGTAACTTGTAAGTTACATTTCACTGCACAGTTTCTGTTGGTCATAGTATGTGGACAATATGTGAGAAGTAGGGACTATTAGTGTTCGCACGTGTGTTAATAATTCAGCAAGGGACTGGATAACAGCATTGCTGGTTCTAAGGACAACTCCAAAAACTTTGAGAGTGCACAAGTGGTGGTTTATGGACTTGCTATATTGTCCGCAAGACTCTTCGATGGTGATTGTGCAACTGCACAGTTGCAACATATGGTTGCTGGCCGTCTCTACAAGGACTACAGTGGGTCTGCATCTTTGATGACCCACCAATACCATTATTTCTACAACGACTACAGTGAGTCTACACCTTTGCTGACTCACCAGTACCATTATTTCTACAAGGACTGCAGTGGGTCTGCACCTCTGGTGGCCTACCAATACCACAATCTCTAACAGGACTACAGTGGGTCTGCACGTCTGGTGGCCCACCAATAAAGTAATCTCTACCAGGACTACAGAGGGTCTACTCTGTGATGACCTATCTACCAATATTCTTCAAAACGTCGAATGACTCTGCTGTGGGTTTCCTCTGTTGTGGCCCATTACCTGTCTGCATGTCGAGAGTCAGCACTGTCTTTCCGTTGGAGAGACAACACTACTTCTTCAAGACTGCATGGAAATCCACTACTTCCATGTGCATTTTCTTTTACTGCTCAGACTTTGAGAAAAACACAGCAATTTTACTGTGATGAATGATCAGGACTGTCTTTATGGACTATGAGAAAATTTTAGCTTTTGACCAACATTGTATCAATAAGTGTGTGCATTTGATATCTTTGTTATTGTAATTATGAAAAATTTCTTCAAATCATTATTGGCCACTGCCCAAACCAATTTGTAAAATTTTTTGTAGGTAGCATGGGGGCTATGTAAGTAGGTTATTTAAGTTTTCTTATTGGTAACGCCATGTAGTGCTCTGTATGAAAACCACTGGCTGTAATGTGTGCAGTCTGTGACTAGTTTGCATTGTTGTCTGCCATTGTAGTGTTGGGCAGCTGGATGTTCACAGCACATAGCGTTGCGCAGTTGGAGGTGAGCTGCCAGCAGTGGTGGATGTGGGGAGGGAGATGGCAGGGTTTTGAAATTTGTAAGACTGGATGTCATGAACTGCTATGTATATTATGACTATTAAGGTAAATACATTGTTTGTTCTCTATTAAAATCTTTCATTGTCTAACTATGCCTATCAGTAGTTAGTGCCTTCCATAGTTTGAAGCTCTTATTTAGCTGGCAGTAGTGGCGCTCGCTGTATTGCAGTAGTTCAAGTAACGAAGTTTTTTGTGAGGTATGTGATTTGTGAAAGGTATAGGTTAATGTTAGTCAGGGCCATTCTTTTGTAGGGATTATTGAAAGTCAGATTGCGTTGCGCCAAAAAAATGTTGTGTGTCAGTTTAAGCACAGTCATGTATAATTGTTCAATGGGGACGTTTCAGTTACTAATCCTTATTTGCAGCAATAAGTCAAAAGCAAATATTTTCATGCCCCAGCAATTAATTATCGTTCCCAGCGCAATGCATTGCTAGCACACAAAAAAATGTATTACCAGTCCCAAATAATGCTACTAGTTTAAGAGTTATTTATAGTACTAATATAATGCAGATTTGTCAGATGTATTGAATCCATTATATCTATGTATTATTGAACCACAGGTCCTGAGTAATAGTTAAAGTGTGTTACATTTTAAATATGTCCTATGTCACTTGAATGATGAGTTCTGAGTATTACTGAATGATGTTTTCTAGCCACAGTCCTTGAGTAATAGTTATAGTGTGTTACATTTTAAATATGTCCTATGTCACTTGAATGATGAGTTCTGAGTAATACTGAATGATGTTTTGTAATAATGCATAAATACTATGCCAATAATTTCTGTAAATAATATTTTTGTTATACTCTATAAATGCTATGCCAATAATTAACTCTCATTTTTAATGATGACATCTGAATAATACTGAGTAATGTTTTATAAAACTATATGAATACCTTGTAACTGGCCAATGAATGCCACTGTTTCTTATGTCACTTACATGCTATTATATATGAATACCAGTAGCTTGATGCTACTCTCATTATCTCCTGTTTTGAATGATGACTCCTGATGGTTTGTAACTGGCCAATGAGCGCCAATGATTACTATAACTAGATGAATTATGTAAATGGTATGCCATTAATTAACTCTTGCTTTGAATGATCACTTCTGCATAATGCATAAAAATGGTTTGCAACTGGTCAATGAGTGCCAATGATTACTATAACTAGATGAATTATGTTAATGCTATGCCATTAATTAACTCTTGTTTTGAATGATGACTTCTGAACAATGCATAAATATGGTTTGTAACTGGCCAATGAGTGCCAATATTTAGTGCAATCAGATGACTTATGAATAATGTTGTGTAATACTCCATACATAGTACACAAATAATTAGTAACTAGGCAATGAGTGCCAACAATTACTCAAATCGGTTGATAGGCTAATGTAATTCTCAATGATGACTAGCATAAGACTTAATGTCCTTCACCTTCTGACCTAATTACCAGAAATTACTGCAATATCCGTTCGTCCTGTCCATCCTCATGATCATGGAGCACTATATTTGGATTTTGCACTAATTCTACGTTGGTGAAAAAGTATCAATTCTGCAGGAGTGTGGTGTTGACACATCATGCTGTCCACCACCTTGAACAATGGAGATGTTATTATGGTCCCACTGTTTGGTGTACCTAATGTACTACCAAAATGATAACATTGAATATTAATACAACATTTCAGTGTCTTGGCTACACTGATTAATACTTCAGGGAAGAGAACTTCAGACTGTCTCACTTGGTTTTGTGCTTCTGTATAAAGATATGGACTTTCAGTGCAGCGATGTGCAACCTACTGTGCTACAACCATGATGCAATCCTTCCCTTTCCTTTCCTAGTTCTTGTAAAATGGTAAAGACATATACAGTGCGTGTGCACTTTATGTCATTTGTTAATGTGTTTTGTACTCATTGCATATTCATTTTGTCATTGCTTGATATGTTCTGTACTCAGTGCATGTGCACTCTATTTCATTTCATGTTTTGCACTTATATATATATGTATATACTCTGTGACTGTAAACTTAGTTAATTAAGTAGATTTTAGAAAAATTTGTTGCTCATGGCAAGTCCAATTGACTTACCATCGCTGCCAAATTTTTGCCTCCCCAGCGGAGGGTTATGTAAGAGGTACGAGCAGATGTAATTTCGATGTATTGCTCATGCGCTGCCTGGGATATGCAAGGTCTCTGACCAGAGAGCAGTGTTGACTGCAGTAGGAACTGTGTAGCTGTAGCGATAAGTAGTTGTTAGTCTGGAGTCTGCTCTGGTCTGGCATGGTGTATCGTTTTGGCTGGCCCGGTCGCGGTGCAGCGATGTCAGAGCCTGAGTATTATTGTATAAGGTAAAAAGCAGCCTCGCGCATATGTAGTAATGTTATCTCAAGTCGCATGTAAATGTTTTAAAACTCTCGTACAAATAATTTTCCTCATAAAAAGTAACTTTTAACAACGATTCATTTCAATTTAAAGAATTTACTAATTTCTCCAATCCATGATCATCCCGATTATTGCAATAGAAAAATCAGTTGCTCCCTTTCATAAATAACAGATAGGTCAGCCAGCATTGCACAGAGCTGTGCCGGAAAAATTTATTGTAAGAGTAGATATATCCGGCGACTTCATTGAGGTAAGAATTTTTCCTTTTTTTTATTCAGAATGATCTTTCAGGGCCATGACGCAGCACTGCTGTCGTCCAAAATTTACCAGGTTATATTCACAGGGAATTATTGAAAAGTCATAAGTGAGTGACAATTTAATTGAGAGGTTAGTTACATTGTTTTATTGCCAGGTTTCTGAATTCATTTTTTTATTGGGATGTTATACTGAATGTGAATGACATAATTATAATTTTTACTGTTGAGAGGTTTAGGAATTTTTCTGTTTTGAGGTTATGCTAAATGTGAATGAATTTTGAGCTTAGATTAAATCAGAAAGAATTTTGTGTGGAGGCTAATGTGAAAAGAATTTTGTAGGAAGGTTATAAATGTAAATGAATTTTGTGGGGAGGTTACACTGTGAAAGAATTTTGTTTTGAGGTTACACCAAATCAGAATCAATATCCATTATTATTTATTAAATTTTGTGGGGAGGCTACAACTTTTCACTCAGTGTTTGCTCAAGATCCAAATGCCCTAACTTCAACAGCTATAGCTTTTGTCGTACAGCCTTCCATGCCATTATGACCTTCTGCTTAGTCGACATGTTGTTATATAATAAGCAAACTCCTTCAAATAATGCGCCTCTTATACCATACATCCTGTCTAATTCTATCAACCTTTATGTGTTAGTCCTCTACTTTCCATACAATTCTGTCAACCTTTATTTATTTAATTCTTTTATGTTACCTTCAAGTGGGTAACCGTAGCATCCAATCAATCTCAAAAGCTGTAGGGAATATGTGTCTAGGTTCTTAACTTCATGTTCGAGAGGCTCAAATTTTTCATCTATGTATTGACGATTTCTTCGTCTGTGCGCACCTATACCCTCAGTTAGAGTGCCTGACGTGTGTGAACGTGTCAGTGGTCGGGTATATATCAACATACCCACCTCTTTCATAACTATATGTATAGAAACTCCTGGCTGTTGCGTCTGTACCTACCATCATTGAGGTTTCTTGTTTTATCAATAACAAGAATCCCACATTGTGTGTGATTCCAGCAATCCCCACACATCTTGACAGATTCGTTGCAAGACATATCAGTTCCTACCACCAATTGGTAAATGTGTTTTACATTGAAATTGTCTAATTTGCAAGCTATAATGGGGTTTGCATTACCCCTCACCAATTGTTTTGGGATTTGGGAATATATTTGATTCAAATAAAAAACGTTAACGCCCATACAATGACCAAAACAGAAATATCGTAGAATTTGGTTCTTGTTTTCAACAGCAACATCATGAAATGTGAACACTGTCTTTGGCTTTACTTTTTCCAGCACAGGGATTTCACTGCTTTTACTGAATGTCATGTGTGTTAAACCATCGACACCCATTAGTATTTTTTGCAGCAACTGGTACTTGGCCTGAGACAGAGTTTCAGGCACACATATACATGTTCAGATTGGACTCCATCTACGTGTGTAGCAGTGATATGAGAACATTTGTCTTGCAGCAACTGTTTGGACCTACACTTATCACCCATGCATTTTCATGGAGAACTCTTTCCACATCTCAGGACCAGTCACTTTCAAGTTCTGATGCTTCACTCACCCTGCCATGATACCAAATACTTCTAGTATTGGCATACGGTCGATTTCTATAGTAAATATATTTGCACTGAAAGTCTCATCTATCACTCATTTTAACAATTATGACGTGATTCAGACAGATTGCTGCTGCCACAGTATCCTAGACATTGCATTGAAATACTGAGAAGAGT
Source organism: Schistocerca piceifrons (assembly GCF_021461385.2). Lineage (NCBI taxonomy): Eukaryota > Metazoa > Arthropoda > Insecta > Orthoptera > Acrididae > Schistocerca > Schistocerca piceifrons. The sequence goes on along the minus strand of NC_060140.1, from coordinate 313,891,817 downwards.
GTCGTTATTATGAAAGGTATAGAAAATAAATAAATAAACACCGTTTGCTGTAATATACATATTGTTTTTAGAATGAGGTTTTCTCTCTGCATCGGAATGTGCGCTGATATGAAACTTCCTGGCACATTAAAACTGTGTGCCGGACCGAGACTCGAACTCGGGACCTTTGCCTTTCGTGGGCAAGTGCTCTACCATCTGAGCTACCCACGCACAACTCACGCCCCGTCCTCACAGCTGTGGCTAAGCTCTGTGGGCGTATGTTGATTTATATAGGGTTCTGCATTAGAATTCATAAACTGCAATTTAACGGCTCTCAGTGCAATCTCTAACACAGTATGCCAGTCACTGTGCACTCATGCTTCTATACTGATATTTAAACGCTTTAAAGCGCTAGTTGTTAAATTATACGTTGAATTGAATTGCATTAAATCTCTTGGAGGAATCAGCAGCTTCTCCCCCATTACATCTACACCCTGTTCTTGCAGACCATGGGAATGTTTTGAGATGGCGCATGTGTCAGAGTCCAGTACTGACCTGGACTGTTTGGTGTTGGACCCCCAGAAAACTTCTTCGGAGAGTCAGGGACACGATGAGTGTCTAAATCGATGAGTGGGGTAGATAACAGCAGCTCGTTGTCCCGATCCGACATGCCAGCCAAGTGCACTACAGGGTCCCACAGTTCTGCAAATCCCGACAGGTGCGAGATTGCTGCTGGTTCCGACAGGATGGAGGTCGCTGCTACCCCAGACATGCTTGTGGTTGCTGCCTGTCCAGACATGCTGAAGGTCATCGCTGGCCCAGAAACACAGGAACCTGCTGAACAAAGAAGAAAAAGAAGCAATAACCATCCACAGATAAAGGCATGGAGTTGAACAGGAAAGGAACTGACAAACAACCACTATAGGGGGTAATAGTAGTAAAGACATGTAATGAGAACTTACTCTTCCCCTTCTTTGTATTCTGTGCTGGTAGGTGCTGGACGATCTTGGCTGCTGCTGCTTCTTCTGCTGTTTACTTCATGACTACTACTCTACTGACTGAGGCTGATGGGTTACCGTGTTCCCCTTATATCGCACATATCGTCAAGATCATGAGACCAGTTGTAGTGTTCCTGCATCCCTATTAGCTCCTGCCAATTTTCGGGTTGGGAGAGGCAATACCGCGTTCCTATTGTTTCCTGATAGAGGTGGTGGGGGTGCCAATCCCACTTAAAGCACTCTCTGTGACAGTATTGTGAATTAGCTCACTCGGTCAGGGATTGTTGGTGAAGAAAACCCATTCACCTGTTGGATGTATTGGTAGGGCATTTCATAAAAGGTAGACTTTTCCAGCACAAGAATCTATCGACGTGAGTTACGAAATGCATCTTCAACCCATCACAATGCATCATCATTGTTTGCTCAAAAGTATTATATTTACACTCATCTATTATCTTTGCTCCCCAATTCTCATGTAGGGAGCTATGCACACAGTCCTCAGCTGTGTGCTTACATACAGTACACTTAATAAAATACTCCCTGCATGTTACCAATATCTTCTCAGCTGAAGAAAGTCTGTAGAAGATGACTGCACAGGACTGCACAGGAGCAGATGAGCATCCCGCCTCTTGTGCTTTGGAAGACTGACTGCAATTTTCGTGAAAGGTCGACGTTTCCAGCACAAGCAGCTATCAGCATGAGTAGTGAAATGTAACTTCAGTCCATCCCATAGCGTCATCGTTAGTTAATGAAAAGTATTCTTCTTCTTATGCTCATCCAATATCTGCACTTTCCAAGCATCATGCAGGGATCCATGGATGCAGGCCTCACCTGCATGATTACCGCTAACATAACCGTTAAGCTCCTCATTGCCTGACGCCGACATCTCATACAGTGGACACATCTTACATACAATAAAGTAAAATCGTACGTCCATCCACTCTGACTGGTCAGCACAGACTGAGTCTTTGTTCTGTTCGATCACAAGTGGGTAAGTGGGAAGCACAGAGGGGAAGTGGGCGAGGGTGGGATTCCAACAGCGCCCCCTGCTGGCAGTATTGTGCATGAGGACTCGAAAATTTTAAATTCACATCGTTTTTGAATTTCCTACCATTTTATAAATCCTCATCATTTTGAATTTAATTAATTTGTATAATTTATCTAATTAATTAGCATATAAAAGTAATTAATTTGCATCTCAATTAATTGTGATATTGCCACATATACATCCCAGGAAGAGGAGGTGGGGGGACCACCCAAGAAAAGTGGCCATCTTGAATAAATCTGGCAACAATGCAGGCTGCACTTGGATGAAATTTGCTCCCCTACTTAGAAGATGCCTTAACATAAAAAGGTGTATTCTTATTTTGTGTAACAACACTGTACAATTTTGTAGGAGTTTGTCACTTAGTTGTGTGAAATTCTTCATCAGTACCACTGTGCAGAATTTATTCATGTTACATTATGCTGGGATATTGTTGTGATCAAGAAAAAAAGTATTGGCTTCCTAAATTATTACTTAAAACTCAGGACCAACACCTATCTAGTAAGTGTCCACGTTGCGACCAGTGTAGTATGATAGGTGACTGATTAAGGAACCAGTGACGCCTATCTTCCCACTGTGACCTGGGACACCAAATGAAGATCAGAGGTGAGCGCAAATTATAATTTTGGGACATTTGCCTAAAGTGCCTACGTCCATCCATAAAACCTCACGTGAACTATTACAACCAATCGTACTCTCACGGCCGGCCGGAGTGGCCTTGCGGTTCTAGGCGCTACAGTCTGGAGCCGAGCGGCCGCTACGGTCGCAGGTTCGAGTACTGCCTCGGGCATGGATGTGTGTGATGTCCTTAGGTGAGTTAGGTTTAATTAGTTCTAAGTTCTAGGCGACTGATGACCTCAGAAGTTAAGTCGCATAGTGCTCAGAGCCATTTCGTACTCTCACGTCCTCGGCAGTGATGTCATGTGGGGTTAATTTAGGGGAAGCGTCAAAGCTCGATCAGATGATGACAATGCTATCGAAACGAGTCGCCGAATAAACTAGAATATTGCAGAGTTCCCAATTGCCGTCTCCTGCTTCTCTAAATACCGAGAAGCTATAAAGAACTACCTACACAAAATAATTTTATTTATTTTCAGGTCTTTCAGTCCTTACTTTTGAGAGTTGAGTGGGCTGCTGTGGATCAGCCAAACAGTGTCTGTGTGTCTGACTAAGTATGTGAGTGTGTCCCTTTTCCAAGGGATCTAGCAGGCTGTAATACATTAGGTCCGTTATAAAGCTTCTTTTCTCCGAATACAAAGCAAACTGGTAGCAGAGTAGAGGGTTTCTCAGTTGTCATTTGTCTTACAACTGAAGGAAACCTCCCAAAAATCTTCGTCTGAACCGGGGATTCGAACTATTTTTGAATTATTTCACTAAAACCTAAAAACAAATTGTGTGTTAAAGAAGTATCGACATTCGCTGTTTACAGTACCTGATGTCTCACAACTGTCTCTTAATACAGTACAGACTATCGTACGTCTGACCTCTGTTTTGCACGTTTCAGTCTCTAGCTCAAGGAGTAGAGAGGAATGTTTGATAGCCACCCCTTTACATAGCTGCAGTTCTTTTCAGCTAAATGTTCTAGCAGGCTAGTAGTGGCGCAGAGGGAACCCAAACTGAAAATATTTGGGAGAGGCTTCCAGTTCTAGCATTCACTTGATAATCAAGGGAAACTTTCTAATCACCTTGATCAGAACTGAGGGTCTGCAACTGTTTTAATGTGTTTTTGAACAAAGATGACCACTCTCCCACACATAATTAAAATATAATCTATGTGTATAAATTCTTGTGAGCTTTACAGGAGTGTCTGTGTGTGTGTGTGTGTGTGTGTGTGTGTGTGTGTGTGTGTCAGTACAATTTCTGGCCATCCCACTAACCATACCAGTTCCTACCTGTCAAACTCCGATTAATGAAGGAATTTAACTGCCTTATACAAAACAGCTTCAAGCGCCAGCGGCGTAGCACTGCAGGTTCTGGCTAAAAACGCTGAGTCAGCCATCCACATTCCACCTCATCAAACAGGGCGGAGCAGTAGATAGAGGTTTCTTATGACACTCTCTACAAGAGAGAAGGATCAGCAACAGCCAATGGCATGACGGTGTAGAAGGCAATCGGAAGCACTATGTTAAAAACGTTTCATGACTGAGGTTTCTCATAATGAGAAATGAGGAGCAGCGACCTGAATAAACTTTAAAGAAATTATTTATAGCCACTAAAATGTTAACGTAGTATGAATAGTGAATCCACAATCGAACATACTGTACAATCAAAAAAGATTGTGAAAACTTGAAGATGACAGTATTGCCTGTCGAAATTGGCTATAAAAAATATTTTTGAACGCGAACCAGGCTGTAACAATTTTCTTTAAAGACGCATAATCCTAAAGTTGAGAAAGTATTAAATTGGTCTCTATATCAGCAAAAGGTTTTGGATTAGTCCGCCTTTCGTATTTCCAGGAGGGGAATGCCAAGGGGGAGATGATCATGAGAAAAGAATGGAATAACCAACGAATGGATAACATTCTACAAGTCAAAGCATGAAATGTCAGAAGTTTAATCGTAGTAGGAAACCTATTAAATCTAAAAAGGGAGACCCAAAAGCTCAATCTAGACACAGTTAATAGCAGTGAAGAGAAGTGGAAAGAAGATAAGAATTTCTGATCAGATGAACACAGGGTAATATCGACACCAGCAGAAAATGGTATAACAGCGACGGAATTCGTTGTAAATAGGAGTGTAGGGTAGAGAGTGAGCTACTCTGAACAGTTCATGATAGGATTGCTCACATGAGAATCGACAGCTAACCAACGAAACAACAATAGTGTATGTATATATGCCGACATCGCATTCATAATTGAAAATATAGGCAATGCATATGAGGATATACAATAAGCAGAAGGAGATGAAAATCTAATAATCGTGGGGGACTGGAACGCGGTTGTGGGATAAGGAGCAGACGAGAGACTTATGGAAGAATATCGGCTTGGTACCAGGGATGAGAAAGGAGAAAGACTAATTGAGTTCAGCAATAAATTTCAGACAGTAATAACGAATACTCAAAATAAATAAAACGCAGAATACTGTTATGTTCTACAGGATTAATTTATTTAGTTAACCGATTATCGGATTACAAGGCCATCATCAGACTATAATTGACTACCGTCATCAAAGAAGTAGCAATATGCGTAAACAATATTGAAAAAGACGATAGTCATCTATACTGAGGCACAAAGACACAGTATATGTAATCTTTCACAGCGTGGTGATAAGGCAATTAAAGAGATAAAAAATTGAAAAATAAATAAATGTAAATGGGATAAACTAGAGAAAAACATTAACACTAAAATCTAAAAACAGTGTCTATATAACCATTTACATTCAATTAACAATCCCAATAAATTAAAATAAGTATTTGACAAGATTACTAAAGAGTAGCTTGAAGAGGTATTCGTTCTGGAAGGTATACATGAACTGCGATCATTTATCGTCTAGTAATATAACTTTTTAATTGCATTACTTCTGCCCGCATCTCGTGGTCGTGCGGTAGCGTTCTCGCTTCCCACGCCCGGGTTCCCGGGTTCGATTCCCGGCGGGGTCAGGGATTTTCTCTGCCTCGTGATGGCTGGGTGTTGTGTGCTGTCCTTAGGTTAGTTAGGTTTAAGTAGTTCTAAGTTCTAGGGGACTTATGACCACAGCAGTTGAGTCCCATAGTGCTCAGAGCCATTTTGCATTACTTCTGCCCTGTCAAAGATAACGTTTACTGTGTATTTGTGTCTCAGTCTAGATGAGTAGCAACTTTCCCGATGTTTTTACAAATATTTTGACTTCCTTGACGACGATGGGTAAGGTGGCATTGTAAGCAAATGATCGGCTTATTATATAAATTAATTCTGTAGAGCATACACAATATTGTGCTTTTCATTTATTATTGTATTGTTTCACCAAAAAGCAAAGGAGAAAATGAGTTAACATCCAATGCTCTGTTCAAGAATAACAAGAGGAGGAGACATTGGAAGATACCAGTTGGATTACATCATGGCCAGATAGAGATTCCAAAATATGATAGTGGATTGTGAAGCGTATGCAGAAGCAAACATAGATCCATCAGAACTTAGTAATGATGACGAGTAGACTGAAGTTAAAGAGAATCGTAAGGCAGAATCAGTGAGGATGGAAGTCTGACACTGAAGTACTGAGGAATGATGAGATGCTTTTGAAGTTCGCTAAGGATGTGGATACCGCGATAAGGAACACGAGAATAGCAGACGACATCCGTCAATGGGGCAATCACAGATGATGGACAATGTAACAGGTACAAGAGAGGTAGCTCCGAAGAAACCGTGGGTAACAGAAGATATTCATCAATAGATATACGAGAGAAGGAAGTAAAAAAATCTTTAGGGAAACACATGTAGTGCAGCCAAGAGGCTGTATCCCGCAGGTATTTAACAGAGTCCGTATCGCACCTTTTTAATGGCTACATGAAAGTCAACATTCCTCTTTCAAAATACAAAATCCTCCCTCTGGCGTGGGGGTGTTGTTCTTAGCATAAGTAAGTTTAAGAAAGATTAAGTAATGTGTAAGTCAAGGGACCAATGACCTACAGCAGTTTGGTCCCTTAGGAATTCACACACATTTAAACAGTTTGTCTTCGTGCTTTCGAACCCCTACCTTGGCCAGTAAGGTCGCCGGATCCGTCCCCGATTTAGAGTATTCGGAGCTCTCGAACCATCTCGGGATTTTGACTTTCTGACGCGACGATCTGACTGAATTTGGCACGATATCCCTCAGAAGAACATCCAACAACTCTATCAGCCAATGCCAAGACTAATAATTGCTCGCATAAGGGCCAGACAGAGGTGGACCAACTTACTCATTTTGTGAAGCTATATCTCTTGGATAAACCATCCATTTTTTCAGCAATTCTAATCACTTGTTTGTCTGCACATGTAAATATAATCTACCGATTTTCATCCCATTCAAATAACTGCTTCGAGGTGCTTTTCTTTGCGTTGCCCTAATAGTATTGCATACCTTGTAGAAGGTCACTTGCAATGTTGGCAGAATCGTTAGTACATCATTCTACAAAATGACGACGCTTAAAGCCTAGCTGAGTTTTACGGAAATTGAACTTACACATATAGAACAGTAACACAATTATCTGCGAGTAAACGAGAGCAGTAGAACAAATGTGAAGCCTATGTTAATTTCTAAAGTCAGTTGTTTGATTTTTGGTCTGTTGCATTCACTGACAATATTTTACGACGCAATCGCCATGCTGTAGATACATTCAATGTTACAGTTCATTGTGCTCATTGACAGAGAGCAAATTAATTTGAATTGTGCGATAATATTTGAATAATGTACTGCGCTGTGTTCGGGCGCGCCGCCATTCACTCGCTGCGAGACCGGACACGGTGAATTATTCGTGCCCTGGGGAACAGTGGCGGCCCGCTATTGTGGAGTAGACATGCGGAAGCGTAGACCACGCACGTGACGGGAATGTGTGTGTCGCGGGCAGGCAACGTGACGTGGTAGACGTCTGTCGTAGCAGCTGTTTGCCACACGGTAGCTACTCTACCGTGGGTGGAGAAAAATATGGAAGCAGCAAAAACACAACACATTGCCATGCCCAATACGGCGTAGGCATTTAAAACAGCTTCGACTTCTGTACAGGGTGGATAGTGACCGGGCCAAATATCTCACGAAATAAGCATCAAACGAAAAAAACTACAAAGAACAAAACTCGTCTAGCTTGAAGGGGGAAACCAGATGGCGCTATGGTTGGCCAGCTAGATGGCGCTGCCATAGGTCAAACGGATATCAACTGCGTTTACTTAAATAGGAACCCCCATTTTTTATTTTATGTTCGTGTAGTACGTAAAGAAATATGAATGTTTTAGTTGAACCTCTCTTTTCGCTTTGTTATAGATGGCGCTGTAATAGTCACAAACGTATAAGTACGTGGTATCACGTAATATTCCGCCAGAGCGGATGGTATTTGCTTCGTGATACATTATCCGTGTTATAATGAACCGTTTACCAATTGCGGAAAAGGTCGATATCGGGTTGATGTATGGCTATTGTGATCAAAATGGCCAACGGGAGTGTGCTATGTATGCAGCTCGGTATGCTGGACGACATCATCCAAGAGTCCAGACCGTTCGCCGGATAGTTACGTTATTTAAGGAAACAGGAAGGGTGCAGCCACATGTGAAACGTCAGGCACGACATGCAACAAATGATGATGCCCAAGCAGGTGTTTTAGCTGCAGTCACGGCTAATCCGCACATCAGTAGCAGACAAACTGCACGAGAATCGGGAATCTCAAAAACGTCGGTGTTGAGAATGCTACATCAACATCGATTGCACCCGTACCATATTTCTATGCACCAGGAATTGCATGGCGACGACTTTGAACGTAGTGTACAGTTCTGCCACTGGGCACAAGAGAGATTATGGGACGATGACAGATTTTTTGCACGCGCTGTATTTAGTGACGAAGCGTCATTCACCAACAAAGGCAACGTAAACCGGCATAATATGCACTATTAGGCAACGGAAAATCCACGATGGTTGCGACAAGTGGAACATCAGTGACCTTGGCGGGTTAATGTATGGTGCGGCATTATGGGAGGAAGGATAATAGCCCACATTTTATCGATGGCAATCTAAATGGTGCAATGTATGCCGATTTCCTACGTAATGTTCTACCGATGTTACTACAAGATGTTTCACTACATGAGAGAATGTCGATGTACTTCCAACATGATGGATGTCCGGCACGTAGCTCGCGTGCAGTTGAAGCGGTATTGAATAGCATGTTTCATGACAGGTGGATTGGTCGTCGAAGCACCATACCATGACCCGCACGTTCACCGATCTGACGTCCCCGGATTTCTTTCTGTGGGGAAAGTTGAAGTATGTTTGCTATCGTGATCCACCGACAACGCCTGACAACATGCGTCAGCGCATTGTCAATGCATGTGCGAACATTACGGAATGCGCACTACTCGCTGTTGAGAGGAATGTCATTACACTTATTGCCAAATGCAATGAGGTTGACGGACGTCATTTTGAACATTTATTGCATTAATGTGGTATTTACAGGTAATCACGCTGTAACAGCATGAGTTCTCAGAAATGATAAGTTCACAAAGGTACATGTATCACATTGGAACAACCAAAATAAAATGTACAAACGTACCTACTTTCTGTATTATAATTTAAAAAACCTACCTGTTACCAACTGTGCATCTAAAACGGCGAGCCATATGTTTGTGACTATTACAGCGCCATCTATCACAAAGCGAAAAAAGTGGTCCAACTAAAACACTGATATTTCTTTACGTACTACACGAATATGTAATAAAAATAGGGGTTCCTATTTTAAAAAGCGCAGTTTTTATCCGTTTGATCTATGGCAGCGCCATCTAGCTGGCAAACCATAGCGCCATCTGGTTTCCCCCTTCAAGCTAGAGAAGTTTTGTTCTTTGTAGTTTTTTCGTTTGACGCTTATTTCGTGAGATATTTGGCCCCGTCACGATCAATGGACCACCCTGTATATACGTGTAAATACATACTCCGCAAGCCGCCTTAAGGTGCATGGCGGAGGGTACCACGTAACACTACTAGCCGCAGCCTTTCCTGTTCCAGTCGCAAACAGACAGAGGGAAAAACGTCTGTCTGAAAACATCCGTAAGAATCCCAATTTCTCGCATCTTATACTCGCAGCCGTTACGCGAAGAGTATTTTGGCCGTAGTAGAAACGTTATACATTGTCTTCAAACGCCGATTCTCAAAATTTCCGCAACAATGCCTGGCGAAAAGAGCATCTTCCTATCTTTAGAGATTACTATTTGAGTTCACGAAAAATCTCTGTAGTACTTGCGTACTAATCGAACCTACTGGTAACAAGTCTAGGAACACGCCTCTAAATTGCTTCGAAGTCTTCCTTTAGTTCGATCGACCTGATGGGCATCCCAAATACTAGAATAGTACACAATAATAGGTCGCATTAGCATTCAACACGCAGTCTTCTTTTTAGGTGAGCTACATTTTCCCAAAACCCCTTCAAATTAACAAAGTCAAACATATGCCTTCCCTACTACCAACCCAATGTCCCCATTCCATTACATGTCACTTTGCAACGTTAGGCCTGGATGTGACTGTGTCTAGCAGCACACTACTAATGTTGTATTCAAACGTTACAGGCTTGATTTTCCTACTCATTCGCATTAACTTATAATTTTCTATATTTAAAGCAAACTGCCTTTCATCGGACCAACTAGAAATTTTATCTTGTATACTGCTGGAGTCACTTAACTGGGGCACCTTCCAATACACCACAGCGTCATCAGCAAATAGGCTTATAATGCTGCTAACCTCTCCGTCGGATCATTTATGTTTTTGGAGAATAATAAAGGTCTTATCAGGCTTTCCTCAGATACTCCTGACGATACTCTTATGAACACTCGCCGTCGAGCACAACGTACTGGGTTCTATTACTTAAGGCGTCTTCGAGTTTCTCAAATACCTGGCACCTAAACCATACGCTCGGACTTTCGTAAGCTGCCTGTGATTGGGCACCAGTTGTCTCAGTATGGATAAATACAGGATTTTCAAGGGAAACGTGTATCATCCCGCCAAACAGTGATAATTTCAGATAACAATGTTGAAGGTGGATACTGATTACGCAAACTTCTCTCCAAATCAGACCATAAAGGCTCAATAATATTGAGATTTGTTGACTGTGGTGGCTAAGGGAGAAGCGACAATTCATCATCTTGTACACAAAACCACTCGTGGAAGATGCGTGCTGTGTGGCCAGTCGTCTTGGAACAGAACATCACCACTGTATCATGGGATAAAACTGATCACTCGAAATGGTGGCATAAAACTTAGCACTAAGGCAACATTCCAGACTAATCATGAGTTTCAAGGAATACAATGACATGGCTGCCCAAATCATCACCGAACGCCCGCCATGTTTCATTCTTGGAATGTAAACCCGGCCAGGATAAGTTAGTAACATTGTAGATCAATATGCATCTGACCAAGTGACTTTCTTCCATTGGTCTATGTTCTTGGTTATATGGCTATGGCACAAAGTTTTCCTGTTACAGACATTTGTATTACTGGTGAATGTATTTAAATTCTAACACCCCTTGTTATGTAGGTGACAGGGTTGTCGACGAGATATTCATATATGTGGTGACTTTTGTAGCTATCGTGCTCTTATTTCTCGTCACAATCTTCATCATACTGACTCTAGCGTCGTGCCCAGGTGCACTAAGTTTACAGCTGACGCGAACAGCCCGACAGATGTGGTCTCGCAGTTTCTCGACTAGGTCGAAATCCGAGGAGTCTGCTCAACATGGGATTATGGTAAACTCATCCAGTGCTCTTGAAACCACGCAGGTACACTGCAAGCCATATGACACGTTTCATAGTCCTGCTGGTAGATTCCAGCGTGCCGAGGAAAAACAGTCTGCATATGGGGGTGGAGATTGTGCCCGAGGATAGATGCATACCTCTGTTGATCCACTGTGCTTTCCAGAATGACGCTGTCACGCAGGGAACATTACTAAAACATTTCGCAGACCATAACGCTCCACCCTCCGGCCTGGACCTTTAAGAAGATTTTTACAAGGTGTCCCCTTTCAGACGATTCATGTCGTACATACATAAAACTTGATTCATCTAAAAAGACCACACAGTGGACGTCTGGTTGCGGTATTGGCGTCCAGATTTGACACTGCGTTGCCGATGAACAGCTGTCAGAACTTGTGCACGAACGAGATGCCTGCTGCCGATAACCGTACGCAGTATCGTTCATTGAACGATCGTTGAGGAGATACTGATGATAGCCACTTGGTTTATATGGGCAGTCAGTTGCTCAGCAGCCGCCCATACACCTTATAACACTACTACTGCTACTGCTGTACCTGAACCTTAAAGTTGGAGGCAGGTTGTGAAATGAAACTATCTTGTTAAAGCAATTATGGTATAACGCAACAGAGCAGTGTTACACTCTGAGAGGAATTTTGTTATGTTGACCGTGTTGTACCTAACGGAGGTGGTTTATCGTAAGGGAAAGTCAGAATTACGTAAATATTCAAACAGTAACAAATAATATTTTACCTAGCTACACTGTTTAAAGAATAAGGAAAACGGTCGCCAGCCTAATAATGGAAGAGAAGGATTAACGTTCTTGTTTTACATACTAGGTATAAGTAACTTTAACGGACAAACACAACCTATATTTTGCCACACGCGAATGCAATGAACTCTGACACCTGCATATGTTCACGGTTAAGATTGGAAGCTGACAGAGCAGGACAGACTATTTGCATAAATATCACAGATAATGAAACACAGTATTACTTTTAGGGCTTATTCAGACTGAATGGTCTTTATAACATTACTATTAATATTAACTGCAGAATCATTAATTGGACATGGATTCAGTATTATTATTCAAACATTTTCCTAACTGACATAAAATTATAAATGTAGTTCACTGCAAAATTATGAACTGGTGTCTATCAACTAAATACTCTTCTATTTAGAATAAAAGTTAAATGGAATTCTCTAACAGGTTACTTCTCGCTGTCTTTTGAATAAAGAAATTATTGTTATCATAAATAGTGGTAAAGAATGACCTGTGGATCTTATTACACTATTTATATGCACTTCCAACACCCAAAAGAAACAAGTGCTTAGCAAGTATGAGTATATAACTCTCCACAACTGCAATTCACGACTTTTACTGCAGTGAGACACAATGTTGATAAATTTGCAAGAAACTGGCTCACATTTTAAATTTTACTACACGCAGCACTTTGATAATTAACTATGCAAACCTTTATGAGCCTCAGTTTGAAGAACTTTTAATCATTAAAACAAACTGCAAATTGTCTTTATTACCACAGTCTTCTACTTTCAAGTAAATGATTAAACAGGTGACTTTGAAACTCCACAAAACTATAATTGGACTGTTTCCATCACTGGGAGGCTTTCACAAAACTACATTTACTATCACGAACAATTTCACTAAATCCACAGTAAATCTGATTACTCCCTTTTTATCGAAGGTCAAACAACATTATTTAATCAACTATTTGGCTTTGAGGCTTTCATTTTTCCCACAAACTAGGACATTCGGTAATCATAGTTCAAATGGAGAGCAACCTGAGAGGTGTTGTGATAGGGAAAAAATTCAAGGTAGGTACATGAATGCAATTATAAGTTACCTTATATTTGAACACATTAACATATCCAACAAGCTGATCCTTCATTGTACATTATTATCGTATTCCGTTACAGTGATTGCGCAATGTGGTGGCAACTGCATGTTGGTAGGTGGATTTGCAGGCAAAATTGCTGGACTCAGTCCCTTCTTGGTGGCGATGATAGAGACCAATTCCAGAATAGTTCCAGCTATTTATCCATGCATCCGAGTCATTGGTAAGCGGCAGGAAAAGCCTCTCTCGGAACCAGCACAATATACAACTTTTACATGGGCAGTGCACAGTTTGGTAGCTCGTTCCCGACTGAGTCTTGTTCCACCTATTCTACCTAGGCCAACCACAATTTGCGCGAGCTACTCAGTTCCGTTCCCGAGGGGGACTACCACACCTTTTACATACAAATAACTAAGAACCCTAAGTGAAGGTCAGCAGTTTAAATGTTGTTGTTGTTGTGGTCTTCAGTCCTGAGACAGGTTTGATGCAGCTCTCCATGCTACCCTCTCCTGTGCAAGTTTCTTCATCTCCCAGAACCTACTGCAACCTACATCCTTCTGAATCTGCTTAGTGTATTCATCTCTTGGTCTCCCTCTACGATTTTTACCCTCCACACTGCCCTCCAATGCTAAATTTGTGATTTCTTGATGCCTCAGAACATGCCCTACCAACCGGTCCCTTCTTCTCGTCAAGTTGTGCCACAAACTCCTCTTCTCCCCAATACTATTCAATATCTCCTCATTAGTTATGTGATCCACCCATCTAATATTCAGCATTCTTCTGTAGCACCACATTTCGAAAGCTTCTATTCTCTTCTTGTCCACACTATTTATCGTCCATGTTTCACTTCCATACATGGCTACACTCCATACAAATACTTTCAGAAACGACTTCCTGACACTTAGATCTATACTCGATGTTAACAAATTTCTCTTCTTAAGAAATGTTTTCTTTGCCATTGCCAGTCTACATTTTATATCTTCTCTACTTCGACCATCATCATTTATTTTCCTACCCAAATAGCAAAACTCCTTTACTACTTTAAGTGTCTCATTTGCCAATCTAATTCAATCAGCATCACCCGACTTCATTCGACTACATTCCATTATCCTCGTTTTGCTTTTCTTGATGTTCATCTTATATCCTCCTTTCAAGACAGTGTCCATTCCATTCAACTGCTCTTCCAAGTCCTTTGCTGTCTCTGACAGAATTACAATGTCATCGGCTAACCTCAAAGTTTTTATTTCTTCTCCATGGATTTTAATACCTACTCCGATTTTTTCTTTTGTTTCCTTTACTGCTTGCTCAATATACAGATTGAATAACATTGGGAAGAGGCTACAACCCGGTCTTACTCCCTTCCCAACCACTGCATCCCTTTCATGTCCCTCGACTCTTATATCTGCCATCTGGTTTCTGCACATATTGTAAATAGCCTTTCGCTCCCTGTATTTTAACCCTGCCACATTCAGAATTTGGAAGAAAGTATTCCAGTCAACATTGTCAAAGGCTTTCTCTAAGTCTACAAATACTAGAAACGTAGGTTTGTCTTTCCTTAATCTTTCTTCTAAGATAAGTCGTAAGGTCAGTATTGCCTCACGTGTTCCAGTATTTCTACGGAATCCAAACTGATCTTCCCCGATGTCGGCTTCTACCAGTTTTTCCATTCGTCTGTAAAGAATTCGTGTTAGTATTTTGCAGCTGTGACTTATTAAACTGATAATTTTCACATCTGTAAACTCCTGCTTTCTTTGGGATTGGAATTATTATATTCTTCTTGAAGTCTGAGGGTATTTCGCCTGTCTCATACATCCTCCTCACCAGATTGTATTTTGTCAGGACAGGCTCTCCCAAGGCCGTCAGTAGTTCTAATGGAATGTTGTCTACTCCCGGGGCCTTGTTTCGGCCCAGGTCTTTCAGTGCTCTGTCAAACTCTTCACGCAGTATCGTATCTCCCATTTCATCTTCATCTACATTCTCTTCCATTTCTATAATATTATCCTCAAGTACATCGCCCTTGTATAGACCCTCTATATACTCCTTCCATGTTTCTGCTTTCCCTTCTTTGGTTAGAACTGGGTTTCCGCCTGAGCTCTTGGTATTAATACGTGTGGTTCTCTTTTCTCCAAAGGTCTCTTTAATTTTCCTGTAGGCAGTATCTATCTTACCCCTAATGAGATAAGCCTCAACATCCTTACATTTGTCCTCTAGCCATCCCTGCTTAGCCATTTTGCACTTCCTGTCGATCTCATTTTTGAGACGTTAGTATTCAATTTTGCCTTCTTCATTTACTGCATTTTTATATTTTCTCCTTTCATCAATTAAATTCAATATTTCTTCTGTTACCCAAGGATTTCTACTAGCCCTCGTCTTTTTACCTACTTTATCTTCTGCTGCATTCACTACTTCATCCCTGAGAGCTACCCATTCTTGTTCTACTGTACTTCTTTCCCCCACTGCTTTCAATTGTTCCCTTATGCTCTCCCTGAAACTCTGTACAACCTCTGGCTTAGTCAGAGTATCCAGGTCCCATCTCCTTAAATTCCCACCTTTTTGCAGTTTCTTCAATTTTAATCTGCAGTTCATAACCAATAGATTGTGGTCAGAGTCCACATCCGCCCCTGGAAATGTCTTTAAAACCTGGTTCCTAAATCTCTGTCTTACCATTATATAATCTATCTGATACCTTTTAGTATCTCCGCGATTCTTCCATGTATACAACCCTTTTTATGATTCTTGAACCAAGTGTTAGCTATGATTAAGTTATGCTCTGTGCAAAATTCTACCAGACGGCTTCCTCTTTCATTTCTTAGCCCCAATCCATATTCACCTACTATGTTTCCTTCTCTCCCTTTTCCTATACTCGAATTCCAGTCACCCATGACTATTAAATTTTCATCTCACTTCACTATCTGAATAATTTCTTTTATCTCATCATACATTTCATCAATTTCTTCATCATCTGCAGAGCTAGTTGGCATATAAACTTGTACTACTGTAGTAGGCGTGGGCTTCGTGTCTATCTTGGCCACAATAATGCGTTCACTATGCTGTTTGTAGTCGCTTACCCGCACGCCTATTTTTTTATTCATTATTAAACATACTCCTGCATTACCTCTATTTGATTTTCTATTTATAACCCTGTATTCACTTGACCAAAAGTCTTGTTCCTCCTGCCACCGAACCTCACTAATTCCAATTATATCTAACTTTAACCTATCCATTTCCCATCTTAAATTTTCTAACCTGCCTGCTCGATTAAGGGATCTGACATTCCACGCTCCGATCCGTAGATCGCCAGTTTTCTTTCTCCTGATAACAACGTCCTCTTGAGTAGCCCCCGCCCGGGGATCCGAATGGGGGACTATTTTACCTCCGGAATATTTTACCCAAGAGGTCGACACTGGACTCACATTCGGGAGGTCGACGGTTCAATCCTGCGTCCAGTCATCCTGATTTAGGTTTTCCGTGATTTCCCTAAATCGCTCCAGGCAAATGCCGGGATGGTTCCTTTCAAAGGGTACGGCCGACTTCCTTCCCCGTCCTTCCCTAATCCGCAGAGACCGATGACCTCGCTGTCTGGTCTCCTTCCCCAAAACAAGCAACCAACCAACCCAAGAGAACGCCATCATCACTTAGCCATACACTAAAGCTGCATGCCCTCGGGAAAAATTACGGCTGTAGTTTCCCCTCGCTTTCAGCTGTTCGCAGTACCAGAAGAGGAAGGCCGTTTTGGTTATTGTTACAAGGCTAGATCAGTCCATCATCCAGACTGTTGCCGCTGCAACTACTGAAAATTCTGCTGCCCCTCTTCAGGAATCACACGTTTGTCTGGCCCCTCAACAGATACCCCTCCGTTGTGGTTGCCGGCCGTGTGTATCGCTGAGGCAAGCAAGCCTCTCCACCCACGGCAATGTCCATGGTTCACGGGTTCACGGGAGGGGGGGGGGGCAGTTTACATAACAGAGAACAAACATTTTAAATAAAACAGAACCTTTGCACGTATTAACATTTCTATAAAAAATTATTTAAACAAAATTATGATTATATACAGTAAGTTTTGTCTCCGTCCAAATGAGACAAAGAATTTAAATGATAGATACATTACATTGCATAGAATCAAATCATGACATCAAAGTCTTTACAAAGAAAGGAATATACAATTTTGTGTTATCGATAAAAAACATTTACAGAAGCTCAATAATGTAACATTAAATAAAACAAAAGGCAAAATAAATCAGTAGAGTATTAGAGCTATGGTGTTACAACCTTTCCGCAGCTGTCGTCCACCCATGACATCTGTGGGCCGTGGTGTACCACAGTTGCCTCGAAGCCAGTTCTGAATAGCACAATTTTGCCGTATGCTTTAACCAATGCTGCTCGCGAACAGATTACAAGCTTAGCCGTTTCGGAAGTGCTACCACCCTTGACCCAAAAGCCAACGAGATGCTTGTATACCCTGCCACCTGCCATCTGTCAGTGGTTGTTGCACGTTGACGTCGAAAATAGGCGATTGTCACATTAATGGTACTGGACCGTGTAGTATGGACTGCTGTCTCTTCGGCTGCCTTAGTGTTGGGGTACAGTTCATCGAGGCGAGAGTGTTTCAGCCGATAAAAACTTTAACCTCCACCAAACAAATGTATCCATTTACATGAAGTTGAAACAGACAAGAACTTGGTAACATCTTTCACAATGATAAATATGCCAACTACAAGTAGCTATCTCCAAAGAACCGAATTGTGGCTGAAATGAAGCAGCCTTAGGCACTGTTTTCCATGTTGAGCTGGGGCTACACAGACGTCACGCACAGTGGCCCGTTCGCCGCCACACGTACGGAGTGTGCCGTCTAATGCACTTCCGCCAGGCTGACAGACTGCACTCGCCCTGTCTCGGAACAAAGCCCGCTCTTGTATGGCCAATCTCCATTTAAAAGCGTTGCTGCGGACTGGCGGCGCACTTCTGCAATCACCGATGTCCACTTCACCGTTCAGTCCCAACTCAATCTTTTATTTTTCCCTGTTCCTGCAAATCGATAAACCGTCTGGTCCTGAATGTCGGGGAAACCCTCTGCGGAAGCTTGAAGTGAATGTCATCTGTAGTAAATCACAGAGCAAAGTTATGTGAGCAATATGCAAAAAGGAACATTGATATTTAATGACGTTGAAGTATCCGAGGTGATTCCCCCATACGTCCACTGCAATATGGACCTGATACATATCCACATCGTTCCTGCAGGTTTTCTTGTCACCCCACCTTCCGTTGTGTCATTTCATGTCTTCCTATCCCTCCACTTCATTCTTTATAATTATCTACCTCCCCAGTTTCTTCTCTGGTCTATTTTTTTTCCCTGCTCCTACTATCAAGTTGTATCATGCCCCTTTCCATTGCTCGTTATTCACGTTTTGCATGATTTTTGATTTAAAAGTCCATGTAACGCTGCAACAAATCAAAACAATTAATATACAGCAACTGAACGGCTTCCTGTAAGCCACATAAGAAGTTTGGCTTCGGAAAAACCTTTATAGTTTATTAAACCCATTACAGGCCATTTTCACTCAGCTGCATTCTTTTTTTGACCATGTCATCAGCAGCCCTAAATACGAAACGCATCAACAAGTTCTATGATTTCACTTCCAATTTATGCTATTCACTTTTCAGTGTCTTGATTCTACACTACTAATTTCCTTATTGGCTTTCAGAACTGACTGGCTAATATTTTGTTCTAGTTTACATACACTAAAAACGAACGGTCAGTAGTAGGTGGTTCAGATACGTTCTGTTATTCGGTATCCTAGATAAGGTGTGACGCAATGACAATTAAGTGTATAGCTGCCCAATAATTAAAATTTGTGGAATTAAAACCAGTCTTTGTTCTCTATTATTTTCTTCATTTTATGAACGGAATGCATATTACTGGTGACCCTACGATGTGGATCAATTGTGTTTTATCACAGTTTTGTTACGGTTTTACCACCTTTGATTGTGCTTCTCGTGGCAGGGAGATTTTTACATTTTGTTACTAGATTAGGCAGATATCTGATGATGATCTCTGATTAAACTTAGTCATATATTAAGAAAAAGTGGTAGTGTACGCTTCATGGACGGTCAAATTACGTCAGAAGTGCTTGATCGCAATTCTGTCTAGCATCATCAAATGTTCTAACCATCATAGATTCGGGTTCGTTTTCAGGATAACATGTTGCCATTCATACAAAAAGACTGCTACTTCAACAATCTCTCGAATATTAATGCGACTGTTTTTATTAGGATAGGATGAAATCTGATCGGAAATTTCTCCCAGAAAGCCTCAAACTGGTGTCTGCAGTGTCACAGAGATACTCGCTCTAACGACAGAAAAAGAGAAATAAATAAATAAGAATAAAATAAAATTAACACGTTTTTAATGATTGTGACTACTGGTAAAATTATCACTGTGGACTAGGGGTACCGTCTTCCATTAGTAATCAAAAGGACTTACGTCCAGGGTTCGATAACAAACATTACTTAAATCTCAAATAAAATTCGTCACCAGAAGCGGACGAAGACTTTCGGTATACGGAGTCACCCTCGTTGGGCCAATGGCCATGTCAAACAAGGCAGAGGCTAGGGCAGTCCTTGTAGGAGGAAGGCAGAACTATCGTAACTAATAAATGGCGCAAGGATGCAGCAGGCACTAGCAAAACTACTGCATTAAAGACACTGTGTGTATCCACAGGAAATGCGGCCTGTAATCTCTCTACTGACACAAGATTCCGTGTTAGACACCTTTTAAGATCCGCAGGAGGGGCTGTCAAGATGGACGTAGCCGCGAGAAAACAATGAATAAGCGAAAGGATAACGCCCAACGAGTCGGAGCGTGGAATCTAAGAAGAATGGAAACGGTAAACAAGAAAATCTGTAAGGAGAAATACAAAGGTTCATATCAGATATAGTGAAGTCGTGCAATGAAATGGAGAGAAAGGTAGGATTCCTGGTCAGACAAATACGAGCAACAGCAGCAGAAACTTGTGCTACGGGTATGAAATTCGTCATGATAACAGGGTAGCGCAGAGAGTGAATTACTGTCAATACTTCTAATCTGCACTCATAGGAAAACAACGCCGACACAGTAGTTCGGGTAATATGACGACCTCGTTAGCGGAATACGAAGAGATAGAGATAGTGTACGAGTATATTGATGGTGTAATTCAGCATGTAAAGAAAGACGAATATCTGATAATGATGGGTGACTGTAACTCTGTAATAAGTGACAAAATAAAATATAGAGCTACGGGAGTATATGGACTCGACAGTTGGAAAGAAAGAAAAGAAACACTAATTGATCTCTGTAATAAATTTCAGCTAGTAATGTCTACTACACTGCTCACCAATCACAGGAGAAGGAGACATACTTGGGAAAAGCATAGCAACAGATAAAAATGAGTAATGATAAAGAGCAGACTACAATTTAAGAGAACTGTCCGGAAGAATCACTAAGGAGGGGAGTGGGATGCTGAAGTACCGAGGGAAGTTGAAGTTCTTCTGAGGTTCTCTACGGCTGTAGATGCTGGGGTTATAAATGCCACGAGAGGCAGTTCAGTTTAAATTGAATGGACTTCTCCAAATCGTCAATCACAGACGTTGGCCAGAAAACTACAGTTACAAGAAATTTAATTGCGAAGAAACATCGGCTAACAAAAGAAGTACTTCAACTGATCGCCGAAAGAAGGTAATAGGGGAGTGTGTTCTACCTTGGAACGCATTTCAGACATTCGTCTCTAGCCAGCCGTTTAATATGAGTTTAGTATATGTGCTTATTCCATTTTTAAATAATAGCGTTTGACTGTATGTGTCCTGCAGATTTTTCTAAAATTACGAAAAATTACTCCGGAAAATTATTGTTTCTTCAAATGTGAAAAGTGTTCCAAGGTAGAATATGGTCACGTACCTAGGAACAAATATGCTATTAAAATTTAAATGTGTTGAAATCGAGAAAATCTTGTCAGTACTGTATTTCATACTCTGTGTCTCACATTATTATTCTAGTACACACTAATAAAACAAAAGTCGTACATCATCTTGTAGCATGAAAAGGTAGTTCTTCTATTACGGCACACGTCAAATTTGCAAGCGATCTTAGTTAAATGTACTAACAATTTTACTTGTCTTGAAAATGGAAGTTTTTGCTAGCTGTCAATAGCTTCCACTTTAAAATGTTTTTAACTTGTAACTGGTTTTCGATACTGTGGCTTTATTTTTCATGTGTCGACAACTTGCTGTTTGAAGCGTCGCTTACCTCGTGAAGTCGCAGGGCGCCGTGATTTTGCACCATTACAGAGGAATGTCGTAGGCACCTCGGAGCAAAATTTCAATCTTATGCGTTGGAATGGAAGGTAATTTCGGGATTTGGAAAAAGTGATAATTTAATTTTCTTGTGCAGTGTACATTTTAAACTACATGGAATTGAGTTCATTATGAAGCTCTGTAACTGAAGAACCTTCCAAATAGTTTTAAATATTTTTCACATTTAAATATTTCTACCTCGTAAGATTTACAAAAGCTGTGCAAAACACACCCTCATGTAACACAACAGCAAAAAGGTTCAAAACGCTGGAAACTGCTTATGGCGTTTCCTAGTACGAATTCCATTATGTCATTGTAAAATCAGTCATTATATTGAAACAGCGACCAGGAAACAAAAGTCGTACACTATTTTCGTGGTGCAACAGTCTCACCCACAAAATCTTTCAGTGAAAGACAACAAAGCAGCGATAAACTCTCTTAGTAGTGAAATAAAAGAAAAAAGCAGAAATGACTGCAGGAAAAGTGCGAAGAAATCGGAAGGGGTGTGGTCGTCTGGAGGACTGATTCAGCACAAAAACCAAAGTCAAGGCGTCAACAAAGGAACGGGAGAAGAGTTCCGTTATTAAACGCAGAGGAAAGAGCAGACAGGCGGAAAGAGTATACTGAGCGCCTCTAGGAGTGAGAAGAAACGTCTGATGACGTGAAATGGGTGTCGACTTGGAAGACATAGGGGAACAAGTGTTAGATTGTAAAGTAATTTTCCATCGAATAAATTGGAAGTAATAGAAAAGAATCCTCCGGACCTTCAAAAACCATGAGATGAAATTCCAACCAATTTTAGAATCTACCCCCTGTGAACCACGGACTTTGTCGTTGCTGGGGAGGCTTGCGTGCGTCAGCGATACAGATAGCCGTACCGCAGGTGCAACCACAACGGAGGAGTATCTGCTGAGAGGCCAGACAAACGTGTGGTTCCTGAAGAGGGGCAGCAGCATTTTCAGTAGTTGCAGGGGAAACAGTCTGAATGATTGACTGATCTGGCCTTGTAACACTAACCAAAACGGCCTTACTGTGCTACTACTGCGAACGGTTGAAAGCAAAGGGAAATGACAGTCCAAATTTTTCCCAAGGGCATGCAGCATTACTGCATGGTTACGTGATGATGGCGTCCTATTGGATAAATATTCCTGATGTAAAACAGTCCCCCACTCGTAACTCCGGGCAGGGACTACTCAGGAGGACGTCGTTATTAGGAGAAAGAAACTGGCGTTCTGCGGATCGGGGCGTGGAATATCAGATCCCTTAATTAGGCAGGTAGGTTGAAAAATTTAAAAAGGGAAGTGGATAGGTTAAAGTTAGATATAGTGGGAATTAGTGAAGTTCGGTGGCAGGAGGAACAAGACTTCTGGTCAGATGAATACAGGGTTATAAATAAAAATCAAACTGAGGTAATGCAGGAGCAGGTTTAATAATGAATAAAAAATTGGAGTGCGGGTAAGCTATTACAAACAGCATAGTGAACGCATTATTGTGGCCAAGATAGACGCGAAGCACACGCGTACCACAGTAGTACAAGTTTATATGCCAATTAGATCCGAAGATGACGAAGAGATTGATGAAATGTATGATGAGATAAATGAAATTACTCAGATAGTGAATGGAGACGAAAATTTAGTAGTCACCAG
Organism: Schistocerca piceifrons; assembly: GCF_021461385.2. Lineage (NCBI taxonomy): Eukaryota > Metazoa > Arthropoda > Insecta > Orthoptera > Acrididae > Schistocerca > Schistocerca piceifrons. The sequence continues at coordinate 313,868,579 of NC_060140.1, read as the reverse complement.
TGACTGACAGTGGAGAAGGAAACGTAGTAGGTGAATATGGAATACGGGTAAGAAATGAAAGAGGAAGCCGCCTGGTAGCATAACTTAATCATAGCTAACACTTGGTTCATGAATCATGAAGGATGGTTGTATACATGGAAGAGGCCTGGAAATACTAGAAGGTTTCAGATAGATTATATATTGGTTTAAAACAGAGATTTAGGAACCAGGTTTTAAATTGTAAGGCATTTCCAGGGGCATATGTGAACACTGACTACAATCTACTAGTTATGAACTGTAGATTAAAACTAAAGAAACTGCAAAAAGGTGGAAATTTAAGGAGATGGAACCTCGAAAAATTGACAAAACTACAGGTTGTAGAGAGTTTCAGGGAGAGTATGAGGGAATGATTGACAAGAACGGGGGAAAGAAATACAATAGAAAAAGAATGGGTAGCTCTGAGAAATGAAATAGTGAAGGCAGCAGAGGATCAAGTAGGTAAAAAGACGAGGGCTAGTAGAAATCTTTGGGTACCAGAAGATATATTGAATTTAATTGATGAAAGGAGAAAATATAAAAATGCAGTAAATGAAGCAGGCCAAAATGAATACTAACGTCTCAAAAATGAGATCGACAGGAAGTGCAAAATGGCTAAGCAGGGATGGCTAGAGGACAAATGTAAGGATGTAGAGGCTTATCTCACTAGGGGTAAGATAGATACTGCCTACAGGAAAATTAAAGAGACCTTTGGAGAAAAGAGAACCACTTGTATGAATATCAAGAGCTCAGGTGGAAACCCAGTTCTAACCAAAGAAGGGAAAGCAGAAAGATAAAAGGAGTATATCGAGGGTCTATACAAGGGTGATGTACTTGAGGACAATATTATAGAAATGGAAGAGAATGTAGATGAAGATGAAATGGGAGATACGATACTGCGTGAAGAGTTTGACAAAGCACTGAAAGACCTGAGCCGAAACAAGGCTGCGGGAGTAGACAACATTCCATTAGAACTACTGGTGGCCTTGGGAGAGCCAGTCCTGACAAAACTCTACCATCTGGTGAGCAAGATGTATGAGACAGGCGATATACCCTCAGACTTCAAGAAGAATATAATAATTCCAATCCCAAAGAAAGCAGGTGTTTACAGATGTGAAAATTACCGAACTATCAGTTTAATAAGTCACAGCTGCAAAATACTAACACGAATTCTTTACAGACGAATGGAAAAACTGGTAGAAGCCGACATCGGGGAAGATCAGTTTGGATTCCGTAGAAATACTGGAACACGTGAGGCAATAATGACCTTACGACTTATCTTAGAAGAAAGATTAAGGAAAGGCAAACCTACGTTTCTAGCATTTGTAGACTTAGAGAAAGCTTTTGACAATGTTGACTGGAATACTCTCTTCCAAATTCTAAAGGTGGCTGGGTTAAAGTACAGGGACCGAAGGGCTATTTACAATTTGTACAGAAACCAGATGGCAGTTATAAGAGTGTAGGGGCATGAAAGAGTAGCAGTGGAAGGGAAGGGAGTGAGACAGGGCAAGCAGCAAAGGAAATAAAAGAAAAATTCGGAGTAGGTATTAAAATCCATGGTGAAGATATAAAAATTTTGAGGTTCGCCGATGACATTGTAATTCTGTCAGAGACAGCAAAGAACCTGGAAGAGCAGTTGAATGGAATGGACAGTGTCTTGAAAGGAGGATATAAGATGAACATCAAGAAAAGCAAAACGATTATAATGGAATATACTAGAATTAAGTCGGGTAATGCTGAGGGAATTAGATTAGCAAATGAGACACTTATAGTAGCAAATGAGTTTTGCTATTTGGGGAGCAAAGTAAATGATGATGGTCGAAGTAGAGAGGACATAAAATGTAGACTGGCGAAGGCAAGGAGAGCGTTTCTGAAGAAGAGAAATTTGTTAACACCGAGTATAGATTTAAGTGTCAGGAAGTCGTTTCTGTAAGTATTTGTATGGAGTGTAGCCATGTATGGAAGTGAAACATGGACGATAAATAGTTTAGACGAGAAGAGAATAGAAGCTTTTGAGATGTGATGCTGCAGAAGAACGCTGAAGATTAGATGAGTAGATCACATAACTAATGAGCAGGTACTGAAGAGAATTGGGGAGAAGAAAAATTTGTGGCAAAACTTGACTAGAAGAAGGGATTGGTTGGTAGGACTTGTTCTGAGGCATCAAGGGATCACCAATTTAGCACTGGAGGGCAGCGTGGAAGGTAAAAATCGGAGAGGGAGACCAAGTGATGAATACACTAAGCAGATTCAGAAGGATGGAGGTTGCAGTATGTACTGAGAGATGAGGAAGCTTACACAGAATAGAGTAGCATGGAGAGCTGCATCAAACCAGTCTCTGGACTGAAGACCACGACAACAACAACGTACCTGGAAACATACCATTGCCTTTCAGAAACTGATTATACTTATGATGGTGAATATAGAAAGCACAAGTAACTGCGAGGTCCACATCACATCGACTTAGCGTCCCATGCACCCTGTCACTAACAAATATAAAACACAGAAGAGTGGAAGAGAAAACTGATGATCTGTTAGATGACTGTTAGTTTGGCTTTGGGAAATGTTAAGGCTTTCTGGCGTATGATTGGTAATCAAACAAGACTTAAAGACTCGTCCTTATGACTGGATGGCATAGGAAATACATAATACAACGTATAATTATGCAAGATAGTTGAAATTTTGAGAACATGGGTGTAAGCTATAGGGACAGCTGGATAACATGTATTGTGTACAAGTCCCAAAATGATCAGGGCTGTAGTGTTTCACCCCTGCTGAAAGCATGTGTCTTTGATGCTACTGGTATATTCAGCAAAATTTAGTTAAGAATTGCTGGGCTTGTTGAATGGAGAGGTCTGATACGATTGCCACCTTCATCACAATCATCATTAGAGCTGCATACGCCAGCAGCATAGCCAGCCTTCACCGCTGCTCTGTTGCCACAAAAATCTTAGTTATATTTGGGTCCAGAACCAGAAGCGCTAGCCACAACTACTTCAGCTGCTACCAAACCCTCACTAACTTCATAGGCAACAGCAGTGACTGCAACATACACATCTACATCAGTCTCATCAAATGCAGATATGAAAAAATTCTCTCTGTCCGCAGAACCCGACTGTAGTGACAACCTCCACCGTTGGCGTCATTGAATGTTGTGTCGAGGGACATTGGGGTCAGCACGCCGCTCTCCCGCCTGCTATCAGTTTTCAAGGCCTGGAGCCGCTTCCAATGGGATAAGTAGCTCCTGGTTGGCATCAAGAGACAGAGTACTCCCCCTTCATCGTCTCACCATGGAAAAGTTCCTGGCAGTGCTGGGCACTGAAACCGCATCCTCCGCCCTCTGCATGGCGGACGTGATCACTCAGCTAAAGCATTGGAGAGGTACGACAAAATAGAGTTATAAAAACCCATCCCACTCACTAATCGATACCCTTACACATCCCATTCGGAAAAAGTCCCAGCAAGCGACCTAGCACATATATTAAACTCATCCATTAGACCCAAAAACTGCCATAGCATCCCTACACACAACTAATGGACTCCCATTCCATTCCAAGCGTCTCTTCCAATACATCCCTACATCCTATCACGTCCGGACGTCAAATTCCTCAGACCTAAATGTTATTTCTAAAAGTAAAAAAGCACCATCTAGCACTCAACAAAGATTCTAAGACCATAAAATTTCCTACTCCCCATTTCCACAACCATCTGCTGCATAAATTCCTACCACAGCTTTCTATCCCATCACATTCTAAACAGCCTGAAACCTCCACCGCTTGCCGACTGTCACAATTGTGATCAACGGGTCGCCCTCAGATCACGGTGGGGGGTGTCGAGTGAGAGCTTCCAGTCCCGACGCCCAAGTTTGAAAAACTCTCCACATTCACCATCACTCTGGTACTACATTGCTTATCCAAGTCTTCTCCAAAGATGCATGTACCAAACATCAGCTCCGCCTACATATGTCACCGATAACACAAAGCAGAACCTTCCCGATCTCATTTCCAAGCCTACCATTGCCGCAAGTTCCTTATCTACAATGACAACAAACTCATGACTACAAAAACTCATCCACGTTCCCTCATCGCAAAGCTGACAATCTGTACCAATACTGTCCCAACATTCATTCCCCATCCCTCTACAGTGTCTGCACCCACTCTCATTCCACTAACTTCTATAAGTGTTAAGTTAAATATTCTCCTACCGTACCTGAACTGATCGTCCCAGTCTCCCCGGTCGGTACACCACTCCACCCAAACAACTCCTTACATCCTGCTCTACAGCTCAAGATATCAGAATCTGACGCTATACAATATCTCCCCATTTGCTCGCTCATTTATCCTATTCTTGCTGCCCTTTGCAATTTCCTTTTAAATGCTTCGGTCACATTCCTCCAACACTAGTCCCAATTCCTATTTTGCCGACTGGGGTCTCTCGTCTAACACTTTCCTAGCCAACTTTGAGCAGCACATCCAACACCACGGCATCCGTCATCAAGCCACAACATCCCGTCATCACAACACTCGCACAGTGACAGCCAACACCTTTTCTCCCTCTCTACAACTGCACTGTCAGTTCTTTATTCTCATCCTTCATCCGTTCTCCCACTGTAAGTAGGCTGTTTAGGTTTTCTTATTGGTAACGCCACGTAGCGCTCTGTATGAAAAATGACTGGCTGTGCTGCGTGCAGTCTGTGGCTAGTTTGCATTGTTGTCTGCCATTGTAGCGTTGGGCAGGCTGTTAACAGCGCGTAGCGTTGCGCAGTTGGAGGTGAGCCGCCAGCAGTGGTGGATGTGGGGAGAGAAATGGCGGAGTTTAGAAATTTGTAAGACTGGATGTCATGAACTGCTATATACACTCCTGGAAATTGAAATAAGAACACCGTGAATTCATTGTCCCAGGAAGGGGAAACTTTATTGACACATTCCTGGGGTCAGATACATCACATGATCACACTGACAGAACCACAGGCACATAGACACAGGCAACAGAGCATGCACAATGTCGGCACTAGTACAGAGTATATCCACCTTTCGCAGCAATGCAGGCTGCTATTCTCCCATGGAGACGATCTTAGAGATGCTGGATGTAGTCCTGTGGAACGGCTTGCCATGCCGTTTCCACCTGGCGCCTCAGTTGGACCAGCGTTCGTGCTGGACGTGCAGACCGCGTGAGACGACGCTTCATCCAGTCCCAAACATGCTCAATGGGGGACAGATCCGGAGATCTTGGTGGCCAGGGTAGTTGACTTACACCTTCTAAAGCACGCTGGGTGGCACGGGATACATGCGGACGTGCATTGTCCTGTTGTAACAGCAAGTTCCCTTGCTGGTCTAGGAATGGTAGAACGATGGGTTCGATGACGGTTTGGATGTACCGTGCACTATTCAGTGTCCCCTCGACGATCACCAGTGGTGTACGGCCACTGTAGGAGATCGCTCCCCACACCATGATGCCGGGTGTTGGCCCTGTGTGCCTCGGTCGTATGCAGTCCTGATTGTGGCGCTCACCTGCACGGCGCCAAACACGCATACGACCATCATTGGCACCAAGGCAGAAGCGACTCTCATCGCTGAAGACGACACGTCTCCATTCGTCCCTCCATTCACGCCTGTCGCGACACCACTGGAGGCGGGCTGCACGATGTTGGGGCGTGAGCGGAAGACGGCCTAACGGTGTGCGGGACCGTAGCCCAGCTTCATGGAGACGGTTGCGAATGGTCATCGCCGATACCCCAGGAGCAACAGCGTCCCTAATTTGCTGGAAAGTGGCGGTGCGGTCCCCTACGGCACTGCGTAGGATCCTAAGGTCTTGGCGTGCATCCGTGCGTCGCTGCGGTCCGGTCCCAGGTCGACGGGCACGTGCACCTTCCGCCGACCACTGGCGACAACATCGATGTACTGTGGAGACCTCACGCCCCACGTGTTGAGCAATTCGGCGGTACGTCCACACGGCCTCCCGCATGCCCACTATACGCCCTCGCTCAAAGTCCGTCAACTGCACATACGGTTCACGTCCACGCTGTCGCGGCATGCTACCAGTGTTAAAGACTGCGATGGACCTCCGTATGCCACAGCAAACTGGCTGACACTGACGGCGGCGGTGCACAAATGCTGCGCAGCTAGCGCCATTCGACGGCCAACACCGCGGTTCCTGGTGTGTCCGCTGTGCCGTGCGTGTGATCATTGCTTGTACAGCCCTCTAGCAGTGTCCGGAGCAAGTATGGTGGGTCTGACACACCGGTGTCAATGTGTTCTTTTTTCCATTTCTAGGAGTGTACATTATGACTTTTGATGACTAGTAAGGTAAATACATTGTTTGTTCTATATTACAATCTTTCATTTGCTAACTATGCCTATCAGTAGTTAGTGCCTTCCGTAGTTTGAATCTTTTATTTAGCTGGCAGTAGTGGCGCTCGCTGTATTGCAGTAGTTCGAGTAACCAAGATTTTTGTGTGGTAAGTGATTTGTGAAACGTATAGGTTAATGTTAGTCAGGGCCATTCTTTTGTAGGGATTTTTGAAAGTCAGGTTGCGTTGTGCTAAAAATATTGTGTGACAGTTTAAGCACAGTCTTGTACAATTGTTCTAAGGGGATGTTTCATATGTCGACCCTTAGCCGAGGATACCTCACTGGAATCTTCTGATTTTTTTCTTGTAGTTTGTGTAATTAGTGTAGCTATTGTTTGTTGCTAGCGCGTAATTGTAGAGAGAATCTACTTTGTAGTTCCAGTCTTTCATTGTTGTTGTGGCATGCATGTAGATTTGCACCAAGTATTTCGCAGTTGCGCTTGCAATTAACTAGATATTATTTTCAGTGCTATGTTAATGTGTTTTCTTATTTTGCTCTTCAAAATGTGGTTTTCTGTGTTATTGTGACAATAATGGCGTGTGAAAAACGTAATACTAGGCTCCATCTGAGAAATGACAGTGAAGACGAAAGCAGTGTGTTAGCGCCACCGAGTAATGAATTAACTAGTGTTCAAAGTAGTAATTTGGTAATTGTGCATAGGGAAATGGAGCAAACTATTGTTCATGAAAATCATGAGACCTTGCAAGCTAAAATTGACTCAGTTGCATCTACAGATTCGGTTACGCAACTTGCAAAAACTCAGGAAAACTTAAAGGACACAGTAGATACTCTGAAAATTGGTTCAGAAAGACACATGGAGGGAATTAGTTCATTATCAGAGAAAGTAGTTGAACTTTCAGATCAGCTAAATAATTTATCTACAAAGGTAGATGATAATCTGAATGACACAAAACCGGTAGTCTTTAATGACACAGAAGAGTGCGAACAAATCAGGAAATTCAAACAAAATCAGAATCAAATTAATACGCAACACCAAAGAGAAATCTGGGAAGTACAAGATCAGCTGACACAGGTAATACAAGAATTACGTATTTCAGAGGACACTCGCGCCCCAATACGGGAAGAGGGACTTAGAAATACGGGAAAGCAGCAAAATAATAACACAGCGCATTTCGGAAATTATGAAAGAAATTGGCAAGGCGCATTGGATTCTGAGATGTAACCGCCGAAAGGAAGTAACAATGAGCGATGTGCGACTCGCCGACATGATGATTTTGACTATAAGCTGTTCATTACTACATGTAAATTTAAAACAATTAAGAATTCTGGCAATGACATTCATCCACAAGCGTGGCTCCATCAATTCTCTCATTGTTTTCCTCCCAACTGGTCGTTAGAGCACAGATTAGAATTTATGTGTGGCTACTTAGAGAATGAACCAGCTGAAAGAATGCGATCGGTCATTCACGATTGTCACAGTGAGGGAGAATTTTATCATGCCTACCTCTCAGCGTATTGGTCTCAAGCTACACAAGACCGAGTAAAACATAGCATCATAATGATGAAACGTTTCGAACAATCTGAATTTTCCAGTCTTATGAAATATTTTGAAGACATGTTGCATAAGAATCAGTATCTTTCAAACCCATACAGCCCCTCAGAACTCATCCACATTTGCTTAATCAAATTGCCTGAACATTTACGACATATTATTTTGGCAGGACGTTGCAAAGACGACATTGAGGCTTTTCAGGGACTGTTACAAGAACTGGAAATTGACACTGACAATCGCAGAATGCGAAAGCAGGAGCACAACAATTACAGGTCACATCTGTCACAATTCCGTGATGACAGAAATAATACACGACAAGGCTATTCATACAACGTAAATTGTGACCAAAACAGACATCACCCTTATGACAACTGTTGGCCGAATAATAGTTACAGAGAAAGATCGCATTCCGTAGTAATGAATATGACAGAGACAATCATAGAAACAGACAGTATGGCAACCAGAACTATTATTATCAGGGGAGACAGAATAACTTCAGACGCAGCGGACCACCATGCAGTGATAATTCATGGAGAAATTCTCCATCACTTAACCGACAAGGAAGAAACTACAGAAACTACCGACATGACGACAGACGATATAATCATAATGACAAACCTGAATTTCATCAGAACTGGCGGGACTCAAACAGAGCAGGGCACTCTCGACAAGGCGAATTTGTAGAAGTTAGGTCTCCTAATCCCAATAACGACGCGCGCCAACAAAGAGACAGACAATGACACGCACCGCAGGCAGCCACGTGCGGCCGCTGGCTCCGAGAAAAATAACGTAAGACACTAGCCTTGAGAAAAATTTTAGCATTCTTTACCGACGTATACAACATGATAATTGCTTTGAAGCTGAAACTCTGCACACTGAAAAGGGTAAAAGACTACACCATATTTCACATGTTAAACCGTTTATTGAAAGATAATCTGCTTTTTAACTTTGTCTTTGCCATAAAACTTTTCACTTCACATTTCTGGTATGCTTTGTCAGACTTATAAGAAATAGTTACCATGCAACAATGTTTGAAGTTAAATGACCGGTCAAGAACCAAGAGAACTTATTTCAATAGAAATTACGAATGCATTGTTATAGTGAACAGACGACACAGTGTTGTTATTTGTACATTCTTGCTTGTTAGCTGCACGATTACGTAACGACTATAAGGCTCACATACTTAGAACATATACTGGTATTGCTAATTAGATTTTAATGCAACATTTTGGTTTTCTTGAAAATACATTCTGGATTTAAAGTACTTTCTGTGAGATACCAGGTGACACAGTGGTTAGTTTATGTGACAGCTACACGATTTTATCACGATGCTACTAATGAGTGACAATTTACAATGTTGCTTTTGTGGTGATTCTGTTTCATATCTGCACAGTTTTTCTGAATTATTCTGGAAAGTAAAACACGTATTAGTAATAACTTTTGTGGTATAGCTACAATGAGACAGCCTTTTCCATAGCACAACAATACGTTACAGCACAGTACTTTCGTCATCATGGCAATAAGCGTAATAACTAAGATATCTATACACAAAGCATTTCACTTTTGTTTATCATGAGGTAAGTACATTGGCTTCTGCAGAACTTAGCTTTCGGAGGACAATAACTACTACACTTCCACAGAGATTATCTTACAACAAGACGCACATTTAGTGCTACAGTACACGTATTTGAGTGATTAGTTTTGCACTTAAAGCATTTATTTTTAAAGATATTTGAGGTACAATGATACAAAGGTTTTCTGTGATACATTTCATTCCATTGCTCTAATCTGTAACACCTGAGGGTATAATTACATTAATCCTCAGGGGGGTACACACTTACTTTGTGTATCATGTGTTTGGCAAGCACAAGGAGCCCTAGCTAATATGGTATTTGCTTACACAACTTTACACATCGGTACCATATTTCTCTAACACATAATTACACAGCTATCTGATCATTTAACAGAGAAACAAACATTTTTTTACTACATCAGTGACACATGTTTACGCAATTACACAGATGGATAACTTCACACTTATGAAATTGTATTTCGTCTGTACTTTGTGAACTGTTCGTATTTTTTCGGAACCATTGTGATACTATGAGAGCTCTGAATAATGTATTTGGTATGGGATCATGATTTTTAAAGTACGTTTGAGGCAGATGACACTTTTGACATGAGCAGAGAATTTTTTTTAGGTTTTGACATTATTGCAGAAAGCTACGACGTTTTTGAGATTTGACTGAGGTGTTATGATGTTATTATTACGATGACTATGTGTATTATCCTGTTGCGGTAAGTTTATGATCAATAAGCTGATGCTATATGAGTTATTTGATTATGCTACGTATCTGTTATGATGAAATATTGAAGAAGTGTCGACGAATAAGGTAAGGAATAACGAGTAGTGGTTAGGGACTCTGGTTTGTGGAAAAGGATGTTGGAAACCAAGAATCGTACTTTAAGAGTTATGAAATGTATGTAAATGCGTGAATGTATTACAATGCCGACGAAAAATTTTTGGACACTGTTATATCAATAGGATTTTGTTTCTACATATTTGTAACGCAATTTCTTGACCTGTGAAATATTTTTATGTGAGACTGTCACTGTAGCAGAATTTGCTGTCGTAAATATTTCGGTAAGAAAGTTAAGTGACCACCTTCACGTAATGCGTCGTGGGCACCCAGCTGCGCGACAGACGCCTGGAAAAGAAGCCATTAGTGTGTGCCTTTCAGAGGCACAGGAGGAGAAAAAAATAGAGGCCATTAGCCTCGCTATTGACATTCCTTTGTAGAAAGCATCGTAAATATGACACCCTCAAACTTGAAAACATGATTACACTGTAGAGTTCTTAATTTATGATATTTACTGAAATGAAATGATGAGAAACATTTCATGTCTATTGTCTTGCTAGTTGAAAGATTGTTTACTGCATTATGAAATGCCATATGGCTAGTGAATGACGTTTCACACCTTGCTTTGCCTATTTTGTTTAATATGTAGTTTCTAGCTGCACTGCAGCATTGGTTAAAATAAAATTTTATAGATGTACTAATATAGATATTTTCTGTCTACGGATCCAGTAAATAATAATTTTGTGATACTTCCAAAAAAAAATGAGGGAGCACAAAAAGACATTTCTCTTCACAGGAACCGCTTACATAATTTTCTTTTCAAGTATTTGGTAATTTATTACATTGAATAAGTTTTTGTGGTGCACCACTTTAATGACATAGACATTAAGATGTGAATAGACATTTCCCTTATCTGCATTGTTGCCTTTAGTGTAATATTTTTGTGCTTGAGCTCTGTCATGATTAGATATAAGCTATTGCATTTGCTGCTGCTGTTTGCCAGGCATAGTGCTTCTGAATTTCACTTTGTATTACTCCGTTAAGCCAGTTTTACTATTGATTTATTTTTCTTGTTGCTGCACATTGGCTCATAATAGTTTTAATGTCGCATTTTCTCTGTTAATTTAGATTTACAGCTGCTTGGTTTGGCAATTTGCATTTTTTGTCATTGCTGTTTGTGTTAATTGTTCTGTGCTGCTGCATTGCCTTGTCCCTTAGTTTAGCATCTGAGCTCAGTAGATTTAAGTTAGCTTAAGTGGGGGTAGACTATGTAAGAGAATGAGTTGTGATGAATTGGAAGAAATGCATTGAGAAGTCATACGGAAAATGTACAGAAAGCAGGTATAGATAGGACTTTTTGGAAATAATGAAGAACGAAGGGAGATCTCCGAGAAGTAAAGAAAGTTTTGTTTGCAAAATACTGCAGTAAAAGAAACCCTGTCCTTTCCTTGTCTTATCCCACTATGTGTTAGTGTTCCCTTGTGTATTTACGTTCTTCCTGTCTTTATGCGTTTATCTGATGAGAGTTACATTGTATAATTTTTCTGATAATACGTTATTTACTTTGTAAAGATGTTTAGACATTATTTATTCTGTTTTGTTTTAATGTTTATGTGTGAAGTTGATGTTTCAAAAGTTATTCTGATCTTTTATGTATTTACTTATGTCATAATTCCTGTAACACTGATGTATATGTTTATTTCTATTCTTTTGTAAAGCCCCTATTACTACAAATGTTATCTGTATTGTTATGTTCTTTAATGATGTATTCTGTATCTTTGTAATTGTATTCTTATGTTATAAAATTGTAATGGACACCAGTTCATCAGATTAAGTAACTTGTAAGTTACATTTCACTGCACACGTTTTGTTGGTCATAGTATATGGACAATATGTGAGAAGTAGGGACTGATAGTGTTTGCATGTGTGTTAATAATTCAGCAAGGGACTGGATAACAGGATTGCTGGTTCTTAGGACAATTCCAGAAACTTTGTGAGTTCACAAGTGGTGGCTATGGACTTGCTATATTATCTGAAAGACTCTTCAATGGTGATTGTGCACCTGCACAGGCACAACAGATGGCTGCTGGCCATCTCTACAAGGAATGCAGTGGGTCTGCATCTTTGATGACCCACCAATACCATTATTTCTACTAGGACTACAGCGGGTCTGCATCTTTGATGACCCACCAATACCATTATTTCTACAAGGACTGCAGTGGGTCTGCACTCTGGTGGCCCACCAATACCGTAATCTCTATCAGGACTACAGTGGGTCTGCTCTGTGATGACCTACCTACCAATATTCTTCAAAACGTCTAATGACTCTGCTGTGGGTTTGCTCTGTTGTGGCCCATTACCTGTCAGCATGTCAAGAGACAGCACTGTCTTTCCGTTGGAAAGACACTACTTCTTCAAGACTGCATGGAAATCCACTACTTCTGTGTGCATTTTCTTTTACTGCTGAGACTTTGAGAAAAGAAACGGCAGTTTTACTCTGTTGAATGATCAGGACTGTCTTTATGGACTGTGAGAAAATTTTAGCTTTTGACCAACATCGTTTTAATAAGTGTGTGCATTTGACACCTTTCTTACTGTAATTATGAAAAATTTTTTCAAATCTGTATTGGCCAGTGCCCAAAACAATTTGTAAAGTTGAAACTTCCTGGCAGATTAAAACTGTGTGCCTGACCGAGACTCGAACTCAGGACCTTTCCCTTTCGCGGGCAAGTGCTCTACCAACTGAGTAACCGAAGCACGACTCACGCCCGGTACCCACAGCTTTACTTCTGCCAGTACCTCGTCTCCTACCTTCCAAACTTTACAGAAGCTCTCCATGCAGTTCTGCATAGTTCGCAGGAGAGCTTCTGTAAAGTTTGGAAGGTAGGAGACGAGGTACTGGCAGTTGTGAGTACCGGGCGTGAGTCGCTCTTCGGTAGCTCAGATGGTAGAGCACTTGCCCGCGAAAGGCAAAGGTCCCGAGTTCGAGTCTCGGTCGGGCACACAGTTTTAATCTGCCAGGAAGTTTCATATCAGCGCACACTCCGCTGCAGAGTGAAAATCTCATTCTGGAATTTGTAAAATTTTTTGTGGGGAGCATGGGGGCTATGTAAGTAGGCTGTTTAGGTTTTCTTATTAGTAACGCCGCGTAGCGCTCTGTATGAAAAATGACTGGCTGTGCTGTGTGCAGTCTGTGGCTAGTTTGCATTGTTGTCTGCCATTGTAGCGTTGGGCAGTTGGCTGTTAACAGCACGTAGCGTTGCGCAGTTGGAGGTGAGCCGCCAGCAGTGGTGGATGTGGGGAGAGAAATGGCGGAGTTTAGAAATTTGTAAGACTGGATGTCATGAACTGCTATATAGATATGACTTCTGATGACTATTAAGGTAAATACATTGTTTGTTCTCTATTACAATCTTTCATTTGCTAACTATGCCTATCAGTAGTTAGTGCCTTCCGTAGTTTGAATCTTTTATTTAGCTGGTAGTAGTGGCGCTCGATGTATTGCAGTAGTTCGAGGAACCAAGATTTTTGTGAGGTAAGTGATTTGTGAAACGTATAGGTTAATGTTAGTCAGGGCCATTCTTTTGTAGGGATTTTTGAAAGTTAGATTTCGTTGCGCTAAAAATATTGTGTGTCAGTTTAAGCACAGTCTTCTATAATTGTTCTAAGGGGACGTTCCACCACTTACCAATTATCTGGAGCTGCTCATCAAGCAATAACCATCAGCATTGGCTTCAACAGATCATCGATTCCGAGCAGCACCAATCTGTTTTTAATAATAGTGGTTCAAGTGGCTCTGAGCACTATGCGACTTAACTTCTGAGGTCATCAGTCGCCTAGAACTTAGAACTAATTAAACCTAACTAACCTAAGGACAACACACACATCCATGCCCGAGGCAGGATTCGAACCTGCGGCCGTAGCGGTCGCTCGGCTCCAGACTGTAGAGCCCAGAACCGCATGGCCACTCCGGCCGGCTTTTAATAATATCATCTTGTCTCATCTTTCTGTGTTTTTCATCCTACTTTTACATTTCACATGCTGAAGGGCTGCATAACTGCCACCAGCCTGCCCCAGCATTAAGGAATAAAATGACAACAAATAATGTTTTAGCTACGACGTAATACGTAGAAAAGTTTGACACGTACGGATATCTTTCGCAGTTGCATGTGACTATGGCTAAAACAACGAAATCGCGATAGCGAAAAAAATAAAAGCTTACAGTCAAATGACGGCGGCGCTAACATTTAAAATTTTCATTATGACTGTATTCCTCACTAATATTGTTTTGTACCTGTGTCTTTGCTTAACATATTAAATACTACCAACTGAATACAGCTTCAATGCCCCGCCGGCCGGGGTGGTCAAGCGGTTAAAGGCGCTACAGTCTGGAACCGCGCGACCGCTACGGTCGCAGGTTCGAATCCTGCCTCGGGCATGGATGTGTGTGTTGTCCTTAGGTTAGTTAGGTTTAAGTAGTTCTAGGTTCTAGGGGACTTATGACCTTAGAAGTTGAGTCCCATAGTGCTCAGAGCCATTTGAACCATTTTTCAATGCTCCTAAAAGTGATAAATATGACACAGGTGAGAATTATTAAACAGCGTAGGAAGAAAAACTTATACTGTTTGAGAATTCGGTTAAATATGAGATGATGACTCGTAATGCACTACAAAACCAATTTTTCTCTTTTCAAACGGTTACGCCGTATTGGACGTTCTGTGCAACTACTCTTCTCCAGCTGTTTTTGCAAATGGACATTGTACACGTCTCCCACCACAGCAGGAACACTGACTTCGTAAGAGCAACAGCCGAAACACTATAGTTGTAGACTAGAGTAAAACTGACAACCCAATTGCTGGAGCCTGATAGGCCAGAGGGGTATTGTCACTATTCGTTAAACGGGGGCAGTGCATCACACAGCTCTGCTCCTTACGAATCCCTGCGCCACTCCTCCTCCACCTTCCAAGAGCTGTCCGTCCGATACCACACAACAGCTTACCTAGGGATCTCGCCTCCCATTCTGTGCTATTGTTTGCAACAGCAAACAAAATCTCCCTTTACCTGTATTTTAATTACTGTATCATAAACGGCAACCGACTATACTGGTGATATCGATATTTCAAATAAACGATATATTGGTACATCTTCGTTTCCTCATACGTCACCGACCGGAGTGGCCGAGCGGTTCGAGGCGCTACAGTCTGGAACCGCGAAACCGCTATGGTCGCAGGTTCGAATCCTGCCTCGGGCATGGATGTGTTTGATGTCCTTAGGTTAGTTAGGTTTAAGTAGTTCTAAGTTCTAGGGGACATGATCTCAGAAGTTAAGTCCCATCGTGCTCAGAGCCATTTGAACCTCATACGTCACCAGACTTCCTGAAACTGAAAAGTTCTCCTTGTATTAAATAACAAATCAGATCTTCGTAATTATCTCCTCATAGAAAAAAAACTTACATGCGTTCCATCACCACTGCACCTCACAACAGTCGTAGGGCAATAATACGTTAAGCACATCAACAACGCTCTTGGAAGCAGTTGCTCGTTTGGTTACATGCAGCATTGGGAGTATTTTACAGACTACTAGTAAGGTCGGGTCTTCATAAGCAGTGCATCCGTCGTCTAGGGCTAGCGGCTTTGACCAGGAAGCAAAACGTCCTAAGCCTCGGGTTCCAACCCCAACACTCCCTCATTTCGGAGAAAAATCTTCATCAATGGCGGCCGAAGACTTCCGACATAAGAAGTCATTCCTATTATGCAATTGGCGTTGTCAAAGAAAGCGGAGGAGCGGACTGAGTTTCAAGTCACTGTCTTGCCCTAATGATGGGGGAGGGAGGGGGCGGGCGAGAACTGCCCCTAAAAGGCGGAAGAATCAGCAATGATCAACAGCGTGATGATGCAGAAGGGAATGGAAACCACTGCACTAAAGACACAGAATGTGTACCCACAGGACATGCGGCCTGTAAATGAAAAAGTGTCATAATCATAACTCCATTGGCAAAAGATTCCGGAGTAGCCTCCATACGGACTTCCGGGAGGGAGCTGCCAAGAGGGAGGTGGCCATGAATGTTGAATAACCAACGAAAGGAAAACCTTCGATGAGTTGGAACGTGGAATGCCAGAAGTTGTTTTAACGGGGTAGGGAAGCTGAAATATATGAAAAAGGAAATGCTAAGTCTCAATCTTGAAATAGTGGGCGTCAGTGAAGTGAAATGGAAGGAAGACAAGGATTTCTAGTCATATGAGTTTAGGGTAATGTCAACAGCGGTACAAAGTGGAGTAACGGGAGTGAGATTCGTTATGAATAGGAAGGTAGGGCAGAGAGGGTGTTACAGTTCATCCGGTGATAGGCTCGTTCGACAGCAAACCACCGCCGACGACAGTAGTTTACATATACATGCCGGTATCTCAACCAGATCATGTAAGACAGAGAAAGTGTATGTGGATATTGAATGGGTATGTAACGTACGTAAAGTGAGATGAAAATCTAATAATCGTGGTGGACTGGACCGTGACTGTAAGGGAGAAATAGAAGAAAGGATAACGGGAGAATTTGGGCTTGGTAGTGGGAATGAGACAGGAGAAAGATTAATACAGCTCTGAAGTAAATTTCAGATGGTGATAACGAACACTCTGTTCAAGAATCACAAGACGAGGAGGTATACTTGGAAAAGCCGGTAGACACGGGAAGATTTCAGTTATATTACATCATGATCAGGCAGAGAACCCGAAATTAGACGTTGTATTGTAAGGAGTGCCCTGGAAAAGATAAGTCCTAAATCACAATATAGTAATGATGAAAAGTAGGCTGAAATTTAAGAGACCAGTCAGCAAGAATCAAAGCCCAAAGAAATGGAATACAGAAACTGTAAGAAATGAAGTGGTAGGCTTGAAGCTCTATGGAGCTACAAACACTGCGATAATGAATATCTCAGTACGCAGTACAGTTGAAGAGAAAGGGACATCTCCAAAAAGTTCATTGATAAAAGAAGGAAGTACTGAAATTTTCAGGGATATTCAGGAATATGGAAATACAAGTCACATTTGAATGAAATAAATAGAAAGTGAAGGAAATCTAAGGAGAAATGGCTGCATGGAAATGTGAAGATGTCGAAAATTGAATGATTATCGGGAGAACTGATATATAGAAAAGTGAAAACAACCTTCGTTAAGATTAATAGCACGGGGGGGTTGGGTAATGTTTAGACCGCAATGGGTATTCCACTGTTAAATGCAGAGTAAAGTGCGGATATATGGAAAGAGTACAACCTCCGTTAAGATTAATAGCACAGGGGAGTTGGGTAATATTTAGACCGCAATGGGTATTCCACTGTTAAATGCAGAATACAGTGCGGATATATGGAAAGAGTACATTGGAGGCCTCTATGTAGCGGAGGATATGTCTGATACAGGAGTCGATACATATTGTAATACCCACGCCTATATTTTATTCAAAATAATATTCTCGACCACAGTGTATGTGGAATGTGACTGAACTTTGATCCTATTCTCGTAATATTAATAAAAAGGACTTCATCGTTAATAACATAATAAATAATTATTGTCAACGACATAATTTAATATTTTGTAAAAAATTGTATCTCAGACAATACGTATGTAAAAAGGTAATGAAAATCTCTATCTTTGGTTATCTATGATTTTGTAGAAAGATGTTTCTTTTTTTTGTTCGAACTGTTGTACTCACAGGATGTCATTAATGTCTCACAATACACAGGTTTGTAAAAAAGTGTACAAAAAAGTTGTTATGTTGCTAACTGATATTTGAAAATAGAGTTTATGTATTATTGAAATGGATCTTCTTTGTTTGAAGTTTTATTTCATTGTAATTCTCATCATATATAAATGTTAAGTTTTCTGCTCGGCTACCAAAGAGCGCAGCCATTTGCGCTATTAATCCACAGCGCATTTTACTGACAAATGGTGAATATTAATGTATCTTGTAACATGGAGACATATTTTGAAATGTTAATGCATATAGTGAAGGTGAGAAAAGATTTAATATATATTATTTTTACTAATAAAACACAGCTTGAAGCAGAGTTGATAAGTGATTCTCGTATGTTAGCCGTTTTCGTAGTGAAATATTGCAACAGCAGCCGGTCGGGGTGGCCGAGCAGTTCTAGGCGCTTCAGTCCGGAACCGCGCGACTGCTACGGTCGCAGGTTCAAATCCTGCCTCGGGCATGGATGTGTGATGTCCTTAGGTTAGTTAGGTTTAAGTAGTTCTAAGTTCTAGGGGATTGATGACGTCAGATGTTAAGTCCCATAGTGCTCAGAGCCATTTGAACCATTTTTTTTATTGCAGCGGCAGTTTCAAATTAATTTTCTATACAGACTTAAATGTTATTGATTATAACTGCAATAATAATTGTGTACTAGTGGCCGAGGACCAGCTCTGAGGTGAAACATTCCAGTTAGACTGCGAATACATTGAACCTTTATGAATGCAAACAGAATCTTACGTGATATAAATTCTTATCTGCTGATGTGTGAAGCCTGGTTATTTGATAGCAACTTTTATCAAATATTTTGACAGGAAAATACGTTAGTGTTGTGTACGTGTGGTATTGTGTGACAAAACCTTTCATTTTGCTTAAAGAAAAGTGCTGCCACCTCGAGATAAAAGTAGCGTTAATTTTGATAGACGACCTGCACTACCAAAGTCTTTCGAATAACAGCACTGAAATTACTAAAAATCATTCAGCTTCTTTGCTTCAGATTACTTATCATACATTTAGCTTGTTTGTTGGTTTTAAATGATTACTTTTGTGAATGAACTTAGGGACATTTACACTGCTTGACAGAAAACATTGCTACAAGTTCCCAGGTGGAGATTTCTTTAACAAAATAACGTTCATTAGCCGCGAAAGCAATGTTACATTAATAATAAGTAACTAATTTTATTGTAATCCTGCTGAACTTGTACAACACACACACGCACAATTACACCATACGTCAAAAGATGAGCTGGGGTTCCAGCATTAGACTTAGAATTTGAAAGAGCTTTGGAAGACTTGAGATCAAATAAGGCAGAACTGATAGATAACATTCGATTAGAATTTCAAAATCGTTGCGGGACGCGGTAACAAAGCGACTATTAACGTTCTGCAGCTATCCAACAGCCTTAAAGATCTGTTTTCTGTAAGTCATCGACCACCCGTGGTCCCATTTTTCTATTTGTACAAGATGGAATTACAAAAACTATTCCCGGTGGTGTGTAGAATCTATGAGACTGGCTATATATCATCAGACTATCGGTAAAATATCGCCCATAGAATTCTGAACATTGCAAGAGGGAATTATGGCACAGTCAACTTAGCAGCTCATGCATTGAAGTTGCTGACAAGAATAATATACAGAAGAATGGAAAGAAAATTGACGCTCCGTTATATGATTGTCAGTTTGGATTTATGAAAGGCAAAGGCAACGGCGAGGCAGTACTGACATTGCGGTTGATAATAGAAGCGAGACTAAGGAAAATTCAAGACACAGTCATAGGATTAATCGACCTGACAAAAGGGATAGACAATGTCAAATGGTGCAAGACGTTCAAAATTCTGAGAAAAATTGGATTAAGCTGTAGGGAAAGACGGGCAGTACACATTACGTAGAAGAAACAAGACAGAACAACAATACTGGAAGACGAAGAACGTAGAGTGCGGAGTGATAGCTGAAAGACAGGAATGCAGCTTTTCGTAGTTACTGTTCAATCTACACATCGAAGACGCAATGACGGAAGTAAAAGAAGAGTGGAATAAAAATACAGAGTCAAAGGATATCATGATTAGATTCGATGACGACATTGCTACTATAAATGAAAGTGAAGAAGAATCGCGAGATCTGTTGAATGGAATGTGTAGAACATGGATTGAAAGTAAATCAACGAAAGACGGAAGTAATGAGAAGTAGCAGAAATGAGAACAGCGAGAGGCGTAATATCAGAATAGGTCATCAGAAGTGGCATTCTGCTACCTAGACAGCAAAAAATCCGTGAAGGACGGAGCAAGGAGGACGTAGAAAGTAGACTATCATTGGCAAGGAGGACAATCTAGATCAAGTGTACTGGAATCAAACACAAGCCTTAATTTGAGGGAGAAACTTCTTAGAATGTACATTCGGAACACAGCACTATATAGTACCGAAACATGGACTGTGGCAAAACCGGAACAGAAGAGAATCGAAGCACTTGAGATGTGCTTATACAGAAGAATGATGAATATTAGGTGGACTGATACCCAAGGTAATGAATGAGGAAGTTCTCTGTAGAACCGGGGAGGAAAATAACATATGGGAAGCACTGAAAAGAAGAATGGGACCATCCGTACTGAACTTTAGTCAACAAATGATAAAAACCACCGAAACAACCCGAACAAGCTGGTCACACAACTTAATGGGAGGAGTCAGAAATTTGTCCCTTTATGAAAAATCATCGCATTAAATATGAATCTTTAAATTGCAAATTGATACCTTTAAAAAATACACATATCAATTGTGGCATTCATACACATAAGAAATTAGACGAAACTTAACTTGGACACATACGTCTTGCATAAACTGCAAGAATGTTATTTACAATCAATGAGGGTTGTGTACTGCATATCTAAATGAATAGTTCTTCTTACTTTTGATAGCATTACTTGTTTATATGGTGGACTAACAGGAATAATTGGAGCGAAAAATACAGTTCTAAAAATATGTGCTGCAAATTTCGCACTGTTTATACTGTTGCATTTGTAAAATTTACTTACCTCAGCTAAAATTGCATGGGAAATTGTTGTTTTCTGAAGGACTGTTGACAAGGCCCACTACGTGAGCCAGTAAAATGTTAATTACATTGAGAGGACGAGCAAATTGAATCCTAACAACGCATGCTGATCTAATTAATACCCGCGGTTCAGTACGCGTTGATATTTAATTTTCCTTTCTCTGTTCGCGAGTATGTTTGATACGATCAACAATACAAATTCTGCTCGGGGCGAGAGAGAGAGGAGTAATGTATTAGCTTTTTAAGAAGGCTACGCAGGAATATTATTTTAACATATTTTTTAATTTGCTATAATTTTTAATTAAAAATAATGAGTTTCCCACAACCAAATGAAACGGTAATGAAAAACACCATCACCTATCGACTACTCACAGAGAATAACAGTGCACTTTCCTTGTTTTACAGAGATAGTTCCTTAGTTTATCAGTTTACACAGTATTCACTTTATGAAGTACTATGATTAATAAGTTAACGCAGGTCACGATGATGGAAGAGACAGATTTTACTCATCACTGAGTTTCTGCATAATAACACCTCGGTAACACACAGAAAGGTATTTATAAGAAGTGGTTTATCTCCCAAACGACACCAGATTAGTCTCCTTCACACTCTTCCTTTTATCGAATGTATACTTGACTTTCAAGAGTATACATTAGCATGAAAGAAATAGCTGACATCTCTTTTCCATTCGGTGCCGTGAAGAGAAAAATTTGAAGCAAATACGGTCATGGTATGACACGAGCAATGTCCTGGTAATGGTGTAGAAATAAATTTATCATTTTGTTGGTGAAACTGTTTTATAAATGTCTCATATTCAATCCATAAACATGTACTAAGATTTGTAGCTGTTGATTCATATGTTTCAATATTTTATTACTCGTCTGAAATTAAAATTTTAATTGTTCAAAGCGAGTGTTGTCCATTTGTCGCACTGATATTGAATGTGAATGTGGCAACTGGTTTACAAGACGATAGCCTTTGTCAATGAAAGTAGTGCTATATGCCGCCCATTTAGGTACGTCGCTTCAAGATATATGTACCTAATACCTCACGTATGTTTGAAACTCACATATACAAGTGCACTCTAAAGTACACACTCGTATTGACTGTAAATGTAGGCTTGTTCTAGTCTTGCTTTATCAAAACCTGCACCTTCCTACTTAACTTAAATTTTTACATGTACCTTATATTTCGTGTACTAGATACCCACTGAGCAGTGCGTGGCTCGTGTTCGTGCCATTTCTTATTTTGCATCTTGTTTTACCGTACTGCCACCTCGTTATGTTAGTTTCAATTACTTGTGTTACCGAGTTGCTGCTTTGCCTGCCCGTGAGCGGCAGCAGCAGCGCTTATCGATATAAGCCCTGCCGTATTACCTTTGCTAGACTGCTATTACTTCCCGGTCGTCGTGTGTCGGCCAGTTAGTTCGGACCTGGCAGTGTTGGAGTTGGTACGCAGCACAAGTTCAGTCGGGGTGCGGCAGCAGCGAGGTCCGGACCGCCGTGACTTGCCCGACGGTTGCCGCCACACATGATTGGAGTGGGGACGACTTTGGTTGGTCGTCGGTCGGTCGTCTTGCCGAACGACGTGTATTTGGCCGGCGATCGCTTAGGGGTAGGCTGTGTGCGCCGACGCGTGATTCGTTCCTGTTATTGTACAGTCACTGCCGTTAGCATTGTCTAGTTCTTCGTGCAAGTGTTCGTCAAATTGTGTGTAGTTTGTGTGGTTTTGACTGACAAGTTGTTTTAAATGTTGTCGGCGTACTGGTTGCAAGGAGTCGGTCGGTTGGCGTGGAGCAGTGAGGAATTCTCGGCGGGGCCTAGTTTGGCCGGGGCCCACTGGCGGTCTCTACGCGGTGTCGGAGAGTGTGGCGCTGTTCCCATTGCTACGAGGTCCGTGGCTCACCGACCTTGGGCACAAAAGTTGAGTTTTGATTTAACCTACCGGCAAGTCAAGACTGTTCACATGGTGTCCTTTGGACTTCGTTGTCGGCTGTTAGAATATTCCAGCGATCAACAGCGTGGTTTTCAAGTTGGAAAATTCTAGCCACCCTCCGGTGGAGGTTCACTGTATTTGGTTATTTGAATTGATGTTCACCAGCGGAATCTTCTGCCCTGTGGCCGTTAAAGTTCCGGTTAGCTGCCCTGGGCGTTGACGTAAATTTCAGGCAGTGTAGTTTCCTCATCGTGTTGTTGCTGTCCAGCACCGTGTGTGGTTTGACAGCTCCGTGTGTGATTGATTGTGGGCGCCAATATTTTTTACGTTGTTCCGTTGAACTCCCTGTTGTGGCCTGTTTGGGTGAAGTGGAAGTTATCTTGTCCGTCGGTTGGGTTGTCGTCGGATCGTGAATGGTGGTCCCGACTGTCTGTCTCACCTAAGCAAGCGTTAGTACTTGAATTACAGGCTGACCCTCGAACATCTCGGCGCCCTTGTGTGGACTGCCTTATTTTTTTAATTTGTTCTTGTTGTTGGTACTGGTATGGCTTCTAGCCGGTTTTGTGTTTTAAATTAGAGTTGTTTTACTCTTAAGGCCTAGTTTAAAGGACTGTTTCACGTAAGCCCTTAGGAATTTTAAAATTTTTTTAAATTTTTAAGCCTTCAGCATTCAGACGGGTTGAATTTCAGTTGTTTGCTCTTAAGGCCTTCAGCCTAAATTAACGAACTGTTTCGCGCAAGGACTTTGGTATTAAAAAAAAAGTTAAAGTTTTGGAATGTTAAGTGTTCCGCCTTCGGCCGATTTGATTTTAAGTTGTTCGCTTCAGCCGAACTAAAGAACTGTTGTAAGATAAGGTTTGCCTCTTAAATTTCTGATTATGCTTGCCTTTTAAGTTATTGTCCTCCAGCCATTTTTAAATTCAAGAGGCCTTTCAGCCGGTAAATAAGTCCCAAAGATTAAAGCTGTTTGTTTAAAATTTTTTTGGGCTCTTGTAATGTTTGATCAGATAATAAAGTTGTATGTTCGATTGTAACTGGCAGCCCTTATTTTGGCCCCTTTCCACAATTTATTCTATCTGTCCTGTCCTGTCCTGGGGGTTAAGCAGGGCATTTCACCCACCCCTGTTAATAATGGTACCATCGAGTTGTCTTGGAGTGAGAATTGCATATCGTAATTAGTTTGTTATTTCAAAAGTCACATTACAGAGATATGCTGATAGAATTTAAGTTCCAAAAAAGAAGATGCAAATTTTGGCCGAGCTGCGGCGACTTGAATTCCCTCTCCGCCTCGCCGGGACTTGCCGTGGCGCGGCTCCAGGAGCGGGGCGAGTGTGGCGCCCTCTGCTGGCAGCCGGTCCTTGCCGGCCACGCCGCGACCTCTCCTGTGGTCCAGCTGTCCGTCTGCGAGGGTCGATAAGTTGGTCCGCCTTCCTGCAGCACGCCGGTTGTATCACCACCCTGTTAACATTTTGGTCGGTCTCGGTGTCAGTGCCGCTGCCATTGAATTTAATGTTATACAGGTGCTTAAGCAAGACTTCCTGCAGGTAGTGGGACCTGTGGTTTAAGGTGGCGCATTCTGAAAATCATTTATCTGTGTACTAGTTGGGCTGTTCAACTCATTCAGTTATAGGTTCCACTAACCTAAGTCTTTGGAATCAACTGTTTGAAATTGTGTGTCATTAATAGTATCATTATCATTTATTGTGTCCAAGATTACATTACCGATTTCCCCTAGAGATAACCTTGGGATTTTTAAAATTTTTGCTGTGTTTAGAAGTATAATAAATAGTATTTGTTCAAAAGAATGTCACACCCAGTTCCTCCTAACCCTCCTTCTCACTATTTCTGTTACCCTTTGGTAGCAGAGAATGGTTCGAGTGTGGTGACGTGGGTGTCATATGAGAGTAATACCTTTATTACTTGCATAAATGGGTTGTATTCAATGTAGCAGATATTACTTGTTGTTGTGAGAAAACAAAACGCCTACAGCCGTCCTTATGATTTTATTTATTTTGTTGTAATCAGTTTCGGCGCTACAATGTGCCATCGTCAGGCCTGTATGCATAAAACAGTAAATAGCATAATCAACTTATTAAAAACAGATTAAAAACAAAATGAGACAAAAGGACAAGACTCTACAAGTCAGTTTACAGCAAATATTCGATAGAACGAACACATACGTTCATTTTCACATACCTAGAGTATACCATAATGTAATTTCATTCAGTACAGTGTATAATTATATTATTTATTAATAAATTCGTTAAATAACTATTCCATGATTTTTATTGTCCAGTCGGACCTACAGCATCTGCACAACCCTGGAATAACCTGCTGAAAGACAAAATAACTGTAGAAGGTGATAGATGTATAAAAGAGACAATATCTCATAAGTAAAGAGAAGGAACATGAATATGTATACAGATTACCATTTTATACTTTGACACGACACATAGGTCATGTTCGTTCTCTTTATTTGTTTATGAGGTTTTGCCTCCTCTATACTTTCATCACCTTCTCCAGTTATTTTGTCTTTCAGCAGGTTATTACAGGGTTGTGAAGATGATTTAGGTCCGACTGGACACTAAAAATCATGGAATAGTTCTCTAAAAAAGTTATTAATAAATAATTGTACATTGTATTGAGTGAAAATTCGTTACGGTATACTTCAGGTATGTGGAAATGTCTGTATCTGTTCGTACTATCAAATGTTTGCTGTAAGTTCATTTGTAGAATCTTGTCCTTGTTTCTCATTATGTTTTTAATGAATTTTTATGTACGCAAAAGCTATTTCTCGGTGCAGTATTCTGATAAACGATTAGAGATATATGACAAAAGGATAAAAGACAGCGCTAGAAGATTGTATTCGAGTTACAGTGAAGGGGGAATAATTGATAACATTTTGCAAGGAATGCGACTTAG
The DNA here is from genome assembly GCF_021461385.2 of Schistocerca piceifrons. Classification (NCBI taxonomy): domain Eukaryota; kingdom Metazoa; phylum Arthropoda; class Insecta; order Orthoptera; family Acrididae; genus Schistocerca; species Schistocerca piceifrons. The sequence goes on along the minus strand of NC_060140.1, from coordinate 313,842,703 downwards.
TGACCGCTCTAGTTCTTTGTTTTGTGAGCGGCGTCGTTTGCGTAGAGTTGACAGTGGTAACACATAAGCAAAACTGCGTGAAATAGCAGTGGAAATGAATGTCGAAAGTACGACGAACTTATCCGTTAGAACAGTGTAACGATATCTGACGTTAATGGGTTGTATCAGCAGAGAGCGATGCGATTACTTTGGTATCAGCACGACGCCACCTGTACCACTTCTCTCGTGCTCGTGATAATATCATTTGGACCGTAGACCACTGGAAAACCGTGGCCTAGTCAGATGAGTGCCGATTTCAGTTGGTAAGAGCTGACGGTAGGTTCAGAGCATGGAACAAACCGCACGAAGTCATGTACCCAAGTTGTCAATAGGACACTGAGCAAGCTGGTGGTAGCTCCATAATGGTTGGGTCTATGTGGAATTCACTGGGTCCTCAGGTCCACCTGAAGTGATCACTGTAAATGATTATTTCCGACTACTTTGAGACCATTTGCAGCCATTCATTGAGTTCATGTTCTCAAACAACGATGTCATGTCACCGGGCTGCAATTGTTTGCGATCGGTTGAAGATCATTCTGGACAATTAGAGAGAATGTTTTGGACGTCCACATCGTCCAAAATGAGTGTCATCGAAATTTATGGGACATAATTGGGAGATCCGTTCGTGCACAGACTCCTGCAGGGGAACACTTCCATAGTTACGGACACCTAGAGAGGCAGCATGGTTCAATATTTCTGCAGGGCCTTCCAAAATCTGGTTGAGCCCATGCCACGTTGAGCTGCTGCGCTATGCCGGGCAAAAGGAGGTGCGAGACGATATTAGGAGGTATCCCATGTCTTTTGTCATCTCAGTGTATTATAAAAACCATTTTTGTTGGTAGTTGTTAGAAGGGTCACACTATTTAGCTAAGACAAAACCTGATGGTTCGCTTTCGGGAAAGACTGCAGTGATGGATCGACGTAGCCTGCAAAGCCCAGGGAGCGTATATAAATATTTTCCCCCTTGTATCATTGTGCTTCTTTTTCGTTTTATTTAGTAATAACTATCATCAGATTCAAATAGCACAGTTTTATATTTTTTTTTAAATTTTTTTATAAAAAATTAAAAAATAAAAATATAAAGATAAATGGTCCGTCAGGAATTCCTATCGAGTGCCAACATTTTCATCACAGGACAGCACTTGTAACCTTTATCCGCAATTACAGTCATGTTTATGTGACCACCAGTTAAAGGTCCTGTATAACCATCTTCCGCAGCGCGCATCACTACGAGTCGTGGTGCAAGAGGGTCAATGAAGTTCTGGAAGTTACCAACAGGGATGTACAGACACGCCGACACCAGTGTCGAGCTAACAGGCCGATCTAAATGGTCCCACAGATTCAAGATAAGGTTTTTATCCGGAATACGTTAAGTCATCATGGTACTGTCTCCACCACGCACCTACACTGTGAGCTATGTGAGACGGTGCATCGTCCTGTTAGTAGATGTTGAGCCGTGGCGGCTTCTTTGAGAGGCGCGCGCCACTTGTGCGAGCGTTCCACCGATTCTGGCCCTCGTCGTATCACCTATGCTTGGTTATTTGTTCGCTGTGGTGCTGTGTGGTGGCGAGTGGTGTGTGGGACACGGAGCAAGACGGGTGTGCATGCATGCTCGGAGTCCTGGCGATAGCAGTGAGCTGAAACGTTGGTGGGAACCAACGTTTCCCTGCAGCTTTGTACCTTGTCACTGGCGACTTTAGCGGGCAAGGAGCAGCTTCGTCGCATACAGCCTGGTGACGAATCATGTCTTAACAGATGTCCCAACATCCTTTCCCTCTTCCTTATCAGTGTTTTCCAAATGTTCCTATCCTCTACGATTCCGTGCAGAACCTCCTCATTCCTTACCTTACCAGTCCACCTAATGTTCAAATTTCGTTTGTAGCACCGCATCTCCAGTGCTTCATTTCTCTTCTGTTCTGGTTTCCCACAGTCCATGTTTCACTACAATACAATGCTGTACTCCAGACTACATTTTCAGAAATTCCTTCCTCAAATTAAACCTATGTTGACAGTAGTAGATTACTCTTGTCCAGGAATGCCCTTTTTGCCATTGCTGGTCTCCTTTCGAGGTCATCCTTGCGCCATCCGTCATTGGTTATTTTACTGCCTAGGTAGCAGAATTCCTTAAATTCATCTACTTTGTGACCATCAATCCTTACGTTAAGTTTCTCGCTGTTTTCGTTTCAGCTACTTCTCATTACTTTCGTCTTCAATCGTTTTACTTCCAATCCATATTCTGAACTTATTGGACTGTTCATTCCATTCAGCAGATCATTAATTCTTCTTCACTTTCACTCAGGATCTTAATGTCATCAATGAATCGTATCACTGATATCCTTTCACCGTGAGTTTTAATTCCACTCCTGAAACTTTGTTTTATTTCCATCATCACTTCTTCGATGTACAGATTGAACAGTAGGGTCGAAAGATTACATCCCTGTCTTAGTCGGAACACTTCGTTCTTGGTCGTCCACTCCTATTATTCCCTCCTAGTTCTTTTACATTTGTACATATTGTATATTACCCGTCTCTCCCTATAGCTTACCCCTATTTTCCTCAGAATTTCGAATGTTTTGCATCATTTTACGTTGTCGAACGCTTTTCCCAGGTCGACTAATCCTATGAACGTGTCTTAATTTTTTTAGTCTTGCTTCCATCACCAATCGCCATGTCAGAATTGCCTCACTCCTACCTTTACCTTTTCTAAAGCCAAACTGATCGTCATCTAGCACATCCTCAATTTTCTTCTCCATTCTTCTGTATATTATTCTTGTCAGCAACTTGGATGCGTGAGCTGTTAACCTTATTGAGAGATAATTCTCGCGCTTGGCAACTCTTGCAGCCTTCGGAATTGTGTGGATGATATTTTTCCGAAAGTCAGGTGGTATGTCGCCAGAGTCATACATTCTACACACCAACCTGAATAGTCGTTTCGTTGCCACTCCCCCCTATGATTTTAGAAATTATGATGGAATGTTATCTATCCCTTATGCCTTATTTGATCGTAATTCCTCCAAAGCTCTTTTAAATTCTGATTCTAATACTGGATCCCCTATCTCTTCTAAATAGACTCTTGTTTCTTCTTCTATTACATCAGACAAATCTTCCCCTCATAGAGGCTTTCAACGTATTCTTTTCACATATCGGCCCTCTCCTCTGCATTTGACAGTGGAATTCCCGTTGCACTTTCAATGTTACCACCCTTGCTTTTAATGCCACCGAAGGTTGCTTTGACTTTCCTGTATGCTGAGTCTGTCCCTCCGACAATCATTTCTTTTTCGATATCTTCACAATTTTTTGTGGTCTTAGCTTCCCTGCACTTCCTATTTATTTCATTCCTCAGCGACTTGTATTTCTGTAATCCTGAGTTTCCCAGAACATTTTCGTACTTCCTCCTCTCATCGAACAACTGAAGTATTTATTGTGTTAGCCATGGTTTTTGTGAAGTTACCTTCTTTGTACCTATGTTTTTCTCTCCAACTTGGGTGATAGCCCAGTGTATAGGTGCCCATTCCTTTTCAATTATACTGCGTACAGAGCTATTCCATATTGCCGTATCTATAGCCTTACAGAAATTCAAGCGTATTTCGTCATTCCTTAGTGATTCAGTAACCCACTTCCTTGCATACTGATTATTTCTAACTTTCTACTCTTCATCACTATTGCATTTTGATCTGAGTCTACATCTGCTGAGTGATGGCTCTGTCCGCCGTGGTCGTCACAACTCTGCGTTTGCTCGATTTACTCTTGATTAACCCAATCGCTGGTTCCCAAGCCTTGCTAAGATTATAGCCACAGTCATGGTATATGAGGTCGTCATTGGTGCGAATTTCGATGGCCTCTCTAACAACACTGTCCCAGTATATCGACGTCTGTACCAGAATCCTCGTGCGGTCATACTCCATAGCGTGATTTTCCGACAAACAATGTTCAGCGGCCGCCGACTTGCTCGGATACATCAGTCGAGTGTGCCTCTGGTGTTCACGGCATCGATCCTCGACGGTACGCATCGTCTGACCAATATACGACTTGCCACATTGACACGGAATCTGGTACACGCCGGCCTTCCTCAAACCGAGGTCATCTTTGGCGCTCCCCACCAGTGCACGAGTTTTATTCGGAGGACAAAACACAGTTACGACCCGATGTTTCTTCAAAATGCGGACGCTTTTCCCCTAGAGTGCGCCTGCATATGGAATAAACGCGGTTCCTACCTCCTCCCTCGTGATTTCATCCATCTCCACAGGTTGTGCTGTAGTGGTTGGGCGGAGAGCACGTTGAATCGGCCACTCTGAGTACCCATTTTTTCGAAATACAGTTCTCAGATGTTCCAATTCCTGGGGTAAACTCTCTGCGTCAGAGATAGTGCGCGCCCTATGTACTAGAGTTTTAAGTACCCCATTCCTCTGTTGATGTGTATGGAGTTTAGATGTGTAAGGAAGTCAAGGAGTTTATCCATACCATGTGGCCAGATGACGAACGTGTAGTCCACGTAACGGAAAAAGCAAGTAGGTTTCCATTCGGATGACGACAGGGCTTCCGCCTCGAAGTTCTCCATGTACAAATTTGCTACCACTGGTGAGAGTGGGCTACCCATGGCGACTCCCTCCGTTTGTCCGTAGTATTCTCCATTAAAAAGAAAATACGTGGAAGTCAAGACATGCCTAAAACGTTCAGTGGTCTTCTCGTCAAACTTCTGACTAATCAATTCTAGTGACTCTCGCAGGGATACCCTCGTAAACACGGAAACGACGTCAAAACTCACCATGATATCTGACTCATCCAACCTGAAGCTATCAAGGCGTTTAACAAAATCCACGGAAACTGTAGTACATAGGGCGCGCACTATCTCTGACGCAGAGAGTCTACCCCAGGAATTGGAACATCTGAGAACTGTATTTCTCATCTCAGACGCCGTCGCAATTTGTTCCACCGCGCGACCGTGGCGCGGGGCGCGGACAGCGGAGGGAGCGGGCATTTAAATCGGCCGCCGCCGCGACCGAACCCAGTTCCCTCTGAGCAGCCATAGCGTACGGATCTCCGTGCCGGCACGTTCACAGGAGCTCAGTCCGTTAGTTCACCTGATGATGGCGACATGCATGATCGCCGAAATATTGCGCCCGTTGGACACTGTAGACCGGCAGTACACCCTTGGATATTTTGACTATCAAATACGCCGGGAGAAACTCAAGAATCATTGTACTGGAATGTTTTGTAGCCGTATATATACTGTATATCTTTTAGCCGGAGGCAGTTCGCTCCGCGCTCTTGCATGTGCAAGTGCTGAATAAACCTTCGTTAAGTGAAGTTAGTGTTCATCATTCATCGAATTACACCTTCTTCTAGGTGACATTATTCTGTTGGAGACGCTGGGTTTGGAACTTGTGATAGCACACATTATCGACGACACAGTGGTTCCCATCAGGCCACGGCAGAGCCGCCTTTTACGTGGCGAGAAACCCGAGTTCGAGCCATATTCAACAGATCGCAATCTATCGGAGACAGAAGAAGAAGAAGACGTTACGATGACAGCAACTGTGTGCCATCACATGAGACATCCTTCCAGGTTCTCCGGTGACGATGGCCAAGATCCAAATAAGTGGCTGAAGGTATATAAGCCTATAGAAAAGTTTAACAAATGGGATGACACCGTGTGTTAGGCTAACGTATTTTTCTACTTGCAGGGCACTGCCAAGTTATGGTATGAGAACAATGAGGAGAAGTTCACAAGCTGCGAAGTATTCCAGACGGAACTGCTCAAGTATTTCGGCGACACATAACGACAGAAGTGCAAGGCTGAAGATAAATTAAAGTGCAGGGCACAGCGTCCAGGAGAAACTACAGCATCCTACATTCAAGACGTCTTGGAGCTGTGTGAAATAGTTGATCCTAGAATCAACGAGGAAGACAAAAAAATGGTTCAAATGGCTCTGAGCACTATGGGACTTAACTTCTAAGTCATCAGTCCCCTAGAACTTAGAACTACTTAAACCTAACTAACCTAAGGACATCACACACATCCATGACCAAGGCAGGATTCGAACCTCCGATCGTAGCGGTCGTGAGGTTCCAGACTGTAGCGCCTAGAACCGCTCGGCCACTCCGGCCGGCCGGAGGAAGATAAGGTTGCACATCTCATGAAGGGTGTTACTGAGGACATGTGTCAAGCCCTACTCCTGAAGGATGTTTCGACAGCAGACGACTTCAGAAAATGGTGCCAGTACATTGAGACAATGCGTCGAAAAAGAATTACACTTAAGAAGTTTGAACGGCTTCCAGATGTCGTATCGATGCCTTTGGTGGAGGTAGCAACCGATTTCACAAGTTTTCTTCGTCAGATAGTGAGAGAGGAAGTTCAGAAGGCACTTTAACTGCACAGCGAACAAAAAACCGTGACGCTTCAAAACGTCATAAAGGAGGAAGTGGAACAGACATTGAACCCGATCTCTCGTCTTTCATTTCCATTTAAAACAGTGAAAAAGTCGAGACCCAGGTGGAGTTACGTTCCTACAATGCCGCATGAGGAACCTGTTTGGGCACCAAGGAAGACTGACGTCTGGAGGACCCAGGATAACCAACCAGTACGTTTCCATTGTGGACGACCAGGACATGTGGTGCGCTATAGTCGAGAAAGGCGGCGGATATTGATGACGCACGCGCCAGAAGACAGCAGACCGATCTTAGCCGACGCCAACTCCGCGACGACGAAGGTGAACAAGAAGATTTGGGTGCAGGACGACTTAGGTCACCATCACCGCAAGCTAGCCGCTGGAGAGGACACTCCCTAACACGTCGATCATGGTCTTCATCGCCGTTTAGAAACTCCAGTCGAAAACCTAGCCGCCGCAACCTAGAAAACTAATGAGTGCGACCTTCCATGTAGGTGAGGCCGCCGAAGAGAAAACTTCGCCACTGTCGATCACTACAAAAACGATAGGAAACTAAGTCGATATCCTGATGGATGGCCGACCAGCCCAAGCTCTTGTGGACTCTGGAGCATCATATTCAGTCATTTCGGAGAAGTATCGTTGCCAGTTGCAGAAACCCGTATTCGTCGACAACAAAACATCTCTGCTGAAGGTGGCTAATGGGAAATAAGTAAAACTTGCAGGAAGATGTACCATTCGTGTGGGTATAAGCGGTCATACACAGCCGTAAGAAATCATCGTCTTACAGGAGTGTAGTCATGACGTCACTCTCGGATGGGACTTTTTGAAAGCTTCTCAGGCCTTTATAGATTGTGGTCGCTCGAAGATTATCCAAGACGAGATGAGATACTGTGGACAGGAAGATGCGCATCCGAGTGTGTAGAGATTATCTGTGCTGGATGAAGTGATCATTCCTGCAGTCAGCATAGAAAGGTAACTGTCACGTGTCATGCCATGTATCAACCCATGGATCTTGTAGTGGAATGTAACAGAAGCATACCACTGAAGAATAACGTGGTCATCCCAGCCTCTGTCGTCTCATTTAAGAACGGATTCGGTGAATTGTGGATAGTTAACTGTCGCCGAGAACCGCAGATCCTTCCAAATAGCATGTGCGTAGCAAACTCTGAGCCGTTAATGGAAGAACAGCTGAGCATCATAGAAACCTTCCATGCCGAGTCTGTGGGTGAAATTAGCGCTACCACTACGAGACAAGATCTTCTAGCTCGCCTATCACCAGATCTCACTAAGGAACAACAGAAGTAGCTACTTGCCATTCTTCAAGAGTTCTCTGAATCCTTCAATTCACAGGTGAAGAGCAAATTAGACAAATCGACGCTGAAGTACCGGATTAGCACTGGAGACCATCAAACAATAAGCCAGAGAGCATACCGTGTGTCAGCAACGGAACGTCGATTAATTCGCAACGAGGTAGAGAAAATGATGAAGAATGACATCGTTCAGCCTTCGCAGAGCCAGTGGTCGGCACCAGTGGTCCTCGTCAGGAAGAAGGATGGCGCTTTTCTGCTGATTACAGGAAGCTCAATAAGATAACTAAAAAGGACGTTTACCCTCTTCCACGAACTGACGATACACTAGATTGCCTGAATGGGGCTAAGTTTTTCTCAACCATGGACATGTACTCGGTATATTTACAAATCGAAACTGATGAATCATATAATGAGAAAACTGCATTCATCACCCCTGACGGCCTGTATGAGTTTAAGGTAACGCCGTTTGGTTTGTGTAATGCACCAGCAATTTTTGAACCGATGATGGATAATCATCTAAGGCACCTGAAGTGGACGATGTGTCTTTGTTATTTAGATGACATTATTGTGTTCTCAGAGACTTTTGAGGAACATATAAAAAGACTGAGGGCCGTTCTTAAGTGTCTTCAACAATGAGGACTGAAACTTAATCCAAGAAATTCTCTTTGGAGCTAATAAATCAAAATACCCAGAAAAGGTGAGATCTACACTCCTGGAAATGGAAAAAAGAACACATTGACACCGGTGTGTCAGACCCACCATACTTGCTCCGGACATTGCGAGAGGGCTGTACAAGCAATGATCACACGCACGGCACAGCGGACACACCAGGAACCGCGGTGTTGGCCGTCGAATGGCGCTAGCTGCGCAGCATTTGTGCACCGCCGCCGTCAGTGTCAGCCAGTTTGCCGTGGCATACGGAGCTCCATCGCAGTCTTTAACACTGGTAGCATGCCGCGACAGCGTGGACGTGAACCGTATGTGCAGTTGACGGACTTTGAGCGAGGGCGTATAGTGGGCATGCGGGAGGCCGGGTGGACGTACCGCCGAATTGCTCACACAGTACATCGATGTTGTCGCCAGTGGTCGGCGGAAGGTGCACGTGCCCGTCGACCTGGGACCGGACCGCAGCGACGCACGGATGCACGCCAAGACCGTAGGATCCTACGCAGTGCCGTAGGGGACCGTACCGCCACTTCCCAGCAAATTAGGGACACTGTTGCTCCTGGGGTATCGGCGAGGACCATTCGCAACCGTCTCCATGAAGCTGGGCTACGGTCCCGCACACCGTTAGGCCGTCTTCCGGTCACGCCCCAACATCGTGCAGCCCGCCTCCAGTGGTGTCGCGACAGGCGTGAATGGAGGGACGAATGGAGACGTGTCGTCTTCAGCGATGAGAGTCGCTTCTGCTTTGGTGCCAATGATGGTCGTATGCGTGTTTGGCTCCGTGCAGGTGAGCGCCACAATCAGGACTGCATACGACCGAGGCACACAGGGCCAACACCCGGCATCATGGTGTGGGGAGCGATCTCCTACACTGGCCGTACACCACTGGTGATCGTCGAGGGGACACTGAATAGTGCACGGTACATCCAAACCGTCATCGAACCCATCGTTCTACCATTCCTAGACCGGCAAGGGAACTTGCTGTTCCAACAGGACAATGCACGTCCGCATGTATCCCGTGCCACCCAACGTGCTCTAGAAGGTGTAAGTCAACTACCCTGGCCACCAAGATCTCCGGATCTGTCCCCCATTGAGCATGTTTGGGACTGGATGAAGCGTCGTCTCACGCGGTCTGCACGTCCAGCACGAACGCTGGTCCAACTGAGGCGCCAGGTGGAAATGGCATGGCAAGCCGTTCCACAGGACTACATCCAGCATCTCTACGATCGTCTCCATGGGAGAATAGCAGCCTGCATTGCTGCGAAAGGTGGATATACACTGTACTAGTGCCGACATTGTGCGTGCTCTGTTGCCTGTGTCTATGTGCCTGTGGTTCTGTCAGTGTGATCATGTGATATATCTGACCCCAGGAATGTGTCAATAAAGTTTCCCCTTCCTGGGACAATGAATTCACGGTGTTCTTATTTCAATTTCCAGGAGTGTATAACGGAACTTCCTATTCCTAAAAGTACTAGAGATGTGAGAAGCTTCCTCGGATTGTGTTCTTATTACCGTCGTTTCATCAAAGACTTTTGTATCAAAGCCACGCCACTCCAAGAGTTGTTAAAAGCTGACGATAAATTTATCTGGGGTGGTGCTCCACAAGACTCTTTCGATGTGCTAAGAAAAGCTCTGACGACTGATCCTGTACTTGGTCTGTATGATGAGAGAGCACCTACAGAAGCACACACAGATGCCTGCGGGTATGGGATCGGTGCTGTTCTGATGCAAATTTCGGATGGAAAAGAGAAAGTTAAAGCCTATGCTTCTAGGACGCTTGCAAAAGCCGAGAGAAACTACTCAACTACAGAAAGAGAATGTCTTGCTGTGATCTGGACCATGTGCAGATTTCGAGTGTATCTCTATGGAAGGCCATTCACAGTTGTTAGAGACCATCATTCGCTTTGTTAGTGGATAGGTCTTAAGGAGCCAACATGACGACTCGCCAGGTGGGCACTACGTCTTCAAGAGTGTGGCATTACCGTAGTGTAGAAAAGTGGAAGAAAACACCAAGATGCAGACTGTCTCTCAAGAAACCCTGTGCAAGACCATCAAGACTTTGATGAAGATTGTCTCGTTGCAGTCCTGGATCTCTCTGCTGAGCAGAAAACGGACGCTAAGATAACTCAAAGGACAGTTTAAGGTAATTAATGCATTACTTTGCGAGAAAAACTTTGATCCGTTTGGAAAGAGGTGGCTACCAGTGATTCCTGAACACATGCCCTTAGATGTTCTACAGAAATTCCATGACACACCTGAAGCCGGACATTCAGGATTTATTAAGACATACGATAGAATCCGCAAGAGATTTTTCTGGCCACGTTTATATAGGAGTGTCGGTCACTATGTGTTGCAGTGTTGAGAGTGCCAAAGGAGAAAGGCAGTTCCTCCGAAACCACCTGACCTACTCATACCAATTCCACCAGCCAAAACGCCTTTCCAACGAATTGGGATTGACCTCCTCGGCCGATTTCCAACGTCTGCGAGGGGCAATAGATGGACTATTGTTTGCACTGATTATCTGACACGCTATGCCATTACAAAAGCCGTGAAAACAGTCGAAGCATCCGAGGTAGCCAAATTCATCGTGGAAGACATTGTATTAAAACACGGTGCCCCAATTATGGATCGAGGAAAAGTTTTTCAATCGAATCCCGTGACAGAGATAAACTGTCGGTGCAACGTTACTCATGATGGCTGCCTACCATCTGCAAACTAACTGGCTTACTGAACGCCCTGGCCGACACGCTATCAATGTTCGTCAATGCTGAGCAGAGCAACCGGGATGAGGTGCTGCCTTTTGTGATGTTTGCCTACAACACCGCCAAACAGGGCATCTTGTGCATGGGCTTGAGGCGACTACGACGATGGACACTGATTCCGTTACGTCCTGATGACGTGGACGACGACTACATCGGCCAGGTGTTAACCAGAGCTGAGGAAGCTCGGCAGTTAGCTCGACTCGACGGTGCAGGCTCAAGGAAACGATTGCCGAAGGCATGACGCGAGCCACCGCCCTGTTGTCCACCAGCCTGCTGACCGCGTCTGTATCTTCAGTCCTGTTCGGAAGGTTGGTCTCTCCGAGAAGCTCCTCAGGCGCTACTTTGGACCTTTTTAAGTTGTAAGACAGTTGTCTGATATTACTTATGAAGTTGAAGATTTCGACCCCGGCACAAGACGACAAAAAAACAGAGATACGGTCAATGTCCTTCGAATGAAGCACTATAAGGACCCTGCAACCCAGAGTAAATTCGAAGCTCTAGCGACGGGCAGCAAGAGGAAAGGTGACGAAGAGCGTAGCGGCAAAAGAAGTTCTAAGAAGATCGCCACTAGGGCGAAAATCAGTCATCAGGAGTCGGAGTATGCAGGACCGATGGCGCGTTCCCGGACTAGGACGACGTAACACCGACACGCTGTACTCTTAAGGAAGGAGCAATGTTGCAGAAGGATCTGAGTAGCACCGTGGTGCAGTGGTTATGATACTAAATACTTTCGTGGAGGGTCGTGAATTCAAAACTCACCTGGACTGTACAGTTTTAATTTCTATATTCGGTTCGAGTACGCTCGGGAAGTATCCACAAATGTCAAGAATCATTGTACTGCAATGTTGTGTAGCTGTTTATATACTGTATGTGTTCGGGCCGGAGGCTGTTCGCTCCGCGCTCTTGCATGTGCGAGTGCTGAATAAACCTTCATTAAGTGAAGTTAGTGTTCGTCATTCATCTAATTACACCTTCTTCTACCTAACAATATCAACAACTCTGCATCCACATAGAAAAAGAACACACTGTAAAGACAACTGTTAGACGTTAAGGTTTAGTTTATAGGAGATGTGGAGTAGATGTTAGATTTATACGAATATCTGTGATTGGCGGTCACTGGCTTGATGTACAATTTCAAGACACTCACCGTCAAACATACTCAGTGAATGGACATTCCTCCACTATCATATTTCCAATGTGCTGTTTTTATTCTTCCTAAAAATTTTGTGTGGCTTATATTTCGATTTTCAAAATTTTGTTAATTCATAAACTATCTATCCACTGCAGACAGAAACAAGAAAAATGATCTACAAGAAAAATTAAAATAAAAGATAAAGTAAGAAAAAATTAAAAAAAGATAAAGAAAACAAAAAGAAAAGAAATATAAAAGCCTGGCTCCACGTGGCGGACATGGGCAACGGTTGGATGGGAGGTGGGAGCTGGCATGATCTGTACATATCTCAGATCCCACGACCCATCACAGCAGCTAAAGGGCTCTAAGACATGACCTTCTATAAGCAATCAGAAGGTGGGTAATAAAGAAAAAAGCAGCAAGTGAAAAAAATTGGAATTCCACATCATCAAAGTCCCAACGAACTTGCTAAGTGATCTCAAACCGCCGTTACGTGGAGAGCACGTGGACCTGTAATAAATGTGTTTTTTCTGGCTGGTCGTGAATCATAGCATGCCCTTCTTTCAAAACTTGTAGTCGTATTGTTACCTGGAATAGAAATGAAAGGGATCTGGAAACATTATTTTCGACGCAGAATTGTGAGATACCAGCATCGCGCGTCGTCGTCGTTACAGTATCTCGGAGTCTTGCAATAAGACGAAGCGCGGCCAAAGCGGAGATCCTTAAAACAAGCTGAAAATGAAAATCAGGCTCTCAAACGCAAAAGTTATGTATTGTTTTTCTCTTCAAAATTAGGTGTGGCTCCTCTTCCAACACTGGCTTAGACTGATATCATTGTCACGAATTGCTGCAACAGTATGAACATACACTGACCAGCCAAACCACTGCCACCGCGACATTGGATGCCGCGTGGTGAATTTATGGGCACATGATGATGTAATAAAAGTATGTAAGCGGAGCAGACAGAGACGGCGGATCAGCCTAGCGAAGATATGGGCTGCAAATTGATAAATCCATTGAGATAAGAGACTTTGAGAAAGGGAAGATTATTATAGCGCAGAGCCTATGAATAAGTATCTCGAAAACGGCGAAGTTGGTTGAATAGTGACGTGCTACTATCATAAGCATTTACGGAAAGACGTAGGATAGTGAAACTACCACTACGCCCTAATTGGTTGCACATCCACGACTCTTCACAGAACGTGGGATCCGGAGGCTTGTCACCTTTGCAAAGTGGGATAAATGGCGACTTGTGGGTGAGCCGTGGTAAAAATTGGTGTTTTGAAGAGCGCGTAGTGTGAAGCAGTCGCCCTCCGTTTCTGGCGGTGGCGCCGCTGTGGCAATCGCAGCTTTAGTGTCTCCCTCTGGAGGGAAAGGGGAAAGGTTGCCTGTTCACGTGCATTTAAGGGGAGCTATGAGCTCGCCAGTCGATCAGTCTGGGTCAATCTCTCGTCCCCAGCTTGCTATGTCTGTCGTTCGGATCAACCTTTAAAGCTGGCAAAATGAGTCTTTCCACTCCGCCAGTGAGAGAACTCAGCGAGTGGTCGCCCGGTCGGGGCTTAGTTCCTGCATCTGAGTCTGCGCGTTAGGCCGCCAGTCTGCTCGAGTTTGCTCAGGCAAAGGTCATTGGCAGTTGGATCGATCGGTTGGTCGGTCGCGCACTCAGACACAAGATGACTTGAGAGTCGGCGCATGTGAAGTCGCCACGTGAGTCCAGTGGGCCGCGGCGTATAGCGAGGAATAGTGACTTCGCGGTCGACACGAGAGCAACAGGAGTCAACGCACGACATCAGTCTAGCCGGTGCGAGCTGCGACGCAGTGGTTCTTTATAAATTGGGTGGTCCGTTTTACCCTTGTGGAGTAGGGGCGGGTTAGAGCAACCTGCGGTTTGGGTTGTTCGGTAATCTCCCTATCAATCTACTGTACGTTAGTAGCTGCCTCTGTCATTTATTGCTTAGAGTGTAACGGTCTAATACCTGACATATGTTTGATCTTTGGAAACTTTGGTCCGCAGCTCGTGGTCGTGTGGTAGCGTTCTCGCTTCCCGCGCCCGGGATCCCGGGTTCGATTCCCGGCGGGGTCAGGGATTTTCTCTGCCTCGTGATGACAGGGTGTTGTGTGATGTACTTAGGTTAGTCTAACTTCTAGGGGACTGATGACCATAGACGTTAAGTCCCCTAGTGCTCAGAGCCATTGAACCATTTTTTTGGAAACTTTGATATTATTGTATATCCGTGGTCTAGGGGTACCGTCTTTGATTCATAATCAAAACGTCTTCGGTCCCGGGTTCGATCCCCGCCACTGCCTAAATTTTGATAAATAATCAGCATTGGCGGCCGAAGACTTCCGGCATAAGAAGTCAGCCTCATTCTGCCAACGGCCTTGTCAAAGAGGGCGGAGGAGCGGATAGAGGTTCAGGGCACTCTCTTGTCCTAGGGGTGGGAAATTGCCCCTAAAGGCGGAAGAATCAGCAATGATCAACGACATGAGGATGCAGAAGGCAATGGAAACCACTGCATTAAAGACACGTAACGTGTATATGTCCGTATGTGGTTTAATTTATAGGTTCTGAAGAAGATTCCATTACTGGAATCGAAACCTAGGTAAAGGAGTAAAAATTACCTTGCAACTGAAGGCTGAAAAAATTGTTTATTTTCTTAACTATTGTTTGGCCAACCTTGTAGAATTTCATATAAGATTGCATTTCATGGGCTTTTATTGAAATGGTCATTTTAGTGTATAAAATTGCCACCTTTCCACCGTAAGACTCTTCTTAGAAGTTAAAATCAAGTTGCACTTTCGGTGGCAAGGTTAATATTTTAATTGTTAGTGTTTTGTACCATTTCCATACCTCCAACGGAGGGGGGGGGGGGGGGGGTGCAGTGCATAGTTCGTGTGCTTGTGTAAATTGTTAAAACTCTTAGTGATTTGCACCAGTGTAGTCTTTCAGAGGCTGTTGTGAGTGGTCGTAACTACAGCCGTGTCAAAAGGGAGCGGCAAGGTTCTCTGCCCTAAAGCTCATACAGTCAAATCTGGTTTCTTTCTGCTCTGAATAAATTGTAACTTTGATATTTAAAGGGTGATTTCTGTTTCCTTTTAAAAAATGCTTTTAGGCACTATTGAAGTGAATAAAATTCCCATTTGTTAAAAGGAATTTGGTTATGATTTCATCAGTTACTCCCTGGCAACTACCTCCGTGCTTACATAGTGTGATTAAAAGTGTTAATGTTCTTGAAGATTCGCCAATAAATAAAATAAATTCTTAAGAATATATTTTGAAAATAAATCACGGTTCACTGGGGTCTCTGCCGAAAGAGCACAAAGCTGGTGCACGCGGAAATGTTTCGAAGCACACCGTTCATCATACATTGTTGAACATGGAGCTCCGCAGCAGACCACTCCTACGAGTTCACGTATTGACACAACGACGTCATTTAAAGTCGTAGAGGGTACGGGGCCATCAGGATTCTAATGTCCACCAATAGAAACGTGTCGACTCTTAGCGTGAATCACATTTTTGCTACACTGGGCCGCTGATCATCTCCACAAAACCGGTCACCGACGTGAACGGCCCCTCTAAACGTGCAGCGCGCCACGGACGCAGGCTGGCGGGAACAGTATTATGCTATAGGAAGCATTTCCCTGCGCTTACATGGGAGAGGTGGTAGTAACCGAAGACATGCTGACAGCTGCGAACCACATGCATCCCTTCATGCTTGATGTCTTCCTCAACGACTATGTCATCTTTCATCAGTACAACTGTCCATGCCTCGGAGCCAGAACCTTGCTACAGTTGTCTGAGGAGCGTTATAGTGAATTCACGTTGATGTCTCGGCGACCAAATTCACCTGATTTACTCGTAAACCCTGTGGAACCCGTCTCGGTCGCTATCGGATGCCATCACCGCGCACGCAGTTCAGAAGCCCGTTATTTACACGAATTACATGACTTGTGCGTAGACATCTAATGCACATATTTCCACAAACCGACCTGCAAACTACCGGATACCTGACACAAGGAATCAGTGACGGACAAACATGCGATTATTCAGATGGTCATAATGTTTTGGCTCATCAGCGTATTAATGTAATCTTTTATCCAAATCCCTCCATACAATTTTCTGTTAATATGTAAAATAACAGTCATGTACGCTCTCATTCGTTCAGCATATTTGCCATGTTCCGCAGATTCCGGCTGTACACATTTAAATTGCGAAGCGGACAGATCTGCAAACCGCCATTATGCGCCGAGCGCGTGGACGCATAATAAATATGATTGTTCTCATTGGTCAAACATCACCACAAGCCCTGCATTCAAATCTGACAGCTGGAGTGCATGCGTTTGGGACTAGTTTATTTACAGTATTACGCGAGTGGCATGGCTTGGACATGTCAGAGTATTTCGAATGACAGTGCGTTTGTGTGTGCTTGCATACTTATAATTCAATAACTTTGCTGCCGTGTACTTGTCGGAACTATACATAACGACAGAGAAAGAAGTATAAATTTCCTATAATCCTGATTTTTCTTGCTTGTATAAAGGTACTGGGAGAATATATAACACTCTTTTTGATTTTGGATTGGGCAGTAAAATAAATATTTTTAGTTTCATCACAGGTATTCTTAGTTAACACACTTTACATTCATCGAGTGCAGCATAACGTAATTAGGTCAACACTTTATTACATGTTCAGTTTAACTGTGTGCACTTGTCAACCATCCTGCTGTGTCAAAAATCCTGTTAGCTGTAGAATTCCTCTAATTTCCTCTAAACTATTTTACCCTCCCAGCTATGAGGAGGCTTACTGTTTAACGTGGATTCCACAATAAGACTCAATTATGCATTAAAATTTGCATGAATATAGTTAAGCGGTATTGATTATGAGTTCACTCGAACTGCGTCAAAGAGACCGAACATAAAATCAACGCTCTATTAAGCGTTTTTAGTATCATTATTAAACCCGACCAACTTGAACCCAAAATTTGTGAAGCAAAGTTCTGCTTGTTACAAGCCAGGACAAAGTGAAGCTATAGTTGTAACACATTGCATGGGGGCTTAATTAAATATAATGCAAATAATTTTTATTTTTTGTAGCTGTAAGTCCGATTACGCAGTATCGTAAACGGTTGGCCCTGACTAGTTTTTGTACGCAATCTGACTGCATAGAACAACAACAAAGAATGAAATGAAAATTTTCGTTAACACAATTAATTAATTAAGTCCCCAGCAACTATAAAACCTACGAAACCAAAACACAAGTGTAATTGTTCTGTGTGTGGGAGTGTGATTCAACGTACGCATCTGGCACGGTTCTTCTTCAATAACACAAGAAATTTTAAATATCATTTATACTGAAGTAATTAAAGAAAATACCATAATTACGCAAGAAAACCAGAATTACACTCTAATCCAAGAACACATGCCAGATGCTTTGTTGACTGAACCTGTAATGACGCATTATTCAAGACATTGAAATAAAAAAAAAAAAAAACAGAATTTTGTTACCTTCATGTATATTGACGAAAAACACTCTGATCAATACAATATCTCCATTAGAACAATATCTGCTGTCTATCCCATCAAACAACTGCATAAAACATGGAACAAGCACTCTCCACTACGACTTCTCGACAAGAACTTCTCACTACGACATCTCAGCAAGCACTGCCTACCACGAGTTCTCGACAAGCACTGCCTACAACGAGTTCTCAACAAGCACTGCCAGTGGAGGCGGCGGAATAAAACTCTTTGGCGCAATCTCTGGCGCTGTGGCTCAGTGTAGCCACCTTTCAGATGCCCTTCCTCCAAAGGCCAGAATTTGATGGTATTTTTGCCAGCATTGGTGGTGAAAATACCACCAAATTCTTCCACAAAAATACAGACAAAAAATAAAAAAATAAAAGATAATATTAATACGTAAATATCACATAATTAGATAAAATTTTGGCTTTGCACTGAGCTTTCAATAACCTAATATATGAAATACAGTTAGCAATACAAATTCTTTCATACATGTGACTTTACATAACAGTTTACACAATATACAAAAAATCAGTTTATACAAATGTTCACATAAAATGCTTTTAATGATTTAAAAAAAAAAAAAAACAAGTAGTTGATAGTTCCAGCAGTAGCACCCAGCAATGGTCAACAGGTGCAAATACCAACAAGTGACATTATTCAATAGAAGCAGTCCATCAGTGGCACCCAGCAATGTTGAACAGGTGCAGACACCAACAAGTGACATTATGTCAGTAGAAGCAGTCCATCACTGGCACCCAGCAATGTTGAACAGGTGCAGACAGCAGTCCATAATATTCACTATCACTAATCACACAGTTCATCAGCAGAAATTAAACATGTCCTAGTGGCACCAATCATGTACAAAAAGTGCAAGTAACAGTCCATAATATTCACTATCACTAATCACACAGTTCATCAGCAGAAATTAAACATTTCTAAGTGGCACCCATTATGTTGAAGAAGTGCAGGTAACAGTCCATAATATTCACCATCACTAATCAGACAGTTCAGGCATGAACAATAGTTTGAATGCACACACAATTGCTTTTACAAAATTATTATCAATGCTCTTACACTAAACATACAAATTATAAGAAACACACAAATGATATCAGATAATTGTCATCTTAACTATTACAAATGCACAAATAGCAGTAAACCTATAACATTTATGAGTGTCAGTGCAAGCCACTACAAACAAGTAAGATATATTTAGGAGATAGGTCGGTACCAATTTGCGATTGTGAAAGGAAAACACACAAAACACACTCACTCATCTTTCGTCCACATTAATGCTACTGTGTAATTGAATAGTGTTAACTGTGTAAATGCAATTCTGTCAAAATTTTATGTTCATCATGTGTATCAAGTAGTAGTGGCAGCAATGTATAACAGTCAATAATAGTTAGTCAACGTCGTAGTCATCATGTCAAGACCAATGTTTGCCAAGCCAAATCAAATGTACTGTTGCTGAACAACTGTCAGTGTGCCAAGATATGCAAATACTTCCTCTCTTCAAAAAAAAGTATATACTGCTTATTGATTTAACAAAGTGTGTGTAGATAATCTTCCTTCCACTTTAGTGTTCTAGTCTGCCATCTTCATCCTCCTTGCTCCATATAAACCAACAAAAATATATGCTCCTCACTTACTTTACCTCTTATCCACAAAAACTCCAATAATCATCAGCATCACATAATCTCAATACTTCAATAATACCTCTTACGTCGATACATATAAATCTTATCATCAATATCATTTACCTTACCACTTGTCCACCAAAACTCCAATAATCATCAACTTCACATAATCTCAATACCTCAATAATACCTCTTCAATACGTCGATACATATAAACCTTATCGCCAATATCATTTACCTTACCTCTTGTCCACCAAAACTCCAATAATCATCAACTTCACACAATCTCAATACCTCAATAATACCTCTTCAATACGTCGACACATATAAACCTTATTACCAATATCATTTCACTTCCATAACAACTCTTTCCTCTAGTCAGTCTCCTCGAACAAGTACAGATAAAATCCTAGTGAAAACTTCAATTCATCATCCCATACAATCCGAAGACACAATGTCCACACACAACCTCTGTGAAATCCATCTGACCCAAATCTTCTACTCATTATGAATTATAAATACATTTTGGTTACCTTGTCCATCAAAAAAAAAAAAAAATGCATACATGACCTCTAACAGCCTTCAGTTCGAAGAACTTTCAGTAAGTAAGTACGATTACGAAGTGTGAATAATCGTGATATTTCAGTGTGTACACCACTTCAAGAATTATGGCAAACAGAAGCAAACATGTGGAGTATTTCTTGTGTTAACTGTCACTTGCTATTTCAATTGCTCACGAAGAATGCAGTGTAATAACTGTCGATGGTCTAAACCTAATGTTGGTATGTCATGTCGTTAGCTTCCTTCCTATTAGCATAAATTTATACAGCTTTCATAAAACCTCCAGCTCCTGTGACTTCTATGAAGTTTCTTGTACTAATGTCGTTCGTCGAATTATAGCAGTTCATTTTCTTATCTTAAAAATATAAGGCACTGAGCGTAAGCAATACATGCAATAGCGAGTAAATATACCAGTAGAGAACAGAATGTCAACAAGTGGATGCAGCACAATTCCTACAACGAGGCTCTGCCAAGCGAACAATCTTTAATTAATACCATAGTGTGACCTAAACTCTATGTTCGTACACTGTACATCAGCATTGTTATATTCTAAATTGAAGAGTAGTTATGACACAAAACAGAAATGTGTAAATGTGCAATCCATACGCACAGCAGCAAACATATATCTTACATAATAAACAGATCATTAGCATCATATCAGCATAAGCAAATAAATGTTCATATGTAATCTTAATAAGTAAACATGAAGGCGCAAGCAGATAAATCACAAAGTATAATCTACATACATAACCATAGTCAGCACAATTAATCAGGTGACAATTATAATTTAAATAAATAAGCACAGCAGGCACATAATTAAAAAATATGACATCAGTGAAAAAGCATAATATATACAAATAACAACACTGTTCATTAATCAATCATTGTCAAAATCAGTAAATGTACGCAAGCATATCGCTTCACAAGTAAATTCATAGAACATGAAATTTAGCACAAAGTATGAATCACGTAATCGCGAGCAGAAAATTACGTCTAAAGTACGTACCTAAGTGGAAATATGTTACCTGAAAAATAAACTCAATTAATAGTTACCCTTTTTAGTTCATTACTTTTTTCTTCGAAATTACATTCTTCCTGAAATTTTCTCGATAGCAAGTCGTCTTAACGTCGGACACGCACAGAAATTACTTGAAGTTCTTAAATATTTTATACAACCGTATCCTGAAAAATACTGAACGTTAATAACATAATTTATCAAATCACTATAGCTTTATACTGAATTTAATCGGAGAAATTAGACTGTGTATTTGTTTACGGCTGTCAGTGCATTCGCACTGAGCGCTCGATCAGCTGTAGGTACGCGTGACGTAGGAAGTAATTGTTTGCGGTCAACGACTGCCTTGTGCGGCGCGCAGACTTGACTGTTGCTTTGAGAATGTGCCGCCGCCAAAACACGGCGCGGTATCCTTGTATTCTCTGCATGTTTACATGTAGCTGTTAGTTTCTCAAAAGTATGTCATTCCACAAAAATTTTTCAAAAGTATATCATTCCACAAAAATTCTAACGTTAGATATATGATGTATTCCCTTAGAGCGTCGAGATTTAAGAGTTTCTATTTCGACAGTGTTATCATGAATGATTTTGCGAACCCTATATGGACCATTATAAAGCAGAAAAAATTTGCGACACAAGCCTTTTCCTTTGTGAGACAAACGATGAGACTTAATTAATACCTTTTGACCAACTGACAAAGTTTTTAAACGACCAGGACGCTTAGCTGATTTCTCTCTTCTAGCAGCCGCCGATGCAATATTTTGTAGAGCCAGGTTGACAACTTCAGAATGCCGCAGTTTCCGTGAAGGCGGAAAAGGAACGATTTCAGAAATGCGATTTGTCGGTGCTTTATTTTTTAATATCAATATAGCCGGTAAAGAAGTTGAGTCATTAGGGAGTTCGTTCAGAATGTTTTGAAAAATATGAAGATACTGATCCCACGTTCTGTGATTCTGATGACAATAAAGACGACACAATTTATTGATTTCCTTCATCCATCTCTCCGAAGCGTTAGATTGAGGGTGAAAAAGTGAAATGAAAATTGGTTTAATCTTACAACGCCGTAGAGTATGAAGCCAAATTTTAGAGCAAAACTGTGATCCACTATCTGATATAACCTTATCAACATGACCAACTTCTTTAAGAAAATGTTTGATGAAAGCGTTAGATACTAAACGAGCTGTTGCTTTGCGTAAAGGTGTAAAACACACATATTTTGATGTCAATTCCACTGCTACGAAAATGTACGCAAAATCATTAGTAGAACGAACCACTGGACCGAACAAATCGACTGCAGCCATATCCTTTAATTTCGCTGGAATGATAGGAAACAACAGTGCTCTGTGAGAAATAGTAGGCGGCTTAGCCTTTTGACATAATTTACATTTGGCAAGAACAGATCGAATACGTTTTTCCATATTACTGAAGTAGCAACTTTCTCGTAATTTATGAAAGCATTTTCTGGGACCAAAGTGTGCATAACTGAAATGTTTGTACCAAATCAATTTATTGACCCACTCATCAGGAATACAAACTAACCAAACAGAGTTGATGACCGATTTTCGTTTAAAAAGAATGTCATTGTGAACTAAATAATACTATCTAATCGCTACACTTTCCTTTCTCCTCCACTTCTCCTTAATGTCCTTCCAGATTGGATCCTTATTTTGCTCCTTAGCGATGTCCTGGAGCGAAGAAGAAATAAAATTCTCAAACGTAACACCTTTAATATACATCAAACAATAATTGTTTTCTTTGCAGTCCTCCTCAGCACTTTGTTTCAAACCCATAGGTGCACGTGATAAAGCATCAGCAACAATATTTGAAGAACGCTGTATGTAAACAATACTAAAATCAAATTCCTGTAGGTACAGCGCCCATCGTGACAATCTTCCATGAGTTAATTTTGTCAACATAAGAAAATCCAGAGCTCGATGATCGGTGTAAACCTTAGTATGTCTGCCAAACAAAAATGTGCGAAATTTTGTGAAAGCCCAAACAACAGCCAAGGCTTCAAGTTCCGTAATCGAATAATTCTTTTCTGATTTAGAGAGAACACGACTTCCAAATGCAATAGTCTTCTGTACTACAACGCCGTTTTCTTCCATCTCTTGAAATAAATGTGCACCTAGGCCTTTGTATGATGAGTCCGTCGCCAAACAAAAATCTTTAGATAAATCCGGATATGAAAGAAGTGGAGCAGCAACTAAAGCATCACGAAGTTGTTCAAATTCTGACTGAGCTTCCTCATCCCAACAACCATTAGAATTCTTTCCAGATAGTTCACATAAATGAGGTGTGGCCAAATCGTCCAATCTAACAAAGCGTCTAAGAAAATTACAGACACCAAGGAAACTACAAACATCACGTTTTGTGGTAGGAGCAGCATAATTACGAATTGCGTCTAGATTCTCTGGATCAGGAAGAATACCTTCTGTAGAAATAATGTGACCGAGATATTTCACCTGAGAACGACCAAATTCAGATTTTTCCTAGTTCACTGTAATGCCAACTCTTGCAAAAATACGTAATCATGAATCCAAAATTTTGTTATACTCACTCAAAGAACGTTTAGCTATAAGAATATCGTCAACATATGAAGTAATATTGTCACGAAGATAAACAGGTAAAATTTCGTTTAAACTACGAATGAATGCTGCAGAAGATATAGTAAGTCCAAACGGTAATTTCCGAAACTGGTAACAGTTACCAAAGGCTAAAAAGGCAGTGTATTTTCTACAATCAGGGTGGAGTTCTATTTGCCAAAAACTTGCGCGCATATCAATCGTGGATAAAACTTTAATTCCATGGAAATGTTAAAGAAGTTCATCTAAATTTTGAGGACGGTCAGTTTCAGGAATGATGATATTATTTATCTGTCTGGAATCCAGAACCAAACGAGTTGACCCATCCTTTTTAAGAACAACGTGTAATGGGCTGGTATAGGGACTGACTGCTGGCTCAATAATGCCTTGATCTATCATGTATTGAAGTTCACTCTTAACCTTGTCTCTGTAAGCCAAAGGAATAGCGTACGTTTTCCCGTGAAATGGTGTGTGTTCTTTTACTTTAAATAAGTATTGTAAGCCTTGTATAGTTCCTGTGTGATGACTAAATCCTGTAGCATGTGAAGTCAAAATGTGGTGCAGCTCTTCTCTTGCAACGTCATCTGGCACTTCAGCTTTCTTAACCTTTTCATTAATTAATTCTTCGCTGTTAATTATATCATCCATCGCGTCTCTGTATCTGTTGTCATTGTCATGAATAAACACACTGTCGTCATAATGCTCAACGAAAACATCAGAAGTAAGAAACCTTAAACATTTTGTATCTGATTCAGATCTTGTTAAACACTCGAAAAATTTCAAACATTTCGGCATTCCGGCAACAGTCAAGTTCACACTTCCTTCTTTAAAGTTCAAAATTGCCTTATGTGTGTTAAGAAACTCCATACCTAATATAATTTGTGTACTGAGTAATGGAACAATAATAAAATTAGCAGAAAATTCGTATCCTTGACAAATTAAATTTAGGTTGGTCTGTTGTTTAACTTCCATACTTTTTCCAGAAATAGCGCCTCGAATTGTAGTTTTAGAAATAGGTAACACAGGACAAGCAACGGTTCTTACACATATACGAAAAACTGATTCACTAATGACATTCAATGGGCTCCCAGAATCTAAAACTGCAGTGAACTTATTCTTACCCACACATACTCCAATAACTGGATGTAAAAATGCGTCTTCATTATTTTCCTTTTCGTCTAGCAAAATGTCTCTCATGTCTTCCAGGCGTACGTAGTGTAAAGTTGTAGTGTCATTACTTTCTGAACCGTCTATATTCCTGCCAGAAGCCGAAGCTACAAGTCATTGTCGATTGCTTGCGTCACGTCTTTGATTATTCGCGTCATTTCGCGGATCAATTTCTACTATTTGCACTTGTCTCTCTGAAGTTCAGTCACGTGGAGGATGCCAATTAGGTCCTTCCTGTCTGTTAGATGCAAATTCTTGGTTGTGTCTGTTATTAAAATTTCTGTTTTCCTGTCTGTCTGCATAAATACTTCTTGTGTAATTTCGACTGTCACTTCTGAAATTACTGTTAGACCTACTACCCTGGTTATTTCTGAAGTAAGAATTTCTATTACTGTATGAATAATTTCTGTCTTGATGATACCGATTACTGTTTCCGTATGATTGATCATTCCGGTACGAATTACCGTTATTATAATTGTCTGTGTAATTTCTGTTAGAACGTATGTTATTGTCATAAGGCTGGTATCTATTGTCCTGTCTGTTACGTCTGTCATTCTCAAAATTACCCATATAACGCCCGTTCCGATCACTATCCCTTTTCTCTGAAAATCTATTGTAATTACTGTTACTGAAAAAATTACAAGAAGTCCCGTCGTCGTTGTCATACTCAAGTTCTTGTAGCAAAGTCTTAAAAGTCTCAATGTCGTCTTTACATCTTCCGGCTAAAGCAATTTGTCTTATGGATTGTGGCAGCTTAGTTAAACAAATGCGAATTAATTCAGTCGGGCTATAAGGGTTGGACAGGAACTGATTCTTTCGAATCATGTCTTCAAAGTATTCTGCCGGCGTGCGGAACTCAGACTGTTTAAAATTACGCTGCATAATCAGACCATGTTTGACTCTGTCTTGCGTGTTTTCGGACCAATATGCCGATAGAAATGCATGATAAAAATCATTTAGATTATTACAATCCCTAATGAGTGCGCGCATCCGCGTCGCCAGTTCGTTTTCTAAATATCCACACACAAATTCCAGTTTGTGACTTAATGGCCAATTTGGTGGGAGTGCGTACATAAATTGATCTAACCATGAACATGGATGTATGTCATTCTTAGAATTGCGGAAGATCTTTAATTTCCGAACAGTCAAAAAATGTTTATAGTCAAAGTTTTCGCCTCGTGGCGACAAAGACCTACCGCGTCTGTTCCAGTCCCAATGTTGATTATTGTCAAGTTCGCGCGCCTGACGCTCTCTTGTTGCATCCCGTAAATGAAACAAATTATTTTCTTCAAACCCCTCTGGTATCTGTGATTCTTTTGCGGTCTTTTCCTACGATTTCGCCTTCAGTTTGTTTGACTTGCTTTTTCAATGCCTCAAATTCCCTTTTCACGCGTTCATTAAATTTTCCCTGATTTTCAACATGCTTATTTATGTTCTGGTACTCTTCGGTTTCTGCAAATGGTAATGGAGCTGTATCATCCGAATCTCTGTCCCCATGTAAACTAAGATTTGTCAATTTATCTGAAATCTCCTCAACCCTTTCCGATAAGTCACCTATTTTTTCTTTCTGTTTATTTACGTCTTCCGTAAGTGTCGCGACTTGGGTTTGAGTATTGACACATTTGAAGTTAACTGTTCATATTGTTGTGTTAGATTATTTGTTCTGTCATTTGGTACGGATTCCTCGATTCTCTCAAATATTTCTTCCTTATCGTGTGCACGATGTAAATTTAACTCTGAAAATTTTTGTACTATCACACGATCTCTTTCTTCCTGTTCTCTATCCTGTTCCCTTTGTCTAATCTCTACTTCAATTAATCTATTATTGTGAGAATTCAAAATCGGTTGCACTTCTTCTCTGATTTCTTTCTTTAACTCATATTTCATATTTTTGAAACATGTCCCTATTCGTGAGTCTAACCGTGTTTCCAGTGTTCCCATCTCAGTTCTGATTGTTCCTATTTGTGAGTCCAACCGTGTTTCCATTGTTACCCATACCAGTTTTTAATTCAGATCCCAAAGTTCCCATCTCGGTTTTAATTGTTCCTATTTGTGATCCCAGTGAGTCTAACCGTGTTTCCATTGTTCCCCTATCTGTTTTTAATTCAGATGGTTAATTTAATATTGCACTCATCAACTGCTCCATATTAACTTGTTCGAAATCCTTTTCGCCCCTAACATTTCCCGCAAAACCAGTTCCCTTCGTCATAGCTGTAAAGCTATCTGTATTCGATACTATTCCAGAATCTTCTATCGTTAATCTCGTATTCTGTGAATTTTTTGATTGAGAAAAATTTTGAAATGGTTCCGGACTATCTTCCCGACTTAATAAATTGTTTTCCACTTCATTATTCATGATACTGTTTTCCTCTGTTGGCGAGTTCGCCATGTTAACAATTTCGTCATTCTCACTATCCATCATTTTTGCCATTTTCATCGATCGCGTAATCATTTTACAAAAGATATAAAACTCGTCACTAAATGAAAATTACACACAATGACACTTTATCTCCAACAATACCATTCACACGAAATGTTTCCCTCAAACACGATTAACGAACAATTGAAATCTTCCTAACTGCACAGAATTGTCAAACCCATGTACAAGACGACAAAAATTAAACTCTGGAAAAAAATACCATTAGAAGAATGACAATTACCAAATCTACACATGCTATATAGACTACAATTACTAAACTACAAATTACTACAACAATACTACTGTCTACTATTTTTACAATCAGAAGAATTCCAAGGGACGATCCGAAGCAGCGGTCGCCACGTGCATGGGGGCTTAATTAAATATAATGCAAATAATTTTTATTTTTCGTAGCTGTAAGTCCGATTACGCAGTATCGTAAACGGTTGGCCCTGACTAGTTTTTGTACGCAATCTGACTGCATAGAACAACAACAAAGAATGAAATGAAAATTTTCGTTAACACAATTAATTAATTAAGTCCCCAGCAACTATAAAACCTACGAAACCAAAACACAAGTGTAATAGCTCTGTGTGTGGGAGTGTGATTCAACGTACACATCTGGCACGGTTCTTCTTCAATAACACAAGAAATTTTAAATATCATTTATACTGAAGTAATTAAAGAAAATACCATAATTACACAAGAAAACCAGAATTACACTCTAATCCAAGGACACAAGCCAGATGCTTTGTTGACTGAACCTGTAATGACGCATTACTCAAGACATTGAAATAATAAAAAAAAAAAAAAACAGAATTTTGTTACCTTCATATATATTGACGAAAAGCACTCTGATCATTACAATATCTCCATTAGAACAACATCTGCTGTCTATCCCATCAAACAACTGCATAAAACATGGAACAAGCACTCTCCACTACGACTTCTCGACAAGAACTTTTCACTACGACATCTCAGCAAGCACTGCCTACCACGAGTTCTCGACAAGCACTGCCTACTACGAGTTCTCAACAAGCACCGCCAGTGGAGGCGGCGGAATAAAACTCTTTGGCGCAATCTCTGGTGCTGTGGCTCAGTGTAGCCACCTTTCAACATTTTAAAAAAGGTTGATCTAGCTGGTCCGGCTGGTAGTATCTTGTAAGGCCCCTGCCAAGGTGAAGATGCTGAACGGTTTTGAAAGCCGAAGGGGACTAACAAAGGAATCTCCTCATCGCACACCCCTCAGATTAAGATAAGATGGGTCATTGGATAGCCCTTCAAAAACGGAGCACAGATGAAGCATGAAAACAGGAAGAATGTGTATTGAATTGTGGAAGTAAGAAGCAAAATAGAAACAACGAACGGTCCAAGATCAACGTTTGCAATATCGATTGTCTGTGACGGACCGTGGTGTCGTGGTCATGTGGTCACGGTGTTGGACTGCGAAGGGGGAGATCCTTGTTCAAACCCTACAAGTGCTCGACATTTTTTCCACAAAATTATAAACTGTCCATCCGTTCATTGACGTGTCTGTTCGCTGCATTCAAATTTGTGTCTGTATTGTGGTGTACCGTCCCTTTGCAAATTTAACGACGTGTAACGAAAGGACCTCCAGGCGTAAGTATCTACATCTGCATCTACATTTATACCCAACGGTGTGTGGCGGAGGGCACTTTTCGTGCCACTGTCATTACCTCCCTTTTCTGTTCCAGTCGCGTATGGTTCGCGGGAAGAACGACTGCCGGAAAGCCTCCGTGCGCGCTCGAATCTCTCTAATTTTACATTAGTGATCTCCATGGTAGGTATAAGTAGGGGGAAGCAATATATTCGAGACCTCATTCAGAAACGCACACTCTCGAAACCTGGACAGCAAGCTACTCCGCGATGCAGAGCGCCTTTCTTGCAGAGTCTGCCACTTGAGTTTGCTAAAGATCTCCCTAACGCTATCACGCTTACCAAATAACCCTGTGACGAAACGCGCCGCTCTTCTTTGGATCTTCTCTATCTCCTCCGTCAACCCGACCTGGTACGGATCGCACACTGATGAGCAATACTCAAGTATAGGTCGAACGAGTGTTTTGTAAGCCAGCTCCTTTGTTGATTGACTACATTTTCTAAGCACTCTCCCAATGAATCTCAACCTGGTACCCGTCTTACCAACAATTGATTTTATATGATCATTCCACTTCAAATCGTTCCGCACGCTTACGCCCAGACATTTTACAGAAGTAACTGCTACCAGTGTTTGTTGCGCTATCATATGATCATACAATAAAGGATCCTTCTTTCTATGTATTCGCAATACATTACATTTGGCTATGTTAATGGGTCAGTTGCCACTCCCTGCACCAAGTGCCTATCCGCTGCAGATTTTCCTGCAGTTCGCTACAATTTTGTAATGCTGCAACTTCTCTGTATACTACAGTATCATCCGCAAAAAGCCGCATGGAACTTCCGACACTATCTACTAGGTCATTTATATATATTGTGAAAAGCAATGGTCCCATATCACTTCCCTGTGGCACGCCAGAGGTTACCTTAACGTCTGTGGACGTCTCTCCATTGAGAACAACATGCTGTGTTCTGTTTGCTAAAAACTCTTCAGTTCAGCCACACAGCTGGTCTGATATTCCGGAGGTTCTTACTTTTTTTATCAGGCGACAGTGCGGAACTGTGTCGAACGCCTTCCGGAAGTCAAGGAAAATGGCATCTACCTGGGAGCCTGTATCTAATATTTTCTGGGTCTCATGAACAATTAAAGCGAGTTGGGTCTCACACGATCGCTGTTTCCGGAATCCATGTTGATTCCTACAGAGTAGATTCTGGGCTTCCGGAAACGAAATGATACGCGAGCAAAAAACATGTTCTAAAATTCTACAACAGATCGACGTCAGAGATATAGGTCTAAAGTTTCGCGCCTCTGCTCAACGACCCTTCTTGAAGACTGGGACTACCTGTGGTCTTTTCCAATCATTTGGAACCTTCCGTTCCCCTAGAGACTTGCGGTACACGGCTGTTAGAAGGGGGGCAAGCTCTTTCGCGTATTCTGTATTTGTTCTACATAAGTATCACATGTTATGCCCCATGCGTTCCATTCTGGAAGTTTTGACTCTTGAATTCCTTCGTTGTAATATAGTTCACAGCCGTTTATTTGTTGTTTTCATTTCTCTGAAGGTCTATGAGACATCTCACCTGCCCTCACTATTCATCACATTTACTTGCGACGGTAATGTATTCTTACGACATGACTTATATTCTATAATCAATGTATAGCATGACAATTTCCAAGACTACAGAAGGAGAACTGACATGTCAGTGACCGGACACGGCATATATTAATGAAAAGAATGGTAGGTGCGGTGGAGTGGACACACGAGGGAGGATCTCCCACGTTGCAGTCCTACACCATGTCCACACGACCACGACGACATGGTTCTTGGCAGTTGCTCGATGTTGCGCATTTTGAGCTCCGACCGTTCACTGTTTTTACGTTACTTCTTTTTTCACAGTTCAGTACACAGTGGGGTAAGTGAAATGAATTGGGAAGAAGACGAATATTTCTGGTAATACAGGGATAGTTTAAAACGAATAGCAACAGAAAAAGGATTCATTATAAACAGGAAGTTAGGCAGAGAGTGATCTGGTGTGAACAGTTCAGTTAAAGATTAGTTCTCATCCGAGTCGACAACGAACCAACACGGACAACAGTAGCTCAGGTATACATGCCGATGTCATAACCAAAAGAAGAAGAAGAGAGAGAAGGAGTATGATGAACTGAAACCATAATTCAGTACGTACAGTCAGATGAAACTCTATCATGGAGCATTTCAATACGGCTGTAGCGGAGGGAGTAGAAAAGAGTTCTGGAAGAATATGGGCTTGGTAGTAGGAATGGGAAAAGGGAAACCAGTTGAGTTCTACAGTCAATTTCGGATGGCAACAGCGAATACGCTGTTCAAGATCACAAGAGGAGGAGGGGTACTTGGAAAAGGTCGGCAGATTCAACAAGAAAAATGGCTCTGAGCACTATGAGACTTAACATCTGTGGTCATCAGTCCCCTAGAACTTAGAACTACTTAAACCTAACTAACCTAAGGACATCACACACATCCATGCCCGAGGCAGGATTCGAACCTGCGACCGTAGCGGTCGCGCGGTTCCAGACTGAAGCGCCTAGAACCGCTCGGCTACCAGCAGCCGGCGATTCAGCAAGATTACAGTTAGGTTACAGCATGGTGAGACAGAGATTTTGAAATTACTTATAGGACTGTAAGGCGAATCCAGAAGCAGATATAGACTCGGAACACAATTTAGTAATGATAAAGAGTAGGCTGAAATTTAAGAGACTGGTTAAGAAGAATCAACGTGAAAGAACTGGGATACAGCAGTACTATGGAATGAAAAGACATGCTTGAATTTCTCTGAGTCTATAGACACTGCACTGATGAATAGATCAGTATCCAGTCCTATTAAAGAGTAATGGACATCTCTTCAAAAGGGCAAACACAGAAAATGGAAAAAAAACATAGATACAAGGAAGGTAACTGCAAAGGGACCATGGGTAACAGAAGAAACACTTCAGTTGATCGACGAAAGAAGGAAGTACGTCAATGTTCTGAGAAATTCAGGAATACAGAGACAGAAATTCCTTAGGAATGAAATAAGCAGGAACTGCAAGGAAGCTAAAGAGAAATGGTTGCAGGAAAAATGTGAAGTGATCGGAAAAGAAATGATTGTCGGAAGGACTGACTCAGCTCATAATATAAAAGTCAAAACAATCTTTGGTGAAAGTAAAAGTAAGGGCGGTAACATTAGGAGTGCGATGGAAATCCCACTGTTAAATACAGAGGGAAAAGAGGATAGATGAAAAGAGTACCTTTGAGGGCCTCCAAGGGGGGGGGGGGGGGGAGGGAGGACTTGTCTGAGGACGTGATAGATGAAGAAATAGTCGATAGGAAAGACATTGGGGATTCAGTATTAGAATCAAAATTACGATCGAATATGTCAGAAGAGATAGATAACATTCAATTGGAATTTTGAAAATCATTGGGAGAAATGGCAACAAAACGACTATTCACGTCGATATGTAGAATGCATGAGACTGGCAACATACCATCTGACTTTCAGAAAAACCTCATCGACACAATTCTGAAGATAGCAAGAGTGGATAAGTGCGAGAATTATTGCGCAATCAACAGATAACATTAAAGTTGCTACCAAAAATAATATAGAGAAGAATGGGAAAAAAAATTGGGAATATGTTAGACTATGATCAGTTTGGCTTTAGGAAAGGTAAAGGCACCAGAGATGGAATTTTGACGTTGCAGGTAAAAATGGAAGCAAGACTAACGAAAAATAAAGACATAGTCATAGGATTTGCCGACCTGGAGAAAGCGTTCGGCAATGTCAATTGGTGTAAGATGTTCGAAACACTGACAATATGAGTAAGCTATAGGGAAAGATGTAAAAGAACCAAGAGAGAATTATAAGACTGACAGACAAAAACGAACTGCTCAGACCAAAAATGGAGTAAGACAGCGATGTAGTCTTTCGCACCAACTGTTCAATCAAAACATAGCTGAAGAAATCACGGAAATAAAAGAAAAGCTAAAGAGTGGGTTAAAATTAAAGGTGAAAATATCATTGATAAGATGTGCTGATATTTCTACCCTAAATGAATGTAAAGGATTACAGGATTTATTGAATGGAATGAACTGTCTAAGCCAGCCGCGGTGGTCTAGCGGTCCTGGCGCTGCAGTCCGGAACCGCGGGACTGCTCCGGTCGCAGGTTCGAATCCTGCCTCGGGCATGAGTGTGTGTGATGTCCTTAGGTTAGTTAGGTTTAAGTAGTTCTAAGTTCTAGGGGACTTATGACGTAAGATGTTGAGTCCCATAGTGCTCAGAGCCATTTGAACCATTTTTTGAACTGTCTAATGAGGATAGAATGTGGATTGAGAGTAAATCGAAGAAAGATAAAAGTAATGAGAAGTAGCTGAATTGAGAACAGCGAGAAACTTAACGTCAAACTTGGTAACCCGGAAGTAAATGAAGAGAAGGAATTGTTCTACGTAAGCACCAAAATAACCCATGACAATTGAGCAAGGAAGACATAAGAAGCAGACAGGCATTGATTAGAATGGTATTCCTGGATAAAAGAGGTGCACTAGTATCAAAAATATGAGGAATTAATTTCTAAGAACGTACGTTCGGACCACATTACTGTACGGCAGTGAATCGTGGAATGTGATAAAACCAAAATCGAAGCTTATGAAATGTGGTGCTACATAAGAACGTTGAAAATTTGGTAGAGTGACTAGTTAAGGAAGGGGATTCTTTCCATAGAATCGGCAAGGAAAGGAATATATGGGAAACACTGACTCGAGGGACGGGATGATAGAACATCTGTCAAGACAACAGAGAATAACCTTCATTGTAGTGGAGGGTAAAAACTGTAGGAGAAGTCAGAGATTGGAATAAATCAATCATATAATTGAGGACCTAGGTTGCAAGTGCTGCTCGGAGATGGAAACTTTGGTAGACGAGAGGAATTTGTGACAGGCCCATTAAACCAGGCAGAAGACTGATGATCCAAAAAAGCATCATATGAAATTGTAGCATATTCCCCATTCACTGTCATGTTATATCTAAATTTTAACTCCTTACTCCACAGATAATTATATCACATGAAAAATTATAACGAATTATCCCATATATCGACATGTTGCAGCAAAATTGTAAAACATTGTCCTATTCATCACCAGCTAAACTGCAACAAAGTTCCCCACGCATCATTATCGTTAACCAAAACTGTAACCTCTTTTCTAACAAATATTGTAGCGAATTATCCTATCCATCTTCATATTACAGAAAAACTGCTCCACATATCACTCTATGCCCAATACTCCGCCAAATTATAACAAATTGTGCCATAAGTCACGTATGGAAAGTTCAAAATGCGTTCCGCAATGCGTAACTTCGGTTCAGCTATGTTCGTAATTGGAGCACCGAACACATCTTTCACGTAGCGTCACAGTCAGAAGTCACACGTATTAAGATCAGGTGATCTGGGTGGCCGGCCGTAGGGAAATGACTCGTGATAATTCCAGCATTACCGAAATGCCTCTGCAGCAGTCGCTGTGCAGAGGGGGAGCAGCGGACCGCAGGACTCATCTGCTGGCAAGAATACGGTCCTACGATAAACAATACCGTCACACATCACCAAGCAGTCACATTTGCAGAATAAAGTGATACTGGTTGATGTGCGTGCGGATTCTCCGTTGCGCATATTCTGCAGTTTTGCGTATCGAGGTGTCCTTGAGATGGAAATGGGCTTCGTCTGTCCACAGAACATTCCATGACCATTCATTTTCTACATCCACGTAAACAAGAAATTTCAGAGCGAACGTGTTTGTCTTGATGGCAGGTCGGCCGGAAGCAACTCCTGAAGATGGGTGATTTCGTATGGATAGCAACTGAAGATGTTTCGTAGGATTTTATGCATCGTGCTCGCAGTCACGTCCAAAGTTTCGGAAATTCACGAGCATTACATGTTTGCACGCCACCGTTCGACCCCTCTTGCAATGTTATGGACACATATTCGACAGATTTTTCCTCCCTCTGCCACATTGCACTCCAAAAGAAGCGATTTTTCGAATTTTGTAATCATTTTTTTTAGATCGTAAGCAGACGTCGGACCAATGCTCTTACTGAGTTTAAGGAACTTCTGCAGGGATATTAGCGCACATTCACCGTTCTTGTAAAACACCTTTACCAGCAACGCGCAGTCCTTCGTGCAGACAGTAACATTTGGCGTCTCGGGCAGAAACTAAGGAACAGCCGTGAGGCGTAAGTACTCTGGTGTGCATATGCTCTTACAGAGTCATCTATTGGTTAAAATTTTGTTATATTACACTACTGGCCATTGAAATTGCTACAACAAGAAGAAATGCAGATGGTAAATGGGTATTCATAGGACAAATATATTATACTAGAACTGACATGTGATTATATTTTCAAGCAATTTGGGGTACAGGTACAGCTGCCAATGCAGCTTCAACACGATACCACACTTCATCAAGAGTAGTGACTGGCGTATTGTGACGAGCCAGTTGCTCGGCCACCATTGACCAGACGTTTTGAATTGGTGAGAGATCTGGAGTATGTGCTGGCCAGGGCAGCAGTCGAACACTTTCTGTATCCAGAAAGGCCCGTACAGGACCTGCAACATGCGGTCGTGCATTATCCTGCTCAAATGTAGGGCTTCGCAGGGATCAAATGAAGGGTACAGCCACGGGTCGTAACACATCTGAAATGTAACGTCCACTGTTCAAAGTGCCGTCAATGCGAACAAGAGGTGACCGAGACGTGTAACCAATGGTACCCCATACCATCACGCCGGAAGATACGCCAGTATGGCGATGACGAATGCACGCTTCCAATGTGCGTTCACCGTGACGTCGCCAAACACGAATGCAACTATCATGATGCTGTAAACAGAACCTGGATTCATCCAAAAAAATGACGTTTTACCATTCGTGCACCCAGGTTCGTCGTTGAGTACACCATCGCAGGCGCTCCTGTCTGTGATGTAGCGTCAAGGGTAACCGCAGCCATGGTCTCCGAGCTGATAGTCCATGCTGCTGCAAACGTCGTCGAACTGTTCGTGCAGATGTCTTGCAAACGTCCCCATCTGTTGACTCAGGGATCGAGACGTGGCTGCACGATCCTTTACAGCCACGCGGATGTGATGCCTGTCATCTCGACTGCTACTGATACCAGGCCGTTGGGACCCAGTACGGCGTTACGTATTACCCTCCTTAACCCACTGATTCCATATTCTGCTAACAGTCATTGGATCTCGACCAACGCGAGTAGCAATGTCGCGATACGATAAACCGCAATCGCGATAGGCTACAATCCGACCTTTATCAAAGTCGGAAACGTGATGGTACGCATTTCTCCTCCTTACACGAGGCATCACAACAATGTTTCACTAGGCAACGCCGGTCAACTGCTTTTTGTGTACGAGAAATCGGTTGGAAACGTTTCTCATGTCAGCACGTTGTAGGTGCCGCCGCCGGCGCCAACGTTGTGTGGATGCTCTGAAAAGCTAATCATTTGCATATCACAGCATCTTCTTTCTGTCGGTTTAATTTCGCGTCTGTAGCACGTCATCTTCGTGGTGTAGGAATTTAAATGGCCAGGAGTGTATTTTGTTCCCTGACGTTTCCCCCTCCGTTAATAATAAGCTTTTCAAATTTGAGTCTTTCTGAGCAGCGATTCTCCTTCTACAGCTTTTGAAACTGGAACTTTATTATGGGCACCTTCCATTTTTACATATGTTGGCTACTTCATAGGAAGCGAAGTTTACGGTTCTGCGAATATCTCTAATTGTATGAGCTAACGCGAATGTGTATTTTACTCGGTGGTATTTTACTCAGAGACCAAAGCGCTTACAGAGAATACTATGTACTTCTTTTCGTTTGTTTCAGTTACTATCTGCGTTTTTTGTGGCTCTAAGGACGTTATTTTTTTGGGATCTATTACGGACAACGATTCAGCAGTCGCTGTTTCATTAGTTTTAGGTACTCATTTTCGAATACCGGGAACAATATTTTCATTTCATCATGTGAAGCTTCATCTTATTGTTGGGACTGTGCTTAATCTTAGTCACACCCGTCAGAGCGAACACTTTCGATACTGGATTAATAAAAAATAAAGAAACTGTGGACAACAAAACTGGCAGCATCGATCGTAACAGATTTGAAATAATTTGTTACAGCAAATCGTTTTCAGTCACTGTGAGACTTTTTTTTTTTTTTGTTTTTCGTTAATTGCTGTGTTCGTCTGTATCGACACTATGTTGAAGCTGTAATATATTCCCTCATTACATGAGTGTTCAAGACTGTAGTATTTTCACTAATGATGCTGACACAGTGAGTGAAATAGAACTGCTGCATAAATGATTTCAAATCTCCTGCGACGGATTCTTGGAATTTTTGTGTATGCGATAGTAATATTGCGGTCGTTGAGCACGTGGTTCCCAGTGGAGTCCAACCTCAAATAAAGAAATCTTAAGATGGTGGTTTTAATGCCTTAGCTGTTGTGGATAGTCTCTCCCCTCGCACGTACAGACAATGCACAGAACGATTGTACAACCATGTGAAACTGTCAGAAAAGTCCTTCTTTAAGGTGATCAACCCGCGAGTCACATTGGCTTCAAAGTCAGTTATGTCGTAAAAACGTTTGTTCTTGATGTGAATTTCTACACTTATCGTTATTCACATTAATAAAACCAAGTCTCGGCACCCGTAAAAGAGTTGTACGCGTTTTGAATTTCAATCTAGTCGAAGTTTGCGTCCACGCGTCGTCGTTTGTATTCAGGAGTCAATGTGTGCATGACAGCTTTTGCACACACTTCATCAAGAAACTCTGTGGAATGTTTTGAACACCTGATTTAGAACACTGTCCCATTCCGGTTTGTAACACAAAAACGTTGACACACTATGGTCAACGTTCACTGACCGAGTCAGGATTTGGTGCTTGAAGTGATGTCTGAAAAATCTCCTTATATCAGTCTTTGAATGCTGGCCAAAGTTTTGACTGAACGAAAAGTGAGAATCTTCCTCGACATCGGTCAGGGGCTTGAAGATGCCGTTAGAATGTCGCTGAAACTGGTAGCCCAGTAAAATAACAATTTTGAAATTTCTACGACTGAAAGTTGTTTGAGCCATGCGTGGCTCGTGTTCCCGCCATAATGTATTTTAACCCTGTTTTTAACGTACTTCCACCTCACTACGTTAATTTAAATTAATACTGTCACTGAGTTGCTGCTTTGCCTGACCGTGAGCGGCGCTAGCAGCGCTTATCCATATATACTCCCTCGTAGTATCTTTGCTCGACTGCTATTACTTCCCGGTCGTTGTTTTTCGCAAGTAGAGTTCGGGTCACGAGTTCGGGTGTGGCAGTCAGTTGGAACGCGTCTGGAGCGCAGTCCGGACCTGCCAGTCAGGGAGTTGCAATGCGGCACTAGTGCAGTCGGGTTGGAGCAGTGAGGTCTGCGTCGACATGGCTCGCCCGACCATTGCCGGCAATCATCACTTGGGCCGGGCCACGGTCTTGGAGGATCGTCGGTCGGTCGTCCTACCGGACGACACGTTTTGGCTCGCCGATCGTTCATGAGCCGGCTGTGTGTGTGTGTGTGTGTGTGTGTGTGTGTGTGTGTGTGCATCGACTCCCGATTTGTCTCCATGCGTGCCTAGTTACCGTTGTGTATCATTCAGGTCTTCGTGCAAGTGTTTGTCTCGTTGTGTGTATAGTTGGTGTTATTTCCACTGATGTCTATTTTAGATGTTGTCGGCATTCTGAGATGAGTCGGTCGGCTGCTGCGGACCAGGTAAGTTATCTTCGCGCGGTACAGCCGGCTGGGTGCGCTGGCGGTCCCTGCTCAGTGTCGGAGAGTGTGTGGAGCCGTCCGATCGCTACGAGATTCGTGGCTCACCGAGCCAGGATGTCAAAGTTGAGTAGTGGTTTAAGTACCCAAGCCACGTCCATTCATGTTGTGTGGTTCGTTTCGGTGGTTCGCTGTTGGCGAGGTTTTCCTGTGAGCAACACCGAGTGTTTGTATTGCTGAAATTTAGCGGCCATGCGGTGGAATTAACTATATTGGTTGACTACAATTCAAGTGCACCAGCGGAATTTTCTACCTTGTGTCCGCCAGTGTTCCAGTTACCTGCCCTGGCCAGGCAGCGTCCTTGCCTCACCTGTTGTCGCTGTTTTGACAGCTTAATACATATACATATCTGGTTGTGGATAATCACGCCCGTAACATTTTGTGTTTGAATTCTCATGTACCGATTGGTGGCAAGGCCGGCCGGAGTGGCTGAGCGGTTCTAGGTGCTACAGTCTGGAACCGCGCGACCGCTGCGGTCGCAGGTTCGAATCCTGCCTCGGGCATGGATGTGTGTGACGTCCTTAGGTCAGGTAGGTTTAAATAGTTCTAAGTTCTAGGGGACTGATGACCTCAGAAGTTAAGTCCCATAGTGCTCAGAGGCATTTGAACCATTTTTTTGAACGAGGGCAGACCGACCCCCTGGTAGCTTCTTAGTGCCGTTGTCGTTACTGTCTTTCTCGTGGGTGTTTAATTGTCTGTATAATCTCATAGCTAATGATTTTAAAAATCCTGGTTTTACTCTGTTTTATGTAAATGAAAATTAATTGTGGCCTTTCACCCGCTTGGAACCTTATTCTTAAAATTACCTTTCAAGCTTAAACATTGCGGTCTTCTGCCTTTGGAAGGTTATGGTAATTAATTTTAAAATCTTGAAAATTTTACTATTGGTCTTAAGCCGTTTGTATTGCATCTTGTTTATATTTGTCTACCCACTTTTGACTTGAGGCTTTCCGCCTAGCTATCTCCAAACAAGAAATCTTAAAAAGCAATAAGATAAAAATGCAGTTAAAATAGCAAATGCTAGTTTTATTTATTTATTTTTTACTTGCTTTTTTTAAAACTGCATTTTTATGTTGTTGCTTTTTAAGATTTCTTGTTTCGAGGCCTTCAGTTGTGAAAGAATTTGATTTCGTAAGTTGCAATTGTACAAGTTCCGCTATGTGCCGCTTTGGTTGTAAATGTGTTATTAAATTACAATTTTAAGGTGAAACTGACCCCAACCTTACTTGGCCCTTTCCACAATCCTAATCACCTGTTTTACCGAGCGGGTTTAGCGGGCGTTTCAGTGTTTGATTTGACATTCTGTACTGAACAGCTGAGATCCAGCAACCATGTGTGAAACGATGGGCATTCAAAGATTTTACAAGTTCCCTCACTGTTTGCTTATTTCAAACCAGAAGTGAAGACTCTTTTCGTTTGGGTTACTCTGACACAGTACAATGACACTGATTTCTCATACGAATGTGTAGTATTCTTCTTCGTGCTCTCCGATAGCGTGTTGAGATCGCAGACACCCGAGGCGGCAGTGTGTGGAGTCGTCTGGGTGCAGTACAGCAGTGGCGGCAGTGTGTCCGGATGACGGGGCAGCGCGCTGCCGGTGACATGACATTTGCATCCG
Organism: Schistocerca piceifrons; assembly: GCF_021461385.2. Classification (NCBI taxonomy): domain Eukaryota; kingdom Metazoa; phylum Arthropoda; class Insecta; order Orthoptera; family Acrididae; genus Schistocerca; species Schistocerca piceifrons. The sequence goes on along the minus strand of NC_060140.1, from coordinate 313,802,422 downwards.
CCGGAGACCGCCGAGAGCCACGGCACTAGCAGCAGCGGCCGTACGGCCGTTAGAGGGTCGGCCGCTGTAGGGCCGTTACGGCTGACAGCCCTGCACTAGCGGTGGGTGCTGTGCACTGCTCCGCGGCGAACAACCGGCTGTGTTCTGAGCAGTGAATATAGAGCCCTGTTTCCAGAGTACTAGAACCTGTAGACGGCGCTCAACAGACTACGGTTTGAAAAGAAATCTGTATCTAGGGTACTGTTTCCGACCTGTAAGAAGAATTATCGAAACCATGTAATCTATCACACTCTGTAGTGGGACGCGAAATTGAAGCGTCACCCATCCACCAGTGTCAGCCCAGTTTGCAGGTGAATATAAATTTAGTTTAGTATTTTGTTTATGTGTTTTTGTAATCTTTGTAATTGTTGTGAATTATCTAAAGTTTTGTATTTATTTTTTATGTTTCATGTACGGAGAGGGCGGCGCAACGAACGGAGACAGCATCTTCACTGCCGGGGCCAGAGAGAAAATTGCTGGCCACTATAGGTCGCGGGTCGACAGCCAGAGAGCAACAGAAGATCCTGAAACCGAGTTGTTGCGTCGTGCTTCTAAAGACTGAGAAAATAAGAATTTGTAATGTTTCTACAACAATGACGTCATGGAAAGTTTAATCTTGTTGTAAATGTTCAGTCCTATCTTGTCAAGGCTCAAGTTCACGTCTATATGTAGGAAGATAATAAACTAGTGGATGCTACTAAAGTTTAAATACGTGTTCTGAGAATTTATTTATGAAGAATTATTTTAATGAATTACGAATTTATTTTACAAGATTATTAATTTTGCAAACGCTCGTCGCGAGTTTGAGTCTTGAAAGTTTATTCAGTGTGGTTCTAATATTTATAAAACCAGATAACTTGCATTAATATAATTTCTGAGAAGAAACCAACGACATCTAAATAAAAAAAAAGGTTGCGCAAACCAATTGGACTGAGTGACGTAATCTGCGCATACGACTCAAATGATGATGTTTTAAATACAGTTTCGTTCAAGAACCATTCAGAGACGATTTAAAAGGAATTTAAATAATTTTGAAGTGTGTTGTAACTGACGTAGGTGACGAAGTCTGCACATGGTCATATGTTAAAAGAAAACCATTTATACAAAACTTACGTCGTTACACTACAACTGTGTCTTATAACTAAAAGAACTATAGATTTTTTTCGTCACGCCTGTATTTATTACAAAAGGTGCGCCTGCAAAGTTCGATGAATACTCTCAGAAATTAAGGGAAACGAGGGTAACACCCAGAATATGAGGGGCGTTCAGTAAGTAATGCAGCAAGTGGTTCAAATGGCTCTGAGCACTATGGGACTTAGAACTACTTAAACCTAACTAATCTAAGCACATCACACACATCCATGCCCGAGGTAGAATTCGAACCTGCTACCGTAGCGGTCGCACGGTTCCAGACTGTAGCAGCTAGAACCGTTCGGCCACCACGGTCGGCGAGTAATGCAAAACTATTTTTTTAATCACCGTCAAGTGCGACGATATCACCGCACCTTACTGAGAGGGCCGGTATGTCCGCATAATTCGACGTCGGAGCCAACGTCTTCCTCCACCAATAACCTCCCCATTATCCACGTACTGCTCCCCGCTGGGTGCATCCTTCATTGACCCAAACACATGGAAGTCGTAAGGTGCGAGATGGGGCTGTAAGGTGGATGAGGAAGGATAATCTAGCGAAGATTTGTTGAGCTCCTACTGGATACGCAGACGTGTGAGGCCTTGCATTATAATGGAGAAGGAAATGTTTGTTTGCATTATTGCGGCGCCGATCATGCTGAATTGCTTCTTCTATTCCGTGAGGGTAGGACAATGCACTTCAAGGTTGATCGTTACATGAGGGATTACGCTAAGCAGAACAATCCCTTCAAAGCTTCAGAAGATCGTCGCCATGACTTAACCAGATGAGTGTGCAGCACTGAAATTTTGCTCCGGAGGAGAGTGGTATGGCGCAACTCAATGGATTGCCGTTTTGTTTCCGCTTCGAAGTGATGAATCTATTTTTCACCGCCTGTGGCGATGCTTGACAGAAATTGTCACTATCAGCCTCGTAAGGCGCACGCAATTCGGCGCAGATGGTCTTTCGTTTTTTCTTATGGTTCTTCTCGTAGGCGACGAGGAACCCAACACGGACACACGTTTGAGTATCTCAACTGGTGGACGAACGAGTCAGCACCGCCAGTTCTGCAGGAGGGGTTTGACTGTGATCCGTTGATTAGCACGAATGAGACTGCCCGCACGTTCCAACGCTGCAGGAGACACAGCTGTTGTGCGACCGACCGGTATGCGGGAGAACGGACAGGTTTGCCGACCATTTTGTGATGATGAAAGTCGCCGCAACCAACGACCCTCCACGCTTCTGTTCACTGCCACGTCTCCGTAGATATTCTACACATTTTGGCCATTAACATTCCTACCCCGAGAGAAATGCAGATGATAAACGCGTATTCATTGGACAAATATACTAGAAACGACATGTGATTACGTTTTCACGCAGTTTGGGTGCATAGATCCTGAGAAATCAGTACCCAGAATAACCACCTATGCCCGTAATAACGGCCTTGATACGCCTGGGCATTCAGTCAAACAGAGCTTGGATGGCGTGTACAGGTACAGCTGCCGATGCAACTTCAACATCATACCACAGTTCATCAAGAGTAGTGACTGGCGTATTGTGATGAGCCAGTTGCTCGACCACCATTGACTAGACGTTTTCAATTGGTGAGAGCTCTAGAGATTGTGCTGGCCAGGGCAGCAGTAGAACATTTTCTGTATCCAGAAAGGCCCATAATGGACCTGCAACATGTGGTTGTGCATTATCCTGTGGAAATGTAGGGTTTCACAGGGATCTAATGAAGGGTAGAGCCACGGGTCGTAACACATCTGAAATGTAACGTCCACTGTTCAAAGTGCCATCAATGCGAACAAGAGGTGACCGAGACGTGTAACGAATGGCAGAATGGCACCCCATACCATCACGCTGGGTGATACGTCAGTATGGCGATGACGAACAAACGGTTCCAATGTTCGTTCACCGTGATGTCGCCAAACACGGATGCGACCATCATGATGCTGTAAACAGAACCTGAATTCATCCGAAAAAATGATGTTTTGCCATTCGTGCACCCAGGTTCGTCGTTGAGTGCGCCATCGTAGGTGCTCCTGTCTGTGAAGCAGCGTCAAGGGTAACCGCAGGCATGGTCTCCGAGCTGACAGTCCATGCTGCTGCAAACGCCGTCGAACTGTTCGTGCAGATGGTTGTTGTTTTGCAAAAGTCCCCATATGTTGACTCAGGAATCGAAACGTGGCTGCACGATCCGTTACAGCCATGCGGATAAGATGCCTGTCATCTCGACTGCTAGTGATACGAGGCCGTTGGGATCCAGCACAGCGTTCCGTATTACCCTCCTGAACGCACCGATTCCATATTCTGCTAACAGTCATTGGATCTCGACCAACGCGAGCATAAATGTCGCGATACGATAAACGGCAATCGCGATAGGCTACAATCCGACCTTTATCAAAGTCGGAAACGTGATGGTACGTATTGCTCCTCCTTACACGAGGCATCACAACAACGTTTCACCAGCCAACGCCGGTCAATTGCTCTTTGTGTATGAGAAATCGGCTGGAAACTTTCCTCATATCAGCACGTTGTAGGTGTCGCCACCGGCGCCAACCTTGTGTGAATGCTCTGAAAAGCTAATCATTTGCGTATCACAGCACCTCTTCCTGACGGTTAAATTTCGCGTCTGTAGCACATCTTCATGGTGTAGCAATTTTAATGGCCAGTAGAGTACAAGCGCCTATGAAAATAACACCTCTCTTCTTTGAACGCATCTCCGTTAGTGACGCCATTTTGAATGCTACATACAGTGCCGCCACCAATCGCAACTTCATGAAACTAGAAGGGCTAAGCGATTCTATTCTACGATGTACCACAACAAATTCCGAACTTTTTTCAGCTGAAATTACATAAGAAGGTTTTGTATTACTTATTGAAAGCTCCTCGTATCTTTACTGGCTTTTAGTTACCATTAGCTACAACACGCTTCTGAAATCGGGTCTTATGCTAAACGTCAGCAAACATTGTGGAATCGCTCGAAGTAGCGTGGTCACGCGTTGTTGGGTATCTGCAACGCCTGCGTGCTCAACTTCCGCAGTCCATGCAAGGTGACTGTTCTTCATAATACTCTTTTCATACTCCAGATCTGCCACCGCCGACTTATTTTTGTGTACCCACCTTAAATTAGCCCTGAAAAGGTATCGCTCCTCAGAAGTTCCAACAGTTTTACAACAGATTACAGTGTATTGTAGCCAACTGTGACCTCTTGCAAGACCAGTAAAGGTCGCAGAAGAGCTTCTGTGAAGTTTGGAAGGTAAAATACGAGGTACTGGCAGAACTGAATCTGTGAGAACGGGTCCTGAGTCGTCCTTGTGTAGCTCAGTCGGTAGAGCCCTTGCCTGCGAAAGGAAGCACTCCCGAGTTCGAGTGTCTGTCCGGCACACAGTTTTAATCTGCCAGCAAGTTTCACCAGTAAAAGTGTTTCATCTACAACTCTTGTTTCTTTTATTTTCTGAGATCATTCACCTAACCTTTCAGACGCACCTTGTATAAGCAGCTAACTATCTAAATTTCGGCCAAACATGCGTATACACTACTGACCACCATGAAGACGACCTACAACAAACGTTGAATTAGCATGGTCATGCCAGAATGTTCAAATGATTAGCATTTCAGAACTGCATAATATATTAGATTGGTGCTCATGTTAAAAGCGTTTTTGTTTTGCATGTTGGTATTCCGGTTGCTATGGGTTTATTTATCGATTGTCATTTTTATTTGTAATTCACAATTGCTTTTTGAGTTTACATTTCATAATTTTGTCATTTGGAGATAGTGAGTGGAGTTATGGACGCTAGGAAATGGAGTACCTGTTGGAGAAATCGGAACATTTCCGACAAATTCTTCTCTCTGAGTTCAATAGAGGGTGAAAGCAGCGGAGGCAGCCAGAAACATTTGTATCATGTTTAAGGATAATGCCGTTGGAGCGAACATGACGAGAAAATGGTTTTCTCGTTTTAAAGAGGGTCGTTTTGACAATAATGGCTCTCCACGTTCAGTAAGACCTTCGGGGCTTGATGAAGATCGTTTGAACGCATTAATCCAGGTCATTTTACTCGAGAACTGGCAAATTTAATGATTTGTGATCATTCCGCCCTCGTACGACATTGTCATGAAACGGAGAAGATTCAAAAACCGGTTGTATGAGTACCACATGTTCTAAGCCAAAATCGCAAATATCAGCAGGTGTCCATATGGGCATTTCTGTTTGCTCGTCAATTGGCTCCTGAACAATAACGACCATTCCCAGCCCGTATCATTACCGATGACGATGAATGGTGTCTTTATGCTGACATAGGGAAAATAAAGGTATGGCTGAGCCCAAACAACTGCGTATACAAAGATGTACGCGCATCCACAAAAGATAATGCAATGCATCTGCTGCAACAACGACGGTGTGGTGTACTACGAATTGCTGCCCCGACGTGTAACCATCACTGCCGACAATTATTGTCAAAATTGTAACGTGTTGCACAAGCAGTCCAAGAACAACGAGCAGGGAAGACTGGGGGAAGCGATATTATTCCACGATATCGCCCGCCCACATTCCGCTAGACTGACAAAAAGCACTGCACACTAGTTGGGTAGGGGTCATTCCCCACTGACCTTATTCACGTGATCTTGCGCTCTCATATTCTCCACTTTTTGGTTGTCTGTCGAACAGCCTTCAAGGAACTTCCTTTCCGGATGAAATTATGATCTGAGTACGGCTCAAAAAGTTCTTCGCCTCGAAACCACGTAATTTCTACAGTCGCGGAATTGAAAAATTACCCCAGCGTTGGCGAACTATTTTAAATATTGACGGAGAATATGTTATTGATGACTAATGTCTACGTCGTGTGTAGGTGTTGTGTTTCTTATTAAACTTAAGAAAAAACTCTGCCAATTCATGCACCAACCAAGTAGGTAACAGTAACGCTATCTACATTCTTTGTAGAGGAAAACATTACGAAGTGGGTTTCTCAGAAATCGAGTTTGAAAGTTGGATGTTTGAGAGAAGACCTTTATATGCCTCATGTAAGAAGGAGTGACATCTAGCAGCACATATCGGAACTGACGGCAGTAGCATCGTGGCTTATGAAGTCTGCAGTTCATCATTACTGGATATTTATGCTCGAACTGAACAGAATCCCACCACTTTCTTATGAATATAGACTCGGTGGATGCAGGAGAACCATACTCAACGTCACCACGTGAGTAGCGCAGCAGCAAGTGACTGATCCGATTCGTGAACGATACGGATTCGTGCAGGTTGAAGCACTGATACGGACTGCAGTGTTGCCGGTTCTAAGCGACAGTTGCGGTACGTACATATTCGTACATTGCGATTGAAGATCGCGAATGTCCTGCGCGTTATGTCTCTCATTTGTTTATGTAGAATTTGCCGCTTCCCACCACTATTAGCTATATCACCTCGCAACAAATGGAATAAAATTACAGTAAATACCTCGCTACGATCACGTTTAACTTCTTTGATCGCACTGCCTACAACGTTGACAGCAGGTTCGCTCAGAACATCACGGAACGCTCATTGGCTGCCGGAGATTGCCGGTATAGGTGCGCGGAACAAGCTGAAACTCGACTACCGTTCATGATTCCAACTACAGTGCCGAGGGGAGAGACATATCGCTCTCTTACCCGCACTCTATTGTACAGCCGTGCCATGGACGTTGAGTCAGCAAATGAGCTTGTTTGCAGCAAGACGTCAGCACACGGAGAGTGCGTCGATGTCTGTCAGCATGATGACCATTTTAAACGTAGCCCTCGACTGGTTGGCGGAGAAGGGCGTACCGATAATGGCGTTCCCAAACGATTATCACTGGAGTGTGACGCTACGTACCACCTAGTTCAGATAAACTTACCCTGTAATGGGAACATAAATGCAGAATTTACATGAATTAATTTTGGACCATCACTTGAAGTCGATCGTACATCGCAGCAAGAGTTACTGTTTAAAAACATTACAAATTTATAAGTTATTTGCAAAATTCTTAACTTGACACTAGTTATCTCAGTAAACTTCAGCTGGCAGCCAAACTCACAAAAGCAGACTCAAAGTGTCTCTCGGAATTCATGAATAACAGAACAGTTATTTCTGCTATGTGTATCCCCCGATAGCTAAATTTTTGCTACGATCTCACTAGAGAAAAAATTCTAATTCACGATGGACCCGCGAAATACACTGATGGGAAAAAAATCATAACACCAAGTTGTACGACACAAACGAAAGCTGGTAGGTGTATTCCTAAACATAAAAGGTTAAGTCTATTTAAATTTTGCGCCAGTGGCATAAGAATGCCGATAGTATTACCATTTTAAGGATGCAAACTAGGTTTGCCTTAACTAACTGACCGAGCGAGGTGGCGCAGTGGCTAGCACACTGGACTCGCATTCGGGAGGACGACGGTCAATCCCGCGTCCGGCCATCCTGATTTAGGTTTTCCGTGATTTCCCTAAATCGCTCCAGGCAAATGCCGGGATGGTTCCTTTGAAAGGGCACGGCCGACTTCCTTCCCCGTCCTTTCCTAATCAGATGAGACCGATGACCTCGCTGTCTGGTCTCCTTCCTCAAACAACCCAACCCAACCCATAACTAACTCTGTAACGGTCGTGATCGTTAGTTACCTTTGAGACTGGACGTGGTGAATTGACGATAACACCATTATCATAGCCCCACTAAGTTTCAACAAGGTCGTGTTATAAGGCTACGAGAAGTTCGATATCCTTCTCTGATACTACAGAAAGACCTGGCAGTCCTGTAGCCACTGTACACGATTGCAGGCAATGGTTCTCACGAGAATGTACGGTCGCAAGAAGACAGGGCTCTGGACAGCCACATGGCACTACTGCTAGGGAAGTCCATCGAGGCTCTACCGCATCGTACTGCATCAGCAGCAGCAATTTGATTAGTAGGTGGCACCACAGTGACACAAGGAACTGTTAAAAATCGGTTACTCCAAGGACAGCTTAGAGCCAGACGCCCTGTAGCGTGTATTCTACGACCACAAACCACTGCCATTTGCAACTTCAGAGGTGTCATGCGAGAGATCATTGGAAGGGAGTGTGGAGGTGTGTTGTGTTTCCTGATGAGAGCTGGTTCTGCCTTGTATTGGTTAGGAGAAGGCCAGTTGAGGGCCCATAACTAACTCCACTGCGTGCTACACACAGTGGACCTTGTAACCTCCCCACCGAAAATTTTGTATAGCAAACTTAAATAAATAATGGAGCCACGAAGCAATATCGTCCCCACAGAAATAGTTAAATAAAAAATAATAAATGGGAGCCAAGTGTAACCCTCCCGCAATGAAATCTATTGATAATGACAATTAAATGTAAGAATCGCAATCTGACCCAAGTGTAAGCTCCCTACAAAAATGCAAGACATAAAAATGTTCCAAAATTCAGATCCCCACAAAAATGAAAGATAATTCAATGATAATGAAATTTCAGTGACAATGAAAACTCAATTAGACCGAAAAGTCGATCTTTGGCCCTGTGTAAAAAAATCTGAATTAATTTCTTACCTCACTATAATTGCATCTGCTCTTATTTTTCGCCATAGCTTGGAGGAAATGCATCGCAAATATTTTTTTTGAATTTAACTGAAACTTCTGTTAAGGGAAATATTTTTTTTAATTAAATGGCTCTTTTGTTAAAATACTTTCAAAACAAAATTATTATTGGGGCACTTCTTGAAAATTAATTACAATAAATATACATTCCATTATCTGATGTGCGCAATGCAGCTTCGTTACCTTATTTAACAATATATCTCATTTAGCATCTTGACCAGAGACCCATGTCGACGCCCGCGGGCAGCGTCCCACTCGCGACTCTTCACACAACTGTACTAGACTACTACTGCCGACAGACTGCTACGTACAACAACAACTGCCGACTCCCTACATGCAACTGCTCTCTCGCAACTCGCACGCGCTACTACTCTCTGGTCAGAGATTGTCATGGCTCGCCATCGCTGCATACGTGTTTCAACCTACATCTGGAATTATGGTCTAGGGTGCTATTTCATATGACAACAAGAGCGTTCTCGTGGTTATCTCACACACCCTTACCGCAAATTTGGTGATTCGACGTATGGTGGTGGCATTCACGAACGGCATTTCAAGGGGTGTTTCCCAACAGAATAACGCTCGCCCACATACCACTGTTGTAACCCAACATGCTCTACAGAGTGTCGACGTATTGTCTTGTCCTGTTCGATCATCAGATACGCCTCCAATCGAGCAGATACGGGACATCATCGGACAACAACTCCAGCGTCATCTGCAAATAGCACTCTTTGTGCTGTATTGACCGCTCAAGGGAAACAGACATGGAATTCCATCTCACAAACTGACACCCGGCACCTTTATAACAAAATACATGTACGTTTGAATGCTTGTATTCAGCATCCTGACGGTTACACCGTTTATTAATGTAGCAGAATTCCACATCTGCAATGGCTTATCTCGCGCTTGTTTTAACCTGTGATCCTGCAGTGTTGATCACCGGAATATGTTACCTAGACAAATGTATTTCTGATATTTCATTACTCTACATTAATTATTTTATGGCGTTGCGATCTTTCTTCCATCAATGTAATCGAACTACCAACATTTGCACTGACTACTTGACTCCTGAAAAACAATCACATAAACTTTACTAACTCGTATACTGGAAAAACTGTCGATGTTAAAAATAAAAGTTTTTTTCTATTTTGACGCTCAAATCAAGTTTACTATGCTGTGGCCCCACTACTTCCTTTAACGTCCTTCGTTTTAGTTGGTGAGTCATTCGGAGCATGAACTTAGACGTCCTTTTAATCATTATCTCGTCGAAAGCGGTTTACATTATTCAACCGTAGTAATATTAAAAGCATTAAAATGTCTAACATCTGAAATATCATTAAGTTTTTTCAACAAAATCTACTTTTTCCCCCTCTTATGAGTGTCCGACGACTTTCCAGCATGTCTTGGAAGTTGCCTTCATCGTTAACACAATGCCTTAGGTCTGGTTTATAGTTTCTCAGCTCACGTGTCGGAATTCGTAGTTTCCTCATCAGATCATGACTTCCCACAAAAAACGTGTGGCACTTTGACGCACAGTTAATTACACGCACACTAATGGTAAAAATAAACCTTTAACTGTTATTTGCCACATGGAAGTTTGTTTCCAGTTCTTTCCTGGACGTAATACCTAAGGAAATAATATTTTCCCTTAAACGACTTGATGTCGAAGATACTCGTATTAACTACGACTGCTGTCTTCCATCGAAAGTCACTTCCGTCTTCATTGTTGTAACCATTATCAATTTCGCTGATATTACTACCATAGGCTAGTAAATTAACAATGAGTTACTCTACGAATCAGGTAGGATTAGGGGGGGGGGGGGGGCGGGTGAGTAAACTGTAATGTTATGCTAGGCATTTTTCTACTTAGTTCGATTGGAGTTTTGCTACTGGACTAGGTGGAATATATAGTACAGAACTAATTAAGTAGGGAGGATTCCCACTAGATAAAAAACTTTATAATTAATAATGAATGATGGACGAACTGCGATATCTCAGACCCTTGGAATACAGCAGAAGTAATCTCTCTTTTCAAGGAGGAGAAACGTAGTGACTGTGAAAAGTATGGTGGCATCAATCATCTAAACACTGGCTACAGGCTATACTCAAAGATAATCGATAAACGCATGAAGAATAGCACATAAACTACACTTTATGAAGAAAAAAATGGATTTTGATCACGTCATTTATGCACAGAAAATGTTTTGCAATTAAAAATGTTGTAGGAAAACGTAGCGTAATATAGAAACCCACGAGGTTTTCTACCGTGTGACTTGTGATAGCCTACGGAAGATGGATGTGAATATCTTTATCACCTAATAGAGGTGGTGACCAGTCTTTACACAAATACACGCACTGTAATAAACACAGGCAGTAACCGATTAGAAGAAATGATTATTAAGCAAGCTGTTAGAGAAGGCTATGGACTACCATCTTCCTTTTTCAGTGTTTACATTGACTTCGTTCTTCGCAAATGGAAATGTAAAGTAAAGGAAAGAATTGAGAGATGGAATGAGAAATATCTGAATTTACTTTTGCTTGCTGATGGTATTTCTGTTATTCAAAAGAGTGAAGATGACCTCCAAACACCAGTACACGAACTGAAAGAAATATGCAAGAAATACTACTTAAAAATTTCTGGTAATATAACAAAAATTATTTTGGCTAATTCAGTTTTAGAATAGATCTCTCAAATCTCTTATTTGGGCTGCGCTCTAAATTTTGATTTTGACTCTGATATTGAAAATAAAATATACCAATTCCAAGCTACCTGTGGTAACATTAGCAGGACATTGGGTCATAATGTACAAAAAGAGACCGCCACTAAATTGTATAAAGTGGTATACGGTGGAAGCAAAAGATGCGTTATCGCGAAAAAAATAAATAAAATGAAGTAAATGCTGCTCCTAATGGAGGCGAAGGGTTGCACAAGAAGATACATGACTATAAATTAATATATTAGAACAGAAGTAAATATTTTTAACATGAATGAAAACGTTAAAAAATATCGCGAAGATTAGAGAGAAAACCAGGTCACAGAATTCCCCAGAAGATCCTGAACTACAAGTTGAATAGGAAAAGAGATATTGAAAGACCTCGAAAAAGATGGGAATGATTATGTTTGTGAGTCCGGAACAGGCAACAGCATAATCGTTGAAAGGAAGATGATGATAATGATGATGATTATGATTATTGTGACGATTATGATAACGACGACGATGACCGTTTCTCGAAGTCTTTATGTCATTATGTTCATCATAAGATTTCTTGCTTGACTTATATGTCAACATTGCATTTCATACAATTCAATATCACCACTAGAGTGGCACAATGATTACTTTTCTTTTACAAACCGCTGCAAGAAAGTCTCGTTCTTTATCATATCTCAAAGCATGCGATCAGTGCACATAAATATCTTCTACATAACATTGTGTAGTTTTGAATGGCTCGAAAATATTTAACCATTTTTTGTAGATATCTTCGTTTTCCCTGAATAAGTTGTGTTTATTTGTTGTTTTTCCCAGTCTAAACCTATCAGAGGGACCAACTGATGCCAAAAAGCCTAATCTTCCTGAAGTGGACGCTATAATCGCACTGTTGGAAGATTTCTGATATTCTTATGGATTTTGAAGTTCTGCTTCGAAAGATAATTATGTTTACCGTAATCCTCAATTCCGGTATTCAGCTTCTTTCTGTCGCATCTTTGTATCGACTTGAAAACAGGTATCAAATGCGAAGTCGTCATTTTACAGACAATACTCCAAAGAAGAAGATGGAACCTGAACACGGACAGTATACGAAGATGGTTAAACAAGTTTACTTTTGACTGCACAAATGAATTTTGCTCTTGACGGCAGTTTTAGTGATAACCATTTATTTTAATGTTTTGACACGACATTCAGATCGGCACTTTTCAAGTTGCATTCATTGCGGCTACTGCACTCTACCAAGTATCAGCTATTTATCGAAGCTATGCTTTAGAGCATTTACTACTAACTGATTGTCCCGCATACCTAGAACGCTGATTAGATAAAGAATTGAGGAAGTGAATGGGGTCATATGCATAATAATACAGACAAAAGTCGTGGGATACCGAAATGCACATATACAGATGGCGGAAATATCGCGTACACAAGGTATAACAGGGCAGTGCATTGCCGGAGCTGTCTTTTGTACTCAGGTGATTCGTGTGAAAAGGTTTCCGACGTTACTATGGTCGCTCGACTGGAATTAACAGACTTTGAACGCGGAGTGGTAGTTGGAGTTAGCCGGATGGGACAATCGGTTTCGTAAATCTGTGGGGAATTCAACATTCTGAAATCCACAGTGTCAAGAGTGTGTCGAGAATACCGAATTTCAGGCATTACCTCCCACCACGGACAACAGTGTCTGAAGGCATTCACTTAACGGGCGAGAGCTGCGTTTTTGTGTAGAGTCGTCAGTGTTAACAGACGAACGCTGCGTGAAATAACCGCAGAAATCAATGTGGTACGTACGATGAACGGATCCGTTAGGACAGTGTGGCGAAATGTGGCGTTAATGGGTTATGGCAGCAGACGACGAACGCGAGCGCTTTTGCTAACGGCACAACATCGCCTGCAGCGCCTCTCGTGACGGTATCGGTTGGATCGTAGACGCTGGAAAACTGTGGCCTGGGCAGATGAGCCCCGATTTCGGCTGGTAAGAGCTGATGGTACGTTTCGAGTGTGGCCCACACCCCAAGAAGCCATGGATACAAGTTGTCAGCAAGGCACTGCTCCATAATAATGTGAACTGTGTTTAAATGGAATGGAGTGGGACATTCGGTCCAACTGAACCGGTCATTGACTGCTGGGAGACCCATGTAACTGGGTCACAATTGTTCGCTATTCTTTTGAAGAACATTGTGGATAATTCGGGCGAATGATGTGGCAACTCACACTGCCCGTCATGAATCACATCGAACCTTTATGGGGCATAATCGAGAGATCAGTTCGTGCCCAACATCCTGTACCGTCAACAGTTTCACAATTATGGACGGCTATAGATGCAATACGGGTTAATATTTCTGCGGGAGACTTTCAACAACTTGTTGAATCCATCCCACGTCGAGCCGGTGTACTATCACCTCAGTGTATATTCCCCACTCCATGCGGAAAGGAAAAGTAACTTCTCAGAAAATTCCTTACATTGATACGAACAACCTTATGCCATTCTCTATATAATGACTTAGGGAGCATATGGCAGAAATGTGCGCTATCTGATCACCTATCAGTGCACATTAATAAGAGGTGTGCCACCCTTCACCTTTATGCTGGCTTCAACTCTTCCTGGTATACTTTCAATGAAGCGTCTGAATGTCTGTGGAGGAATGGTAACCCACTCCTCACGGGGGAGACGAAAGCAGTGACGATAGTGATTCTGAGCATTGGAGACTGGCGCGAAGTCGGCGTTCCGACTCTTCCCAAAGGTTCATTGGGGTCAGGCCGGGACTCTGAGCAGACCAGTCCATTTCAGCAAAGTTATTGTCACTAAAGCATTGCTTTACAGATGAAGTTCTACGGCAGGGCACATAGGAAGTACACACTTCTGTAAAAATGTTAGTATTCTTCCTCATTCAGAGTTTTCTTCAGCATAGTAAGGGGACCATACCTTAACCAAAAAAGACAGCCCATAACCTCCTCCGTACTTCATTGTAGGCGTTATACTTCAAAGCAGATAACGTTCTCCTGGCAGTCTCCAAACCCAAACCTTTCCACCGGATTGCCGCAGGCTATAGCATGATTCACCACTCCAAATCTCTCGTTTCTAGTCATCCACTGTCCTGTGGCATCGCCCTTTACACCACCTCAAGCGTCGCTTATCACTGAATAAAGAAATGTGTGGCTTTTCTAGAGCTGCTTGGCTCCTGTAACCCATTCTTTTTAGTTTACTACGCTCAATCAATGAGATGTCTGGACTAATGGTAGCAGTTTGGAACTAGCGAGTGATCCTGGCAGCTGATTTCATTCAGTTTGTTAGAACCCCACTTCACAATGTGTGACAGTAGCTGTTCGTCGCCCGCATCTCGTGGTCGTGCGGTAGCGTTCTCGCTTCCCACGCCCGGGTTCCCGGGTTCGATTCCGGGCGGGGTCAGGGATTTTCTCTGCCTCGTGATGGCTGGGTGTTGTGTGCTGTCCTTAGGTTAGTTAGGTTTAAGTAGTTCTAAGTTCTAGGGGACTGATGACCATCGATGTTAAGTCCCATAGTGCTCAGAGCCATTTTGAACCTGTTCGTCATTACATGATGTCTTCTCGTTTCCACTTCACAGTCACGCCACAAACAGTCGATTTGCGAAACTTCGGAAGCACTGAAGTATCACTGATGTATCTGTTACTCAGGTGGCGTCCAACGAACAGAGTCCCTTTGACATCTGACTGACCCGTTCTGCTGTTACTGTTTCTCTACAACGCCATACTCCCCATCTCCAATTGCGCTGCCGGGTCCGCCTTTCATTACATCTAGTGGTCATTCCGCATTACGTACCGGTGTCCGGATACTTTGATCAGATAGTTTAGATAACGCAAGTTTACGCTAAAGTGGCTCAAAAGCTAAGTTTGAAATTCAAGCTCCCACAAATTAAACGTTGCTCTGTGTCAGCTATGTAGTTTCTATGGGTACAGTATTACAGAGCGAGCTAGTAAAAGCTGATCAGAAGACTGTTTTAGGCATTTCGTGACGAGGTAATGTAAATAGTTCAGACATCATTAGAACTCTACTGAAGCAAATACGTATACCAGAAAATTTCGCTTAAATCAAAGACAGACACCAAAACAGTCTGGTAAACATAAAAATGCTTGTTACCTGTGCAAACAGGAACTAAAACAGCGCTTCGCCAAAGTATCATCAAAAAGGACTCGCATTTTTATCCCTAAGAATTTCCTGTTGTGAGTTATTGGAAGTTTCTACACAAACTTTCTTGTACATAGTTCTGTTAGTCATTTCTAAAAGATGTAGTATAAGGACATTATCATCCTCAGTTTTTAATTTCTTCAGATGAGGTCATGTTTAACTTTTCTGGCTACGGGCAATCAAACGCTATTATGCACCATTAAATCTTCGTAACAGTAATGAGTAGATATTGTTTAAGGTTATAAATTACGCGCAGATTTTATTTTTGGCACCCTATATGATGTCAGTTCCACTTCCAAATAGCTTCTTTAATTTATTCTGTTTAGGGATATGAACATCGGCGACGACGAATCACTTCTGCATGAATAGCTGCAATGTGAGCAGCGTTCAGCAGATCGGGTGATATAATATGCTCATATTGCTCATTTATTGTTTACGCCGCTGGTAACACGAAATTACTTCTGCTTACCACATTCCATATGCATCACAATGGTGAAAAAGCATACCTTCCATCGTAATTTATTGATAAAGTTTCATCAGACTCTGTGTCTTTTAGGAAACTGTTTTCTCCATCATTAAGCGGGAAAAAGTATTCAACCCAATGCTTGTCAGACCACAACGAACACGTCACGCGAAATTAATTTTCATGCGCGTGTGGCACCCCGCCTGTCTCTCACGCTTCGCAAAGCCGAGAAGTAAGTCGGGCGTAATTAACGTATTCCCAGCTGCGAATGTAACGACGTGTGCTGCACCAGCTGCTGTCCAAGCACAGCCGAAACCGCATTTCCTACGCAGCACAACAAACGCGTTAGCCACCCGTGAATAAAACACACGAAGTCGTGGTAACTGAGATGATTCTGCGTATGGTTCAGTACGTTTATTTGGCCGGTAGAAAAGATAACGTATTAGTGTTTGAGCATATTCCCTGATTGCAAATGTTTACTCAGCCATGTGGAAATACTGGGTCATTCCAAGAATAGGTGGCTAACTTCCTGTTTCTTGTAAAAGGTATTGTCTTAAATGATAAAAAACTGAATCTAGTGTAAAGCTCTGGATAGACCGTTACACCGAAAAAGCCCATAAAGTCTCAGTATTTATTACAAAGCGGTTTGTAACTGAAACAGCAACTAGCCACAACAGTGTTTTAAATAGGCTTATTTGAATTAAACCGTAACCGGTTTCGGATTTCTTAAAAATTCGTTGTCAGATGTTTGTTACAAGATTATTGGTTTCTTTCTGGGACCTCGTTTTGAATTCATTATCGGTTTGTTGCACTAGGATGGACAGACAGGTTTTGTTCACTTCTTGGTAATATTTACGGGAGAATTAGCACACATTACAAACTTTTAGAAAATTTCATAACCCTACAAACTTTCACAAAATTTCGTAACCCTACAATCTTTCACAACATTTCATAACCCTTATTGTCTTTCGTACCTCACCACATATTTACGGAGAAGCCTTGTTGAAAACGGTTCTCAACAAACGCATGAGGGCTACAAGATCGGATTATTATTCGTACCATCAAGAATGAAAGTGGTTTATCAAGAATAATGATTCTGCAGTTTACACTCTCTAAAATTACTTCTATCAGGTCTTTGCTTCATATGGGTCAGAGTAATGTTACGTAAAGCATCATGCAACATCTTATTTGTTGAAACGCATTTGTGGGAAAGGGTTCTTGGGAACAAGGAGGTTCCCTGCAACGACGTTTTCTTTTTTTATGCATTTATGGTGGTAAAAGGCTATTTGGGGTAGACCAGTAGTAATTTTATAGGGTGCTATAAAGACTAATCGAATGAAACGTTCCATATAACACGAGTCTATTTTTTTTTTATTGAGAATGATACTTTGAAACAAGTCTCTGTCATTGAAAGCTCTTTGCTTTCTGTTTTGGAGGGAGGTAATATGCAACGAAACAAGAAAATTTGTCTAGTGAACATGAGCCTTAGAATGAATTCCTTAAGCGCTGTGAGCAATTATGCAGTAGAAGAGAAGCGTTTCTGATTAGTAAAGATGAACAACTGCTTATAGCTGTTAACGTATCCTTCTTTAGCCCGTGTTATCTAGACATTCGTGGTTCGAGTGATGGTTCCTGTCATATACTGGAATATTGATCATTACTTCTAGGTACTTCATCTGGTGTCATCACATTTTCAACATTTGTTGTCAGCTTTTGGGGCATATCGAGACATTTGCAGCCCCGTGCGTCTTATGTTAAATTACATGTCTCAGCGACATCTACGTCGCTTCGGTGGTTTTTTAAACGTTAATAAGAAGTACCGCGCATGTAAAAATACCTATACTGGCGAATAATATAAATGTGATCTGATAACACCATTAAGTGAAATTGCACACCAGTGCTCAATGATAAGAGACTAGCTGACACTGAAACACTGTCGAGCCTTTGTAGTCTATTAGCAGGTAGCTGCCAGAGGTTTTATGAACCAAACAACTTGTGGCGCCACCTTTCAATAATGGCTCTCTTCTCATCGGGAAATAGTTGAGAGATTGCCATCGTATGAAGAACTATTTCTGGTCACTCTTCTATAAAAAAAGAAAAACCCAAATGGTTGAAAAATGAGATAACGTTCAATGCATATTAATCGATTGACCAAAGGATTGTATTGCACATTATTTGGGGACCTAAGTTCGCACGACAGTAAGTTTTTCAGTTATCTTCTAATGTCTAAATCCTCGTTTTACGAGTTGCTTCGCCACATAAAAAAAGATTAGTGCAATCGACTCGTAAGCAAACTAATGCGTTCCAACAGAAGAGAAATTGGTCCTCACACTGAGATAAATAATGCTGTAATTGCTATTTTTATTCTCATAATATATCTTCAGCCATTTCCTGTAATTTCACAAATTGCTTTTACTAGTAATCGCAGTAAACGTGTGCTAAGTAAGGTAGACAGAAACAAACAACTAAGTAACACTATGAACATGTATGTTTACTTGTAACTCAAGAAACATTTCCATTGAAGGTGAACATAACTACAAAGTCTATGATAGGTTAGTATTCGAGATGGGGTGGTGCACTTGCAGAGGGGCTGCTTGATGAAACGCGGAAGGAGGAAATTCTGTGAGCTGATGAAATAGATACGGCACAGGTGACACAACATGATACGGCCACTGTTGGTTACCCGGGGCTTCCGTCGCTGCAATAACTGAAATTATGCCGGAACGCAGTTTCAGGAGGCACTCTGCCAATTTATGACAGAAGGAAGTGCCTGTCTTCATCATTCGCTTCCTCCTTAGGATGTGCTTCTGCAGCAGTCGTTTTTTGTTTAAAGAAACAAACACGAATTCATCGTCCTCATTTTTACGTGCCTTCCTCATTATTTTTGGATGTTCCAAATTCAGATGTATTTTCACACCTGTCTACATCAGCTTCTGTGCCAATATCTTCATAGTCATGGTTACTGTCGTCTTACTCCATACTGCTTGTTGTTTTCTCGGAAATAGCTTCCAAGAAGCGCAGTTGATCAAAATATATGTATTATTTTTCTTAAAAGCTTGAGAACCACGTTTTACATTTCCCTTCTTTTGAAGCCCTCGAGATAACAAATAGATATCCACTTCTTCTGTGCAGCTGTCAATGAAAAAAATAATAATAATAAAATTGCATGAGACGGTGCTGCAATTCTCGGTCCCGTCGACATTTATTTTTGGTCATCAGTCTACTGACTGGTTTGATGCGGCCCGCCACGAATTCCTTTCCTGTGCTAACCTCTTCGTCTCAGAGTAGCACTTGCAACCTACGTCCTCAATTATTTGCTTGACGTATTCCAATCTCTGTCTTCCTCTACAGTTTTTGCCCTCTACAGCTCCCTCTAGTACCATGGAAGTCATTCCCTCATGTCTTAGCAGATGTCCTATCATCCTGTCCCTTCTCCTTATCAGTGTTTTCCACATATTCCTTTCCTCTCCGATTCTGCGTAGAACCTCCTCATTCCTTACCTTATCAGTCCACCTAATATTCAACAT
Source organism: Schistocerca piceifrons (assembly GCF_021461385.2). Classification (NCBI taxonomy): domain Eukaryota; kingdom Metazoa; phylum Arthropoda; class Insecta; order Orthoptera; family Acrididae; genus Schistocerca; species Schistocerca piceifrons. The sequence continues at coordinate 313,782,820 of NC_060140.1, read as the reverse complement.
TCGTCTATAGCACCACATCTCAAATGCTTCTATTCTCTTCTGTTCCGGTTTTCCCACAGTCCATGTTTCACTACCATACAATGCTGTATTCCAGACGTACATCCTCAGAAATGTCTTCCTCAAATTAAGGCCGGTATTTGATATTAGTAGACTTCTCTTGACCAGAAATGCCTTTTTTGCCATAGCGAGTCTGCTGTTGATGTCCTCCTTGCTCCGTCCGTCATTGGTTATTTTACTGCCTAGGTAGCAGAATTCCTTAACTTCATTGACTTCGTGACCATCAATCCTGATGTTAAGCTTCTCGCTGTTCTCATTTCTACTACTTCTCATTACCTTCGTCTTTCTCCGATTTACTCTCAAACCATACTGTGTACTCATTAGACTGTTCATTCCGTTCAGCAGATCATTTAATTCTTCTTCACTTTCACTCAGGATAGCAATGGCATCAGCGAATCGTATCATTGATATCCTTTCACCTTGTATTTTTATTCCGCTCCTGAACCTTTCTTTTATTTCCATCATTGCTTCCTCGATGTACAGATTGAAGAGTAGGGGCGAAAGGCTACAGACTTGTCTTACACCCTTCTTAATACGAGCACTTCGTTCTTGATGGTCCACTCTTATTATTCCCTCTTGGTTGTTGTACATATTGTATATGACCCGTCTCTCCCTATAGCTTACCCCAAATTTTTTCAGAATCTCGAACAGCTTGCACCATTTTATATTGTCGAACGCTTTTTCCAGGTTGACAAATCCTATGAAAGTGTCTTGATTTTTCTTTATCCTTGCTTCCATTATTAGCCGTAACGTCAGAATTGCCTCTCTCGTCCCTTTACTTTTCCTAAAGCCAAACAGATCGTCACCTAGCGCATTCTCAATTTTCTTTTCCATTCTTCTGTATATTATTGTTGTAAGCAGCTTCGATGCATGAGCTGTTAGGCTGATTGTGCGATAATTCTCGCACTTGTCAGCTCTTGCCGTCTTCGGAATTGTGCGGATGATGCTTTTCCGAAAGTCAGATGGTATATCGCCAGACTCATATATTCTACACACCAACGTGAACAGTCGTTTTGATGCCACTTCCCCCAATGATTTTAGAAATTCTGATGGAATGTTATCTATCCCTTCTGCCTTATTTGACCGTAAGTCCTCCAAAGCTCTTTTAAATTCCGATTCTAATACTGGATCCCCTATCTCTTCTAAATCGACTCCTGTTTCTTCTTCTATCACATCAGACAAATCTTCACCCTCATAGAGGCTTTCAATGTATTCTTTCCACCTGTCTGCTCTCTCCTCTGCATTTAACAGTGGAATTCCCGTTGCACTCTTAATGTTACCACCGTTGCTTTTAATGTCACAAAAGGTTGTTTTGACTTTCCTGTATGCTGAGTCTGTCCTTCCGACAATCATATCTTTTTCGATGTCTTCACATTTTTCCTGCAGCCATTTCGTCTTACCTTCCCTGCACTTCCTATTTATTTCATTCCTCAGCGACTTGTATTTCTGTATTCCTGATTTTCCCGGAACATGTTTGTACTTCCTCCTATCATCAATCAACTGAAGTATTTCTTCTGTTGCCCATGGTTTCTTCGCAGTTACCTTCTTTGTACCTATGTCGACATATACACTAGAAAATTGGCTACAGGGAAGCCACGAAGTATTGCTTCAGTGCTGGAACACGTTAGCAGTGCGGATCGACCTCGACGTGCCTTTTGTCATGCTCTTCATGCCTAGACTCGAACAGTAACGATAAGGAGTCTCCAGGCACGACCAATGGTAATAGAAGAACACTGTGTGCGTGACCAGCTGCTCAGAGTGTTCCGGAAGCAGGCCTAGGGCCCACCGCAGTCTCCAGTTGACACCGTCTCTGTGTCAGCTGTCGCCGGACGTGGGACTCTGATTATTTGACTAGCCACGCCACCAGCCGTTACTACGGAGACATATTTCCAATACAGCAGATAAGATATTGATGAGAAGTCAGACAGTGCCAGAGGCGTCTTCAAATGTTATGTGGCAGGTGAGGGCACTTAGAATTTCTACCCTTATTCCTTAATTATACTCACTAAGTTCCGTACTCAGCGCCACCTTGCAGCAGTCGGAGCTCTACAACCAGGACACTCAGTCTTTCACTCATCGAGTAGTCTGCTGGGGTAAGAACCCTGTTACTGTAGCGACATCTGCTTTACACTCCCTCTAGAGACACCACAAGTGGACACAGTATGGCAAGAGCACTCCAAATACAAAGAGTGAGACAATGCCGAAATTAACCCAACTTCTGACGTGAGAAATATCGATACTCCAATAAATGGTTACGAAATAGTTACGAAATAAGTTTGTATTAGGATCATGGCTCAAAGTTACTTTACATTACAACACACTTTAAGAAACAGTACAGATCCCTAATAAGTCGTTTGTTCACCTTTTTCATTTTATAACCGATAGCATCTTTCACGTATTTGGCCTCAGGTACGACGATGGCTAACTTGTAGTTTCAGTTTAGGATTAGTCAGGATTAGTCACCACTCGACAAATATATAAAGCTACTTGGGAGCAAGTCAAAGCAATATGCCTTCCTGAGTGAACGATTCTGGCAAGATAGAGCCACAGAATTTTTAGAAAGTCTAACTTTCCTTACTGCGTGGGTGCTACTGACGATCAACAAATACGAGTTGTGAAGCCTGTGGGTATTGGATCTTTCTATTACAATTAAGAAACTATTTTTCTGTTTGGCCTGTAGCAATTAGTGAGCGATCTTACAAGCTTTCTTTCCATTGGAGCATAAGGAAAATGAGTTGATGCTACAACTTTCAGGATAAATGTATTATTGAAGAAACCTCAAAATAACACTTTAAAAATACCCTCATCCCAGGAATCGTTTATAGGAGTCGTTTCTGGGTTTTGCTGATGAAGTATTTGGACTCTCACCTCCCATACTCAGACAATACTCAGCAATACTCCTTAATGTCGAGAAACGTGTGTTTAACTACAAACTGTGTAGAGCACGCCGCCACATAGAAAGTTCATTTGGAATTATTGCTAATAAATGGAGGACTTCTCACCGACCTGTAAATGTAGAATTAACATTGTGTGAAGACATTGTTAAAGTGTACTGTGCTCTTCACAATTTCATTAGGCAAAGAGACGGTTTTCGAACTGAAGGCACTCTGATAGGTGAAAGCTTATTTGACCTACAATATGGAAACGAAATTCGTTTAAAGAAAGCTACCAAGTTGAGAGATAAGTTTGCCGGTTGTTTTGTGGGTGAGGAAGGTGTTCTCCCATGATAAATGGACCGTATTTAAAAAGCTTGTTGAAGCCACTAATACTGGCTGGATGAATGTATTTCAATTAAGTTTGTACACTTTCGACTGGATTAGCTATTTCTCATTTTATCATTGTTGATTGTATTTACTATATGTTTGTTGTACTGCTTAATCAGTAATAAGAGTTTCTCTTACACTCGTAAAACAATGAGAAGACTATGTACCAGTAAAATTTTAGATTTGTTCTAAATAATCTGACAAGGAAATCATCCTGCTTATTGCCTCCAAATCAACAGTTATGTGTTGTCACGTAAAAAGCAGATGCCAAATTTCAGCTTGAAATGAGAAAATATAAAAATCGCGGACATCGTAATTTCTTGGCTAGGTGCGTGCAACGGAGAGATTCATACCCAAGGGTGTTACTATCTACCTGGTGTTACACCTAGTGTGGATTCGTAACATTAAAAAGAAATGCACTATTTAGTCCATGTTTGTGCTTACACTCTCATAAGTAATAATGCTCGTAATCAGTCTGGCTCGTTCATTGTTACATGCTTTGTATATTTGTGTTAAAGAACCGGATGATAGCAATGAAAATAAAATCAAACTATGTCTCGAGATGACAGCTGCTTCTATACTGACGCAGTGAAATTAGTATAAAACTCACCCAAAACATTGTTCTCGCTCACAGGTTTCTCCTCGAATTCGAGAATGTGATTCTTTACAATTTTGTCCCAGGAACACAATTTCTCTGCTTTCTCAGAGCATGCTTCTGCCATGACATCCCATATTGCAAGTTTCTTATCAAACGCATCAGCTGGGTCTCTTGTTTTTATTGTATTTTCGAAAATTTCATTCAATTCCTTAACATCTCGGTCAACCGTATTTTGTATTTCCATATTTAGATACTTATTAGGAAAATAATAATTTTGGAACGCAATCCAACAGAACGAAGTTAAATGTGTTGTAGCAACTAACTATTGAAGGGCTGTGGGGCTAAGAGCACGTCCCAGTGCGTCGTATCGTATGCGCGCGCAGAACCCTCTTGAAAGAGTGGCGTAACTAGTGGCTCACGGCTAATAGGTTCCATATACGTGCCCCGTGACGGTCTTGGGTAACTCCAAGTGGACAGAGCTGTTGCCTGGCCTTTCAGGTAGTGGGTCACTGGTGTCGCTATTCGCCGTTGGCTAAGTGGCTCTCTCCAATGCCCTTAAGAGACAATGATCCAAACACTCTGGAAGCTAGCGGCGCTACTAATGTCACGCACCTAATAGGGGCCTTACGGCTCTTTGAAGATGTTTAATCGTATGCGTGGCTCTCTTCGAGGACTTGTCTTGCTGGCTGTTACGAATACCATCGGAGGTCGTACGACGAGGTACGAGGTCTGATCCCTGTGTTGCTGGCGACCGTTTACAGTGAAGAGCATGGTTACACTGTTTTGAAGAACCACCGCTCCCCTCTGCTTTTACAGTCGCGGGCTGAATCTTAGCACAGTTTCCGTTCCTGCTGTCTTGGTTGATGTATGGACTGCTACCAGCATTCCTTATTTCACCAAGGTTTGGCATAGAAATAAATGATGAACCCTTGTTTTGAGTGTTATTAATTACTGCATGCGATTCACGAAAACTCCTGCTCTCTGTTGAGCTCCAGTGACTAAAATATGTTTTGTGTTTTCACCTGTAGCTTTGTGCAGCTTTTGCTAGTGGCCATTATTTTGTCCATGTTCTACAGTGGACCAGCACCCCTGATAGCTGGATAATGCCCGAGTTATTGTTAAGAACATTGTAAAAGAGCTCATATTTTGCCCTGTTCTAGTTACATTGTTGCCTAGTAAAACGTAAATATTGATTTTTTGAAAATGTATATTTGTTTTATTCTGATTCCTTAGGTGTTGAAACTGTTACAAAACATTTGTATCACTAGTTGTCGGTTAACTATCAAGCCCTTATGAGTTAAACGAATACAATATCTACCGTTTTTACTACACCAAAATCAAAGATCCACGTGCAATCTGTAATTTGTCTGTTATATGATTTTAATGTATTTCCTGTATTTGCGTTAGAGTTTGAGCAGAATAAATCAACTGTGTGATGTGTGGACTGAAGTGAAGTTCACAAGTCAATAACCCTACGTTGTTTAAACCATTCACTTCCCGCTCCCTTATTTCTGTTTTAAATCTATGAGTCAAATGCATTTCTTTGCCGTTTTGTGATTTATTGACTTTCTGGTTGTGAACTTAACTAATATTAATTTTCTTACTGACTTAAAAGACTGTTTCAGACAAAACGTTTCGGAGTCTTAAAATTTTCTTTAAATGTTTAAAGTGTCATTCAAATGGTATTTATTTTAATGCTTGTTTTTAAGCAGACGAAGTAATTGTTAATATTTTTCTGAGTACCTCTGGGAACAAGTTTTAGATGTTTATGAAATTTAACAATCTCTCAAAAACTGAATTGTCACGAAATACCTCTACGTCATTTTTATTATTGCAGTTTTCTACAACTTAACCATTTATTTGCATTATTTAATGCCATTGAGGCCAATTAAAAAGTTGTGTTCTATTCTGTACACTAGGCACTTTACCACTCCTACATCCATTGTCCCTCCCATCTCAATATAAAAAAATATATTGTGTGTGACCATTTGTTCAACATATCCTCATATCCTTCTAAACTAGATTTTATGCATTTGTCCGGAAGGAAGTACGCGGACATGAGAACAACCTAACACCCATCTTTTGCGTAAGATATGGTGGCTCGTTTCACCACTGGCTATGAATAAACACATTCTAAATCAGCACTTCTTGATGTATTTTATAAGCGATATGCAAATACACTAACTGATTTTATTTAATAAAAATGGCTTTTAAAATACTATATCGAAAAGTAACTGGGTTAACTACTTTTTGAAATATAGAGGACGTTACGTAAACTACATGGCGCAAACTGAGGCTGCTGTACTTGTTGTAAACGACACCTCAGTTTCCTTCTGCCTGTACACCAACGAAGTCGTGCGCCGGCATGTACTGTCGGGGGTTGTTTGACTGTGACTCAAATGGTGTGTTGACTAAAATGGGTAATTTCTGTTGGGTAATTTGGTGGTTAGCTTATTACTCTATGTAACTAAGTTCTGATTCTGTAATTTCCTTGTTTTTTAGCACCGAAGATGATGCCTATTTGTAACTGGACTCTGGATTTGCAAGAACTATAAAAAAACGATGGTACTGCTACTGATTACTGTGTTCCTAGCTCCTCGCAAAGATTCCGTATAGGTGGTGAAATGAGAATGGGTTTGTAGTAACATAAGTCTAGGAACAACAATTTTTTTATGCGGAACAATACATATTCATAATCTGTTGACTTGCTTCTCACTCACTTCTTGACGACTGCTTTCCTTTCATTCTGTTCGGCTCTTGTTAACTGCCGTCTGGTTTCTCTACAAGTTGTAAATAGCCTTCCGCTCCCTGTATTTTCGGTTCTAGGCGCTACAGTCTGGAACGCGTGACCGCTACGGTCGTAGGTTCGAATCCTGCCTCGGGCATGGATGTGTGTGATGTCCTTAGGTTAGTTAGGTTTAAGTAATTCTAAATTCTAGGAGACTGATGACCTCAGAAGTTAAGTCCCATAGCGCTCAGAGCCATTTTGAACCCTGTATTTTACCCTTGCTGTCTTCAGAATTTCAAAAGAGGTTCCAGTCAATGTTAAATAAAGCTTTTTTTAATTCTACAAATTCTATAAACGTACGTTTACTTTTCCTAAACCTATCTTCTAAAGTAAGTTATAGACTAAGTATTGTCTCCTGTGTTCCTACTTTTCTCCGGAACCCAGACTGATCATCCCCAGGGTAAGATTCTATCAATTTTCCCATTCTTCTGTAAAGAATGCTTGTTAGTAATTTCCAGCCATGATTTAGTAAACTGATAGTTCGGCAATATTCACACATTTCAGCACTTGCTTTATTTGGATTTGGAATTATTTCAATCTTTTTGAAGTCTGAAGGGATGTCGCCTGTCTCATACATCTTGCACACCAGATAGAAGATTTTTGTCATGGTTCGCTCTCCTAAGGCTATCAGTAGTCCTGACGGAATGGCGGCTACTCTCAGGGCCTTATTTCGACATAGGTCTTTCAGTACTGTGTCCAATTCTCCTCGCAGCATCTTATCTCCCATCTCATCTTCATCTACGTCCTCTTCCATTTCTACAATACTGCTTTCAACTTCATCTCCCTCGTAGGGACCCTCTATATGCTCCTTCCATCCTTCACCTTTCCCATCTTTGGTTAGGACTCGTTTTCCATCTGAGTTCTTGATATTCATACAGCTGCTTCTCTTTTCTCTAACTTTCAACTTTTCTCTAACTTTCAACTTCATCTCCCTAGTAGGGACCCTCTATATGCTCCTTCCATCGTTCACCTTTCCCATCTTTGGTTAGGACTCGTTTTCCATCTGAGTTCTTGATATTCATACAGCTGCTTCTCTTTTCTCTAAAGTCCTCTAATTTTCCTGCAGGCGTATCTATATTCCCCCTAGTGGAACATGCTATCGCTACGTTTTTCCTCTAGCCATTTCTGGTCAGCCATTTTGCACTTCCTGTCAATCTTATATTTTAGATGTTTGTATTCCCTTTCGTCTACTTAATTTACTGCAGTTTTATATTTTCTCCTTTCACCAGTTAAAATCAGTACCTCTTGCGTTATCCAAGCCTTTGTACTGGGCCTTGTATTTTTACCTACACACATCAAAAAAAGTTTTGCATCCTCCGGTTCCCAGAATTCCTGAAGGTAGACGTTGACTGTGGATGTTGTATCACAGACACAGTCCCTTTGACTGTTCAGAGACGTCACTACACCCGCCCAAAGATCTAAACAACCACGCATGAGCAGCGCCTATTAGACGAAGGGGGTCCGACAGTCAGTCAGTTCCAGTCATTCCACCAGGAAGGAGGTACAGGGCTCGTGTTGTTGTAGTTCAACCATGCCTAGAGGGTCAATACCGCTGAGCCGTGGTAAAAATTGCTGTTTTGAAGAGCGGCCGACCGTAGTGGCCGTGCGGTTCTAGGCGCTGCAGTCTGGAACCGAGCGACCGCTGCGGTCGCAGGTTCGAATCCTGCCTCGGGCATGGATGTGTGTGCTGTCCTTAGGTTAGTTAGGTTTAATTAGTTCTAAGTTCTAGGCGACTGATGACCTCAGAAGTTAAGTCGCATAGTGCTCAGAGCCTTTTGAACCATTTTTTGAAGAGCGCACCGCAGCGCGTAGTGTGAAGCAGTCGCCCTCCGTTTCTGGCGGTGGCGCCGCTGTGGCAATCGCAGCTTTGGTGCCTCCCTCAGGTCGGAAAGAGGAAAGGTTGCCTGTTCACGTGCATTTAAAGAGCGCTATGAGCTCGCCAGTCGGTCAGTCTGGGTCAGTCTCTCGTCCCCAGCTTGATAGTCTCTCTCTCGTCCGCATTTGTTAGGCAGTTAGTGTCTGTCTGTCATTCGGAGTGCTAGCATGTCTGTCGTTCGGATCAGCCTTTAAAGCCGGCAAAATGAGAGTCTTTCCACTCCGCCAGTAAGAGAACTCAGCGAGTGGTCGCCCGGTCGGGACTTAGTTCCTGTATCTGAGTCTGGGCGCTAAACCGCCAGTCTGCTCGAGTTTTCTCAGGCAATGGTCATTGGCGGTTGGATCGATCGGTTGGTCGGTCGCGCACTGAGACACAAGATAACTTGCTCGTCTTGAGCGTCGGCGCATGTGAGGTCGCCACTTGAGTCCAGTGGGCCGCGGCGTATAGTGAGTGGTAGTGACTTCGCGGTCCACACGAGAGCAACAGGAGTCAACCCACGACATCAGTCTGACCGGAACGAGCTGCGACGCCGTGAGACGGGAGATCGGCGCGCCTTCCCGCGTCCGTTGAAGCGGCTGGCAGCGGACGGTTCGGGAGAGCGATTTGGGGGTGCTGCGCCAGGTCTTCTCGAGAAATCGCAGTTTATTAGAAGTTAAGTGATTGATGATATGTTGTTTGATTTACTCTTGTTAAACTCTACTTGTTTTAATGGTGAGGTCACCAGCCATTTTGCTTTGGGGTCGTCCCACCATTCTTCTCCGTTTGCCCACCTGCGGGAAGGTGGCTGTTTACAAATTGAGTGGTCCGGTTTTCCCTTGTGGAGTAAGGGCGGGTTAGAGCAACCTGCGGTTCGGCTTGTTCGGTAATCTCCCTATCAATCTACCGTACTTTAGTAGCTGCCTCTGTCATGTTTGTCGGATTTGATGTGTTAACGAATTTATTGCTTGGAGTGTAACGGCCTAATACCTGAAATATGTTTTGATCTTTGGAAACTTTCATATTATTGCCTATGATCTTGAAAGGCGTTATCTGTGTACTGTAGAGCATCTTAACTATTGTTTGGCCAACCTTGTAGAATTTTATATAAGATTTCATTTCATGGGCTTTTATTTAAATGATCATTTTAGTATATAAAGTTGCCACCCTTTCACCGTAAGACTTTAGTTAGAAGTTAAAATCAAGTTGCACATTCGGTGGAAAGGTTAATATTTTAATTATTTGTGCTTTGTACCATTCCCATCCCTTCTACAGGGGGTGCATAGTTTGTGTGCTTGTGTAAATTGTTAAAACTCTTAGTTTAAAGTTATCTGGTGTGTTGCAGATTTGCACCAGTGTAGTTTTTCAGAGGCTGTTGAGTGCAGTCGTAACTACGGCTGTGTCAAAAAGGAGCGGCAAGGTCTCTGCCCGAAAGCTCTCTGAATAAATTGTTACTTTGATATTTAGAGGGTGCTTTCTGATTATAAATTTAAATCTGTTTCTTTAAAAAATGCTTTTTGGCACTATTAAAGTAAATAAAATTCCCATTTGTTAAAATGAATTTGGTTATGATTTCGTCAGTTACTCCCTGGCAGCTACTTCCATGCTTACATAGTGTGATTAAATGTGTTAATGTTCTTGATGAATCGCTAGTAAATAAAATAAATTCTTAAGAATATTCTTTGAAAATAAATCACGGTTCAACCGCCGTACGATCACGTCCGCATTGTTACTTTGTGACAGGAAGGGCTCTCAACAAGTTAAGTGTCCAGGCGTCTCGGAGTGAACCAAAGCGATGTTGTTCGGACATGGAGGAGATACATAGGCAGGAAAAGTCGATGACATGCCTTCCTCAGGCCGCCCAAGGACTACTAGTGGAGTGAATGACAACTACCTACGGACTATGGCCCGGAGGAACCCTGACAGCAACGCCACCAGGTTGAATAATGCAATAATGCTTTTCGTGCAGCCACAACGTCCATGGCGAGGTCCATCTTTGCAACGACGACGCCATGCAGTGCGGTACAGATGGGCCGAACAACATGCGGAATGGACCGCTCAGGATTGTCATCACGTTCTCTTCACCGATGAGTGTCGCATAGCCTTCAACCAGATAATCGTCGGAGACGTGTTTGGAGGAAACCTGGTCAGGCTGTGCGCCTTAGACATACTGCCCAGCGAGTGCAGCAAGGTGGAGGTTCCCTGCTGTATTGGGGTGGCATTATGTGAGGCCGACGTACGCAGCTGGTGGTCATGGAAGGCGCCGCAACGGATGTACGCTGTGTGAATGCCATCCTCCGACCGACAGTGCAACCATATCGGAAGCATATTGGCAAGGCATTCGTCTTCATGGACGACAATTCGCGCCCCCATCGTGCACGTCTGCGAATGACTTCGTTCAGGATAACGACATCGCCCGACTACAGTGGCCAGTATGGTATCTAGACATGAACCTATCGAAAATGCTTGGGATCGATTGAAAAGGCTGTTTATGGACGACGTCACTCACCAACCTAGCCGGCCGCTGTGGCCGAGCCGTTCTAGGCGCTTCAGTCTGGAACCGCAGGTTTGAATCCTGACTCGGGCATGGATGTGTGTGATGTCCTTAGGTTAGTTAGGTTTAAGTAGTTCTAAGTTCTAAGGGACTGATGACCTCAGATGTTATGTCAAAAAAAAATGGAGCTGAGCACTACCAGACTTAACATCGGAGGTCATCAGTCCTCTAGAGCTTAGAACTACTTAAACCTAACTAATCTAAGGACATCACACACATCCATGCCCGAGGCAGGATTCGAACCCGCGACCGTAGCGGTCGCTCGGTTCCAGGCTGCAGCGCCTAGTACCGCTCAGCCACACTGGCCGGCTGTTATGTCCCATAGTGCTCACAGCCATTTCAACCATTTTTAACCCACCAGCTACTCTGAGGGATCTACGCCGAATCGCCGTTGAGGAGTGGGACCATCTGGACCAAAAGTGCCTTGATGAACTTGTGGATGGTATGCCACGACGAATTCAGGCATGCATCAATGTAAGAGGACGTGCTACTAGGTATTAGAGATACCGGTGTGTACACAATCTGGACCACCACCCCTGAAGGTCTCGCTGTATGGTGTTGCAACATGCAAGTGTGGTTTTCATGAGCAATAAAATGGGCAGAAGTGATGTTTATGTTGATCTTTATTCCAGTTTTCTGTACATGTTGCGGAACTCTCGGAACCGAGGTGATGCATAAATTTTTTTTATGTGTATATATGGTCCTCCGCCGCCTGCACTATCTCATCTCTTAAAGCTACCCATTCGTCTTATACCGTATTTCTTTTCCTGTTCTACTGTACTGTTGCCTAACGCTCCCTCTGAAACTCTCAAAAAACTCTGGCTCTTTTGACTTAAACAGGTCCCATCTCCTTTCTTTCATACATCTTTTTGCAATTTCTTTAGTTTCCTTCTACAGTTCATAGCTAATTAATTGTGGTCGGAGTTCACATCTGCGCCTGTAAATGTCTTGCATTTAAAAGTATGGTTCCGAAATTCCTGTCTTATCATTGCATAATTAATCTGAAACCTCCCAGTGTCTCCTGGTATTTTCCACGTTTACAACCATCTTTCATGGTTCTTAAACCAAGTGTTGGCGAAGATTAAATTGTGCTATTTGTAAAATTCTACTAGGCAGCTTTCTCTTTCATTCCTTTCCCCCAGTCCACATTCACCTACTTTGTGCCTTCCCTTTCTTTCGCTACTATCGAATTTCAGTCCTCCATCTCAATTAATATTTCATCTTCCTTACCTGTCCGAATAATTTCTTTTATCTCATCGTATATTTCTTCAATTTCTTCATCATCTGCGGAGCTACTAGATATGTAAACTTATACTGCTGTGGTAGGCGTGGGCTTCGGGTCTGTCTTGGCTACAATAATGCGTTCGCTATGCTGCTCATAGTAGCTTACCAGCATTCCTATTTTCTTATTCGTCAGTAAACCCGTTCCATCATTACCTGCATATGTTTTTGTATTTATAACCCTGTATTCATCTGACGAGGAATCCTGTTCCTCCTGCCACAGGACTTCACTACTCACACTACATCTAACTTCAATGTACCCCTTTTTAAATTTTCTGACCTACCTGCTCGATTAAGGGATCTAACATTCCACACTCCGTTTTGTAGAACGCCAGTTTTGTTTCTCCTGATGACGACATCCTCCTGAGTAGCCCCCGCTCGGAGGTGTGAATGGGTGGCAATTTTACCTCCGGAATATTTCACCCAACAGAACGCCATCATCATTTTGCCACATAGTAGAGGTGCATGCCCGTGTAAAAATTACGACTGCAGTTTCCCTTTGCTTTCAGTAGTACCATGTACTAGCACGGCAAGGCTGTTTTGGTTGATGTTGCAAGGCCAGACCAGTCATTCATCCAGACTGTTGCTCCTGCAACTACTGAAAAGGCTGCTATTTCTCTTCAGGAACCACACATTTGTCTGGCCTCTCAACACATACCGCTCCTTTGTGGTTGCACCTACGGTTCAGCTACCTGCATCGCTGAGGCACTCAAGCAACCCCAACGAAGACTGAGTCCACGGCTCACTGTGCAGAATACGCCGTTCCAGAGCTTGTGTATGAGCATATCACGACCACCAAATCCATACGCACATTCAAACCGATAAATGGATGCAAAAGGTTTGTGAGATAATTCTGTCTCTAAGGATAAGTGGATCAGCAAATGCGTCCGACCTCTTGTCCACTTACATGTATAACATTCTCTAGGAATGATTAGCGGACCATTGTACTCCTACCTAGCTGAAATTACACAACAGAAAGTAATGCTGTTCATCAGTATCATATACGTTGCCAAACATTCACCAGTTGAATAACAACTTAATACCATGTAATGTGTAACTAATTTACCCGTACTAGTTGCTTTATTGTACTCACCATCCATTCAAGATATATGCTGGTATGAATTTTTTATTGCCTCTTATGTCAGGAATCATATCCTCAAGTGTCTCCTAACTTAATATTCACTCTGTTTAACAGGAACGTTAGTGTTTTCATTCAGAGAAAGATTGTGCTTAATTTGTTAGTTTTTTAAATTTAATTTATTACTTTGTCCTCGTACAATAACTCCAGTTACTCGAGTTGGTATTACGACATAAAATACACCTAGTGTTGTAAGTCACAGATTCTGAAATCCATTTACATCTCGAGTTCATATGAGTGTCCAAATAAACAGAGGAATTTGGTGCATATTTCAGAAAGGCCTGAGAGTCGATTAGGGTGAGGTAGGGTAATTTCAAAGAGTAGAATATTTTGCAGTGGTTTGTTATAACCTTGTTGCGATGAACAAATCCAGTTTAGCGTTTTCTTATTTTGCCAACAGATGGCATGATAATGTCTCCTCGAGCTGTGTTTCATCTGCGCTGTCCCGCTTACACTGGAGGGAACTGAGAAAACATGTTACTGTTGTGTAACTCGTCTCATGGTATAAGCAGGGTTGATCTTTCCTGCGTAGTTCTAAATCCATTTTAGAGCTGCAAGTAATATACATTTTATTCGTACACTATAGTTATTATTAGTGCTATATATTTACATAAATAGTTTAGTTAATTTTTTTGTGAAGGATTTGAAGCCTGGTACCTAAGGCAGTTAACGTGCAGTTTACGATAATCAGACTCCATCTTCGGTGATTTAACTCGACGGCTGTCGACGTTCCTCTTACGACAGTTCTGCGCGTTTCTGCAGGGCTTCTAATGCAAGTACTACTGGAGGCAAGTATTTAACACACATAACTATAAACAAGTTTGAATTTCAGCTTATTTCCAAATTACCTAACCTACTGCTGCTAAGCTTCCTGCTAAGTTATCTCCGCTTACAACAGAAAAATTATTTATTAAATACAAATCCATTTAAAATATAATTCAAGTTTCTTTTTGCAAAAACATGTCTAACTTCTAGTATTTGGTTAAAAACGGATCTTAAGAAGAAAGCTATTGATAACCAAGGAAAGTGTGTGAAATTGAAACCTTAACATCTCTTGGCTGCAGCTAGACGTGAGAAATATGAAGCTATGACAACATATAAAGCATCACAACTACATGGTGTCCACTACAAAACCATCAAGAAGTTTTAGATGGAAAATGAAGACTCCTAACGCACAGAAATGGAAATGCAAAAACTGGGCACGCCGTTTGCATTACCACCTGAAACAGACCATCGTCTTCTCAGCCACACTACTGAGCTGCAGGAGAATATACTTTGGATTAGTCGTGCTACAAGTCAGATAACTCCCTTACGATTTAGCGCGTCCCAAGAAAGACAGCATATGTTTAATCCTTCAAAACTGTTGGTGATTAAAAATCAAATAACGTTATTGTTCGAATTTTAGGACTCCAGAAAATATGTAAGAACTGTTGAAGGTTCCTAATGGATCACAATAAGAGGAGCAAAAAGGATTCGTTGACCAGTTGTCTCAATGTAGTTCAAAGCGAGCGACCGTCCAGCCCATCAACACCCAACTTTGAAATCTTAAACAATTCCCCAGATGTTGCAGGCAGTTCGTCCAAACAACAACGCCGAGGCGACATGAAAGATGACGATTGAAATTGTGGTGTTTGCTTGAAAACTTACGCAACTGATGTGAAGAAAAGAAACAGGTGCAAAATATAAGGGGACGAAGACATTGCAATAATTCCGACGTGGTCTGTCCGCCCCATTAGCTGAATAGTCAGCGCGCTGGATTGCCACGCACCAGGACTCGGGTTCTATTCCCGGCTGGGGCAGGAGATTTTCTCCCCTCAGGGACTGGCTGTTGTGCTGTCCTCGTCATCATTCCATCCCCACTGTCGACGCGCAGGTCGCCCAATGTGGCGTCGCACTCAATAACACCTGCTCTTGGCGGCCGAACTTTCCGACTGGGAACTCCCGGCCACTGACGCCATGCGCTTATTTCCATTTCCGGCGTGGTCCTATCCTGGACTACAATAAGAGCAAAATAAGCTTCAAACACAGACCGAATGCTGTTTTTACTTTATAACCTATCATGACAACTGCCAAAAACTTACAAAAAGGAAACTGTCTGCATGTATGACAATTGTTGTGAAAGTTCCACGACTAAAGATAGGGACTGCTGCAGTATGCAGAATGAAACTTTATATTGCGTAGATACCTCACCACTATTAAGATTGATGACTGGGTGTTGTGTGATGTCCTTAGGTTAGTTAGGTTTAAGTAGTTATAAGTTCTAGGGGACTGATGACCATAGATGTTAAGTCCCATAACGCTCAGAGCCAGAGCCACTATTAAGATTTCTCTTAACAACTGCAAAATTACTATTTAAAAAAGAATCTTAGGTTTCAGAATGTTCTCTGTTAACGTAAGAAGGACCGGTTTCTCCCGGATAAGGCATCATCAGGTTATTTGAAGATATAAGGGGACGACAACTTTTCAATAAATCCGGCATGGTCCTCTCTTGGACTACCAAAATAGCAAAATAAGCTTCAAAAACTCACCGAATGAAATTATGTAGAGCAAATTAACGTAACCCACGTTAAATAATCAGAAATTTTCTGCACCGAATAAAACGTACTAAAATGCAACCCATTTGGAAAAAATATTAAAAATTAATTACATAAACTCACCAGGATCTGGCATGAATAGAGAGCGAAGGAGAAACCAAAACGTGCGCTATTACCTCATGGAGGCAACGACTGGCATAGCAATTCAAAACAGGACCTCGTACGTAAACTGTAAACACAGCCGGAGACCTGTCCGTATTCACATAGTGCATGATATGAATTATGGGAGCTCATAAAAATATTGGGCTACTAGTAATGATCACCACGGGAAATTAGAGAAATAAGGTGTCATACGGAACTTTACCGACAGTCATGTTTCTCACGTGCCAATCGAGAATGGGACAGGAAAGGGAGGAAAGATAGTAGCACCAAAATACCCCCCACCACACACCATAGGGTGAAAGAGAGGAAAGATAGTAGTACTAAAATACCCCCCGCCACACTTGCTTGTAGGGTATAGATGTCTAGCAGCTCTCATAAAAAAATCTTTATTTTTTATTTTTTACTTTTTTATTTATTTAATTAATTTATTTATTTTCAAACGTCTCAGCTGTATCATCTAGGTTTAATTGACTAGCCAACATCTATTCCGAGACAAGTACATGTAAATGTGATAACCTAAAACGGGATTATGTGAATCCAAACAGCGATACACCAAGAGCTGTGCTTAGCTATTGCTGAGTGGGCGAGAAGACTCCAACAGAGAATTCAATTACACCAGTAATCGGAGCAGTCGAAGAAACAGTAAGCAGAGAAGGCACCAAGGAACATCGTTTTTTGTATGTTCCAAGGCAGAGCAGCAAGGTCAATTGTATGAAAGATAAAATCATTCGTATCGAACGGAAATCCCCTCTCCATAACTCGTTGCTTCTGACAGTAAAGTGGTATTTGTCTCACCGCCAATTAAAACTTCTACAATTCAGACTCATTTTTCGTACATAAACGATTGTTAAAATATTTAATAAATGTGGCTCATTGACTCGTGACAGCAGTCTCATCCCTGCTTTCTCTCCCTCTTGATGACCTAGATCAGGAGTTCGCAACAAAGTTTTCTCGAGGACCCCCTCATCAACCATGATTGGTACCTTCTCATATTACAGTATCACGTACCTAAAAAAGCCAAATTAAGAGTCTTTTTATACGTGCTTAAAACTGCTCATGCAGGATATGGCCAAAACAAAAAATCTGTTATCATACGAAATACAATTAATATATTTTTTTATTCTTGCGGACCCCTATGACATACTCGCGGACCCGTCGGGGTCTGCGGACCACCTGTTGGGAACCACTGACCTAGATACAACAAGTCCACTGGGTATATTCCAGTAGAGGGGTCGATCCATCGGATTTTCGGAGAAGAAGTGGAACAGGTGGCCTAATCATTCAGAAGATTTTACCTTGAAGGGGACTACACTGAGGTGACATAAGTATTGGATACCTCCTAATATCGTGTCACACCCCCTTTTGCGATACTACCGTCATCTGTTTATGTGCATATCGCTATCCCATGACTTCTCTCACGTCAGGTATAAGTCTGCATCTCATAAGGCCTTACAGCGATTGCAACAAATTCCAAACCGAAACCAGATAGCATCACGCATTCTCCAAAGCCCCCGACAACTTTAGGTGTGCTGTACCATCAAGGGAGACGCCGAAATTTGTATCCAGAGGTCGAATAACGCAACAAGCTCCACTAACGAATGGAAACACTGTTAGGTGCGAGATGAAAGCCTGCGTGACTGCTCTACCTCGGTACACAAGTGGCCGCCGCGCTGCCCTAAACCTCAACCTCAACCTCAGCCCCGGACCCAGCTGCTGCCGGTCGGCTATGCTCTGCCCGCTGTCACCGTAACTGGAGCCATCGACCCGGTCCGCAGACTTGGCTACAGCTGAAAGGCCCGGCCTGCCAGCGACGGCAAAATTTCGGCTCAAGTTAAAGCGAGCAGTCTGTGGCTGCAAACTTTGCCAGCGAAATTTGCTCGCTGCGCTCGGTGGATGTTAATTAATTTCCGCGTGACTATAATTATCGATAGGAGCGAGACCGACGGGGCGGATAAATTGAAACATGACGGCCGACGGCGCCCACATTGCAAATTAAAAGTGTAGCGTTTACCTTATTTAACATCCAGTTAAAAGCTGCAGACTCTGAAAACTCGGATGTTTAATCATTTCTGAGAGTGCGCTTCCCTTGTCCCCCCCTGACGGAACGGACGGTATTCATAAACTTCAGAGTTTGGGCTCGCGAAGGTGCACTAAAACGATCAGCGGTACTGGATAGTGAAGACAAAAAGTGATTTTCAACCCACTCCTCATTGGTCATTGTATTAGATGAATGAATGGAAATCCTGTTCTCCGGCGAGGTGAAAAACGCTCCTCCTACAAAACTCACCGCAGAATTTCTACCTGTTTTTATTTTCAGGCACACAACTTTCACTCCTCGTCCTGTTGTCTCTAGATTCATCGACTCTACTAATTTTAGTTATACTTTTGATCATATCTATTGTGAGTTTGAGAGAACAGCTCGGACAGTTTAACATCCTGTTAAAAGCCGCTGAATCTGAAAAGTGGAATATTTAATTATTTTTGAGCGTGCCATTACCTAGTCCCCCCCCCCAAAAAAAAGAAAACTATGTTATTCCCAAACAAAATTTTCATACTGCACTGCCACATATCCATACGCAGCAAGTCAGTGTCGATTTCAGCGGAGCCGGCCACGGTGGCCGAGCGGTTCTAGGCGCTACAGTCTGGAACCGGGCGACCGCTACGGTCGCAGGTTCGAATCTTGCCTCGGGCATGGATGCGTGTGATGTCCTTAGGTTAGTTAGGTTTAAGTAGTTCTAAGTTCTAGGGGACTGATGACCTGAGAAGTTAAGTCCCGTAGTGCTGAGACCCATTTGAACCATTTTTTGAATTTAGCGGAATTAGGATATTTGATACATAATGACTAGCATCAAGCATACCCAGAGCCATTTGTAATGAAATCTCCCGGTTGTTATATCGTTTGCCGCTGTTACTATTGCATATGAGACTGTCCGACGGCTCTGGTATCCAAAAATTTGCTCTGCCGCTGCATCTACGATACAGTATCATTCTTTCTGCGTTACAAACCGATGTCTAAAACTATTGGAATGTAGTTGTAGAACAAATTCACATGGAACTGAATGCAATCTTAAAGAGATTATTTGTTCTCCCCCTTGATTACATCAGTGACTGGTTTCGGTCCAACATGAACCATCCTCAGGTCATATTGTATCGGTGCGAAATGTATTTCGTTCAACAATCAGCAAAATTTACATGCTACGTCAAGGATGAAATTGTTGTCCTCTGTAGCATGAATATTTCCTTGATAGTTGGACGACTTACACTTGTAACTGATACAATTAGATCTAGGATGATTCATGTTGAAGTGAAACCAGTCGTTGATGTAATCAAGTGGGCCGACAAAAATCTGTTTGAGAATGTATTCCATTCCATGTGAATCTGTCCTACAGCAAAATTTTAACAATTAATGCAATCAAGATAGACAGTAACAGAATTCTCCAGAGACATTACCTCACTTTTTGTGCCCGACAGCAAAATATGCATAAAAATCGTACAAACTGTATACTCCCTCAGTTAAGAGCAATGTGGATGTTACCATAGGCGCACTGGCCCTTCCCCCGCCTCTACACCCACACACACGTACACACACAACACTCTGTAATCTAGAGTATAGTGTGTTTGTTATTTAGGGAATTTTTATATATTTCTAGATGTGATTGCCGGATATTCCGCAACACCTCTCGTTTAGGCAGCTGTAGCATCTATAGAATTTAGTTTTCATGTATAGAATATAGTTCTTGTGGTGAGGTCACATGGTGCCAACGTTTTCCGCCCTGCGCTGGGAACCTTTTACACATTAACCATACAATTACGATCTCTACCTCTGCGATTTCAATATTTAGAACCATTGAAGAAAGACGTTTTGGCCGCCGATTTGCTTCGGTCGACGTAGTGGACGCCCGGCACAGTCATAGTTTCGTAGGCAACTGCGAACATTTTTCCATTAAGACACTGAAAGTCCCGTCTCACAGTGAGATAAACGTACTAACAGTTACGGCGATTACTTTTGATAAAATAAAAATGTAAGTCGCCGGTATTTTGGTCAGCTAACATGTTACAATTAGTCATCAGTTATGATAATCAGTTATGATAATTAGCACAGATGTTTAATCAAGAAAGATCGATTATTGAGAGAGGTGTCAGTTTATTAACGAAAAGGGCCGATAGTGCCTAACTTATAAAATACAGTGGCATGCGCAAGGAAAATTAAATGTTTCGCTGGCGGTAGCAACGAAGGGGCAGGGAACGTCTGTAACGGTTGTGTCGGCAGCGAAACTGCGCCCCCCCCCACCCTCCCCCACCCCCCCCCACCCACCCCCGCCTCAGCGAAGCCGGACCACGGCGAGGTTACAGTTATAGTTCGGTGACCGTGTAGCTGTTGGCCGTGCCAAAGTAAGGTTGCGAAACGATGCCATTGGCCTCGAAGCTTCTGGAAGCGCTGTGCAGGCTGGCGACCGGTTTCACGTCCTACATGGGTGAGAGAAAATCATTTCGAATGGAGAGCCGTGATTGACTGGGTCCAAAACGGGTAATGGAGTAACGGAGGCTTGGTAGCGAGCGTGCAACAGTGTAGCGAGAGGAGGCAAGCAGAACAGTCACAGAGCAAGTCTACCTTGAGACGTTGCTGGCAATGTGTCCAGTGTCTAATCTCTGTCTTACTTAGTACAGTGCTGATTACACTTCTTGAAGTACGAGCAGTTTGTTTCTCTGTAGAGAGAGTAACAGGCGCCTTTAGTACAGAGAGGTGCTCATTTACGCTCGTGCATTACAGACACATTTCGGCTCCTGCCCAGTGTAGGCAAGCAGACTGCTAAGCGACTGCGATAACTGAGTATCTTAACCATAGGAGTTTTTGGGAGCAATAAGTTGTTCATTGTGGAGCCATATCTATTTTCTTGACGCCACGATGCATCTCCATGGCGCCGCCAGTCTTCTACGACGCGTAAAACCCACACTTTGCTGATCACTTGGGTGATATTTGCACATCGAACTAGTATAGGAAAGAGTGAAAGTAAACACATAAAGTTCCACTAGTTCGTCTGGCTGCTAGAGCTCTTCGCCTAGGATATCTCACGGCGTACGCCATGGATGCTTCAGTGGGATCGTGTCGGCCTTCGCCGAGCATCAGCAACATGTCAACGTCCTCGTTGTTCGTGTATGGCATCCTCATCCGATGTCAGTAACTATGGTATATTGAGCCCCGTATGTTTGTGTGGCTCGAACTGTTGGGTATACGTCCGTGTGCGGCGACCGTCGCCAGTTTTAACAGCGATTCGAGTAAGGTTCTCGCTCCGTGACACCGGCGACGTTACAACTCGGTCGCACCACATTTAGAGGGCGCATTGCGTCATGCACAGCGTGTGTGGTATCTGCCCCTGAAACTTTCAAGGTTTGTAGCTCCCAAACTAAAAGTCATAGGAATTTAAATCAATGCATACACAGCTGGTGTTACCGATCCCAGTGCATGAAGAAACAATGATCGTTCCACTTAAAAAATCGTATTTTACTGATAACTCTTTGGATAATAAGACAATAAACTATGTTCATAACTCCGAAAACAGTGTAACGATTCTTATGGTGACCTACCGCAATAAATATTTCCGACGCCTATTACTTCGTAACTTACAGAGGCAAACACATTTACATACAGGGTGACCCATTGATCGTGACCAGGCCAAATATCTCACGAAATAAGCATCAAACGAAAAAACTACAAAGAACGAAACCTGTCTAGCTTGAAGGGGGAAACCAGATGGCGCTATGGTTGGCCCGCTAGATGGCGCTGACATAGGTCAAACGGGTATCAACTGCGTTTTTTTAAATAGGAACCCCCATTTTTATTACATATTCGTGTAGTACGTAAAGAAATATGAATGTTGTAGGTGGACCACTTATTTCGCTTTGTGGTAGATGGCTCTGTAATAGTAACAAACATATGGCTCACAATTTTGGACGAACAGATGGTAAGAGGTAGGTTTTTTAAATTAAAATACAGAACGTACGTACGTTTGAAAATTTTATTTCGGTTGTTCCAATGTGATTCATGTACCCTTGTGAACTTATCATTTCTGAGAACGCATGCTGTTACAGCGTGATTACCAGTAAATACCACATTAATGCAATAAATGGTCAAAATGATTTCCGTCAACCTCAATGCATTTGGCAATACGTGTAACGACGTTCCTCTCAACAGCGAGTAGTTCGCCTTCCAGAATGTTCGCACATGCATTGACAATTCGCTGACGCATGTTGTCTGGCGTTGTCGGTGGATCACGATAGCAAATATCCTTCAACTTTCCCCACAGAAAGAAATCCGGGGACGTCAAATCCGGTGAACCTGTCATGAAATATGCTATTCAATACCGCTTCAACCGTACGCCAGCTATGTGCCGGACATTCATCATGTTGGAACTACATGGCCATTCTGTCATGCAGTGAAACATCTTGTAGTAACATCGGCAGAACATTACGTAGGAAATCAGTATACACTGCACCATTTAGATTGCCATCGATAGAATGGGGGCCAATTATCCTTCCTCCCATAATGCCGCACCATACATTAACCCGCCAAGGTCGCTGATGTTCCACTTGTCGCAGCCATCGTGGATTTTCCGTTGCCCAATAGTGCATATTATGCCGGTTCACGTTACCGCTGTTGGTGAATGACGCTACGTCGCTAAATAGAACGCGTGCAAAAAATCTGTCATCATCCCCTAATTTCTCTTGTGCCCAGTGGCAGAACTGTACGTGACGTTCAAAGTCGTCACCATGCAATTCCTGGCGCATAGAAATATGGTACTGGTGCAATCGACGTTGATGTAGCATTCTCAACACCAACGTTTTTGAGATTCCCGATTATCGCGCAATTTTTCTGCTACTGATGTGCGGATTAGCCGCGACAGCAGCTAAAACACCTACTTGGGCATCATCATTTGGTGCAGGTCGTGGTTGACGTTTCACATGTGGCTGAATACATCCTGTTTCCTTAAATAACGTAACTGTCCGGCGAACGGTCCGGAATCTTGGATGATGTCGTCCAGGATACCGAGCACCATACGTAGCACACGCCCATTGGGCATTTTGATCACAATAGCCATACATCAACACGATATCGACCTTTTCCGCAATTGGTAAACGGTCCCATTTAACACGGGTAATGTATCACGAAGCAAGTACCGTCCACTCTGGCAGAATGTTACGTGATACCACGTGTTTATACGTTTGTGACGATTACAGCGCCAATCACAAAACGAAAAAAGTGGTCCAACTAAAACATTCATATTTCTTAACGTACTACACGAATATGTAATAAAAAATGGGGGTTCCTATTTAAAATAACGCAGTTGATATCCATTTGACCTATGGCAGCGCCATCTAGCGGGCCAACCATAGCACCATCTGGTTTCCCCGTTCAAGCTAGACAAGTTTAGTACTTTGTAGTTTTTTCGTTTGATGCTTATTTCGTGAGATATTTGCCCCGGTCACTATCAATGGACCACCCCGTAAATAAATACAATATGTAAAACTATATGCTCTGTGATTTGGGGTGTGTTCAAAGTTCTGCATTAGAATGTACATTACTTACGTGTAATTTAGTTCTGTGACTTCACAGAATGTTACTAAGTGTCTCTTCCTCGTAGAGTTGTGAATAAGGCAGTGTGGAAAAATTTTTCGTTACTCAAATCTGTTTCTTCGTTTGAAATACTACTCTGATCGTTTTTCATGTGAGTAAAGTTTTCTATTTCTGCTAGAATGTTTAAGATATTTCTCTATAAGGGCAATGTGGGAAACTGACATGGACTGTGTTGTCTGTCATTGAGATTTTGTTCACTAAGATGTGTACTGAACGATGATGGATTATTTTCACTATTATATGTGTGTTCATGAAATCTCTTTTTAAAATATCTTCCTGTTTAATCATAGCGTGTAGGCTTTCACGGCCGGCGTCTTCAGTAATTAAAACTTCTGGGCTAAGAGGCCGTGGTCCAATAACAGAAATACTTCTCCCTGACGTTTCGTTGCCAGCTGCGGGCAACATCATCTGAGGTGAGTCTACGACTTCCTGTTTGACAGACGTCTAATTTATCAAATTCATATATTTTAATTTTTTAACTTCCAGATTGAGAAAAGTTTGTGGGCTGTTCTAGCGAAAATTATATATGTGTTCTTTTCTGTTCAGTAACATGAATCCGAATTTTTGGTTTGTTTACTATAGGGAGTCGGGATTTTATCTAATACTTGTCCCCAATAAGGTAAGAAAATGTATTTGACCTTCTTTCTATCTTTTCTTGGAATAATTATAATCTCTATAAGGCATTTACAATTTTCCCACCAAAAAATAGTAGCAGGGCATGGAAATTTATTGCTAGGGTATGCTATGAGGCAAGGATTCCGTAAAAACACCATTTATTGGAGAAACAGATATCATGGAGTGGATGGTTTGGCAGCTTAAGCAGTTACTTTTGTTGCTGGTAGGAGTGTGACTGCAAAACTAATTGTAAAATTGCCAAATTATAGCAAAATTATAAATAATTTGTTCACGTTATAAAAAAATTGTAACAGACTGAACATATTACAGCAAAACTGTAACGACTGGAAGTCATATCTGAGGACAATTCTAAGTGGGCAGCATGGGTAGTAGCGCAAATGAAGAGAGTGATGCAGTAGTGTAAAGAGTGTGCACAGTCTTCGTGAATAGTAGGCTTGTAAAGTCTATTTCTGAGGACGCGAAAGATTTTCGTAGCCGTAATGGTAAAGAATGGGAAGGCCTGTATTATTCAAGAAATAAATGTGCGGACCTGCATTTAACACTTGTGTACTTGGTAAATTCTCCAAGTTCATTTCTGCAAAACATACCATCAAGGCAAAAATACCAAACCCCCTACACAAGAATGACAGCAAGAGGAATACTGGTAATAGTCGGCAAGGTCGCACTGGAAACTATTTCAAGGAAATGTAAAACTCCTGTAGCTGGTGGGACCCCTTCGCTCGTGGCACTTCCCCTCTCCCGCCGACCATGTATTGCGCAACAGCTACGCAACTGCCGCGCCATAGCGAAGTGACAGCGGCGCTACAATAATCCTTTTTTTTTAAGGATTAAGGATAAGGAAGGGAACTTTATTGAATTTCTATAATAATGAGTAAGATCTCCAACGAGTTTAATGTGTGTTCAGTTGCCACTATCCTATGAAGCAGAATTGGATGACGTTAAAATAGCCGTATTAATTGATCAGCTGCCCTGGATATTGTGCTAGCTATGTCTACACGACTATTACCTTATGAAGCAGTATATAATGCAAACCTTTTCTGGGATTTTTAACATAATGGACATACATGATTAAATATGATCAAATAATGAATTCTGTGTGCAAGGAGCCTACTAAGGAGCCATTACTGTGATTGTTAACAATGATAAGATTAATGTTGCATAAATGTCTGATGCAAGCGCGCTCCCTGCAATGACTGCTGGCTGCATAAATAAAACAAAACGAATATTATATGAACATGTCTTATGGTTATGGTGATAATGAGACATATGCAACTGGGCTATTTGGGTGTATTCTCTTAGCACCAGCAAGTTACCTTGATTTTATACTTAGGGTAACTTGGTTATGACATCAAACAATGGAAAGCACACCAACTAGAAATATCAAGATAATTCTGGGAGATTTCAGTGTAAAAGCAAGAGGAGAAGAATTCAACACACCAGCAATAGGAAGGCACAGTTTTCATGACGAGACCAATGAGAATGGTCAGAGAATGACCAACAGCATCTCACTGAATCTGAGAGTAAGTTAGACTTACGTCAAACATAGGACAATAAATAAGGGAGCATGCTGCTCACTGGATGGAAGAACTACCAACAATATAGCGCACATCCCAGTGGACCAACGCTATGGCCATAGAATCATGGACATCAGCTCGTGTAGAGGAGCTGACTGCACATCAGATCAGTTCCTCATTGGTTGTAGACTTAAAATGATATTCATCTGCATGGGAAATAGGAAGGAGGAGAAACTACAACCTCCTTTGAATGTTGGGAAACTGTGAGAAAATGATATTAAAGGACAATATGCTATGGAAATCAAAAGGCATCTTGATGCTTTAGAAAATCGAATAGCAAGAGAGAATGTAGATGTGGAAAGAAATAAAGGCCACGGTACTAAGTGTAGCGGAGGACCATGTTAGGAAGAAAGAAGAGAGTGAAGAAGAAAAATGTTTCAACAAGATATACCAGTAGGTTTTATAAAAGAGAAGGAAGATGAGGCAGGGCTGACTGGGTGATAAGGAGAATGAGCTGAAGAGGGAACATTTTTCAACATCAGAAGGGAGATGAAGCGGCTGTGAACAGAGAAGAGAATGTATCACACTAGTTTATTAGAACAAATTGAGGCACAGAATCAAAAAAAAAAAAAATCAAAGCAATTTTTCCAGTGCGTCAAAAGTCGGAAACGTTGAGTTCAGAGCCCAACCTTTGTCATTAGGAAAAAGAACGGCAACTTGATAAATGGCAATGAAAAAATTATAGAAACATGGAGAGATTACTTCCCATGAATCGCCCAGACAGATTAGATGTACCTGCAGACACCATGAACGAAAGCAACAACGTTAAGTGAATGAGGAAGATTCGAAGACGGCAATCAAAAAACTCAGAAACAGCAAGGCCCAGACATGACAGAATAACAGGAGAATTAATGATAGAGTGAGGTGAGAGCTTTCGCTTACGGATTTATAAACTGATTCGGTTATTACAGAAGAATGCGACATTGCCAGAAGAACGTAAATTGGCCATAACATGCCTGATACATAAGAAGGGAAGAAAAATGTAATGTGGTAACTACAGAGGCATTAGCTTAATGAATGTAACACACAAGGTACTGTCTATTTTTTATCCTCCGAAAATTACAATCATCCATAGAACCATCACAATTTTGAGGTGCAATAATTCAGGAGAATAGTCGTTTCCGCCATATCTGATCAGAACAAATCAGGTAGAACTGACACATTTTTAAGCTGCTGTAACTCAGGACAGGGATCGTTTCACCCACATCTGATTAGAACAAATCATGAACCTCGGGGATGGCTACATTACTGCTTGTTGTTATGAAGTCTTCAATTTGTAAAGACGCACTTACAACTCAGACTTGGTCTAACCAGCACGCAGAACAGTGTGTGGATTACAAAACTTTCGGAACAATGTACTTGAATACGTAATAGGACCAGCCTAATCATTGAGACTGAAAAATAGTATTCTGAATGGGACAGGTTTCTAGAATGGAAAGGATATCATGAATAATTTCTGTGTTAGGTAGTTAAATAAGTTAATTCGCACTGGCAGATCACTGTGTGTACTTCCAAAAATTTCGGCTTTGAATAGAAGACTACCAGAACCTTTATAATGGAAACTTATCCACAGTCCTACTGATTCAGTGAAATAATTTCTCAATTTCATTGAGAACGTGGATAGGATTCTGTGTTACAGAGTGAAATTAGTTGAAAATAGGGAGACTGGTAGAAATGAGGATAGGGGTAGCTGCAACAGTAACAATTTGTATGCAAGCCAAGGTAATTGGTGGAGAGATGAGAGGAATTGGTACTGTAGTCAGGATAGATGCTGCAGAAAAGACAGCAGGTGGAAAACAGGAATTTTAGAGGGAGAAGGAAAAGTCTTGACCAAGTAACAGATGATGGCAGACAGAGGCCTAAACATAAAAGTCCGGCAGGTGCTAACTTTTAGTGTACACACTTGGGTAACTAACTGATGTCTCACTTAGGTTCCACAGTGGGAGCAATGCTATGAATAACACCAGGTGGCCTTTAAAAGGATGAGAAATGGTCAAAAAAGGAAATTAAGGTTTCCGTTTGGTTAATATTACTGAGATATCTGAGACAAAGGCATTGGCCCTACGTGATGTGAAAACAGATGTTGAGAAGGAACCGAGTGGCAAGGTAATTGATAGCAATGGCGTTAACTGCAGGCAGTGGTGTGTGCTGAGACAGTGGAAAGGAATGAATGGGAATCTTCGAGTGGTGTGTTTGAAGTGGAGGATGTGCTGTTGGTAATGTTTGCAGAAATGATGATATAGATGATGAACTAGATATTTTTGGTAAGTTTAGAGTTTCCAGGAAGATGAAGTGATTGAGTGGGGAGCATGAGAACTGGGAGATATTTAATAATTTGCTAGAACATACAAAGATTAAAGGTAGAACTGTGTATACAAATATATGTATAATGGAGAAAGAAGGCAGGGTTAAATTGTTGATAATATGTTTGAAGAAACATTGATCTGGTGCAGTGAGCCATGTTAAAATGAGAAGTATTGGAAATGTCGTGTTATTAAATCCAATTTGTATCTGAATCATTCTTACAAAAAATAAGGTGTAGGAAATTCCTAGAACTAACTGCAGCTGATGCTAAAATGAAACAGCAAATGAGGGATGTATCAGACAGACTAAGAAAGAAATTTTATAGGATTTTAAGACAGCGGATCATCATTTTAGAATAAGCTGTTTTTTATTCCCGGTTTGAGCATGAACACTGTTTTGCTGATGGATTTTCTCTACAAACATGACTGTAAGACTGTTCTGACATATAGGATTTTGGGGTCTTATGCTGAAAAATACAGAAAAGATTTAAATCTAAAGGGAAACTGAAAGAAGATGAAGTCATGTCACACTTATGAAGTGAAAGTGAAGAGGATGAGAAAATGTTTCGCATTAGAAATAAATAACGATAGATGAGATGGGCCACTTTTCTGTGGGAGAAATACCATACATTAAAGAATTATTTTGTAAATATAGAAATGTTTTCTTCCGTTAAGCGTGGTAACGTCATCGATTTTCAATATACTCTAAGAGTGGTACCCTATGAAATTATTAAGGTCAAGCTTTTTGCTATTGCTATTGAAGAAAAGGAGGCAGTGCAGCTCACAATAAAGAAGACACTAAACTGGTAGTTTATAGAGCTATGTGGGAGAAAGTATTGCAACCCTATTGTAATTTTTTTTTTAAAAAGGTGTATCAGGATTATTTCAATACTTAACACAAATGATCAGGCAGGAATCATGAATGAGCTATTGCTAAATGTTAACAGTGTGAAGGTAGTGCTTAGTACTTGTTTTACTTCACACTCCTAGTAGATGCATTTAATGGAGGCAGGCAGGAAGTATATAGCTTTACTATTTGAAGGGGCATATCTGTTTCGTGTAGTTTCATTCAGTTTAACAATGTCAGTCACTGAATGTTGGTTAAAACCAAGGCAAAATTCCAGTGTTATTGACAGGGAATTAAAAAATTATTTGAGTTGTATCACAAGCCACGTGAGATAGCTGAATGCCCACACCCTAATGCCTAAAGATTGTAATACCCTGTATTTAGGAAACCTCTCGACCTACAAATTGTTACTGAACTGAGATTGTGTACTGAAACACTGTGAGTATGCATTTGTGCTTTAGTATGTAAAGTGTGCCTTTACCTATTATGTTTTATGTAGATATAAGAATTTTGGAGGAGACTTTATGCATGTATATCAGGGGCATCCTTCCTATCGCTCGATAGACTGCAACTAAATTTGGCGCAGAAACAGCAGGACTCCTAACAGCAATGTGGGGTTTATAACCCTCTAGCACCAATATGTGTTTTTTCCTGTCCTTGCTGTACAGGCTGCAGTCCACTACAGGCAATGTGTGTGAGAAAGTCTCGGTTATCGGCTGCCCAATCAACATGTATCGCAGGAAAACTTACATTTCAAGAGCAAGAAATGATTTTCAGCACCCCAGCATGTAACCGTCCTTCATGACAGGTCTGTTGTGTTGGAGTGGTATCGTTCTGCTTTATCAACCTGCTTTGCATGGTGGCCTCAGGATCAAATAAATGATTTTAAAGCCCTAATGTACAGCCTGCCCTCCATGACTGGTATACTGTAGTAGTAGTATAAGCAGGCTTTATAGAATTGTACTTGCAGTGCTACACATGCCAATGAGCATCTCTGGGACATGTTGAGATTGCTGCAGAAGGAGGTACATAGAGGGGTAGTGGTCAGGTTGAAAAGCATGAAGGAGCGTTGGAGAGAAAAAGAGAGATCATGTGGTCAGAGAAAGGGAGGAGGATATATGAACAGAGACAGGGATAGAGGAAACAGACAAAGTGCAGGCTCAGAGGAGATGAAAAGACAGAGAGCATGGGTAGGAGGAAATGGAGACTGGAGAGCGATGTGAATAGGTAGAGGAAGGAAGAAGTGGACATAGAGAGAGAGAGGTCACACTAATTAATTTATTAAGGGATGATGTATGGAAATGCATTTATTCATGCTTGGAGATACAGATAATACTAATAATCCATTTGTTGAATTGTTTGTGGATAGATATTCAGCTGAGAAATCTAGAATTTATTTGTACACTCATTGTTTATATATTAATGTTACAGGTAAAATGGTGAACATAAGTGAATTTTGTTAAAGCTGTAGAGTGTACTGAAGTATGTGGATGAATCTAAAAGTGCAGAAAATTGCATTTAAAAGTGTATGTTTGTTTGCTGCCTTAGCAAGTTTCACTTGAGAGATAAGCATAGTGGACACATGGCACACCAACGAATGGTTTTTGTACCCAGATACCTCATGTATCGTGGGTCAGTTTCTTTAAGCAATGGCATGTTGGAGTTTTGTTTCAGTATTCGATAGGACATTGCTTGGCTGCCAATGGTGCACAGTACTGCTGGCCATACTCATAGGCAATAGAAGAAGGACTGCAGTTTTACTAAATACAAGAAACTCATTGAGTCCACATGTTGCAATCAGCAGACAACATGTAGCATCTACAAACGATAGTGTCTAGTGGAATGAAAGTGTGTGTGACATACATGAAATTAAACAGACCTGGGAATTTTGACATTAGTTACATTCATAATTGTCCATTTTGAACTCCATAATAAAATACAAAGTATTAATTCATTGAATATATATTCTGGTGCTGCTGGCTTTCACAACGAGCCTAGTAAATGTCACATGAAGTAGGGGTATGCAACGTTACATGTGTCCAGCTCACTAAGAATTGTATGAGCACTGAGTATTCCATTAAGCAGTATATGACTGGAAAGTTATTGTAATGTGGCTGGGCTATGTTAGCTAGGACTGGTTTTAGACCGTTGTTAGAGTGAACTGTGAGTGCACAATGGCTGGCAGGTAGGTTACAGGAAATGGAGTGCTTGGGAGTTTCGAATGGAAAGGGAAGAGAGTGCACTGCATTGTGGTTAGAGAGGCGAGGCAATGTGGACAAGTAACTCAGAGTACGAAAATGAAAAGTTGATATACTCATTGAAAACAACAAACTGCAAACTGCAAAATCTAAAATAATGCAATAATGAGAGGAGATCACTAAAATTATTACTATGTTCATAAAATTATTATCAACAAAGTTATTAATATTTGAAAATAAAAATGTTCTTAAAAGCTGTGATTATTGGTACAGAGACACAATGCCTGTATGCAATACACCATTTTGGAGCTCCTGATGCCATCTACAGAATGAACAAATCACTATTATTTTTCAAGCTTCTGTTGTTATTATTATTACTAAACAGACTTGCAAACAATTATAAACTTTTTAGTTGTAACATGAACAAGAGCACCTGAACCATGATTTCCTGCAAGTGCCCTATTGACACTATTGAATATCGCCAGTATAAGAATCCTCTCATATTATCCTACCAATCCTCATGTTTATGTAGTGATATATTGGAAATTTAATGTATTTAGTACTGTCTTTTGACTAATGTTGGATTGCAGTGCCAAAGTGTGCAGAGATGTTCTGTTGACCAGCTTTAACTGTGTTCCAGATCTGATGAATAAAGTAAGGATGTAAAGCGTATTGTCACAAGTAAGACATGAGCGAACATTATGACATGAAATCATATAGTTAATCAAGAGGGTTTTATGTGTATATTTAAATTTGTATAAATGTTATTATCTATCTGATTTAGCAAAAGGTGGACATGTCGAAATGTACTATCCTGATTAACATGAGCAAGGTGTTAAATAGGCAAACAAGCCAGAGTTCAAGTTCCTCCATGGTGTGCAGTGTGCAGTGGGATTGGCAAAGAATTTTTAAGGTGTGAGCACAGAGCTGCATGAGCATCAGTATATTTTTTTGGGCTTAAAAATATTTCACTGTCTATCAGTTCAGAGCTTAGGCTGTTTTAAGACTTTAAACGCTGATAAACTTAGAGACAAACCCTGATATCAGTGACTCAATATTCTCTTACTGCAGAAAATTTTCTACTGTTCAAGTTTATTATGTATTTTTACTGCCTGTTATAAAGATTTGTTGCTTGGTTCCAGGCATTTGCTCTGCACTTGCTGCTGTCTGTGTATGCTCTGCTTGCACTATGAATTAAACATTCTATTCTATTAGTGTGACACCACCATTAAAATGTAAATTTATGTATTTATCTGAATAAATGTATAGTCAAAGGTCAACACATCTATTGCAGTGCACATTATTATCTTATGGGGTTACTCTTAGTGTCCACCCTTTAATTATCATTGTCTATTATTTATTTAATTATTTCGCTAATGCCTATGAAAAACAATCTGATTAATAATAAATATCTATAATATTTTAAAGCAATAGTGCATGACTGACCCCCTATTTGAACTAAGTGAGGCATACTAAAAATCTAAAGTAGTCCACTTGGTCTCTGCTGGTTAGGTAGCAACTGATCACATTTATAATTTCCATTACCATAGAGCAGTTACATCTTCACATAATGGATATTTGTATATTCAACTGATAGAAGACCGAAATCAACTTTTTTTTTTTCTTCTGTGATGGCAAGAATTGCTGTGGACCACTGTTGCTGCTGTATCTGTAATTGTAGGTTTTCTCAAAATGTTGAGAGTAAGTGCTGATTTATTATTCTGACTCTCTAACCCTTTTCTTCATTTGTGAATGTCATATTGGGACATAGGCTGCTGAATTGTGTTTGGAAAGTAAATATTTCCTATCAGATTCAATTGATTATAAATATAAAAAGACTTTTGCTTTTTCTACAACATTGGTTATTGAAAATATTATAGTTGTGAGATAATATTAGCTTGAGTAGTGAGATGAATCTCTTTATTTCTACTCTCTCCATACAGCCATGTCTCCAAGTATTTTCTCAGGTAATGTGGATGGTATTATAAACTGTCACATAAGTGTACAGACTGGTCATCACTATTGAAAATGTTTTTGGTTTTTCTGTAATTTTTGGTCTTTCATCCGATCTATGATGACTGTTGAAATTTCCACCGAAAATAGTTTGACATGAATGTAATTTCTGTTGGGCATGTTCATTTAGTTTTTTTCTTGAGCAGTAAGGAGGACTGCTGATACATTTCATGAAAAGTCTGATTGTTGTAGTTTGTTTGTGTATTTCAGATTACTCTTGTAATTTTGCAAATGATGGATTCACCATTGTATGTCATCACTTTTCAGTCTTCTTGAGTAAGATGTCTACAGTACTTAAGGTTTTCTTCTTTAGTAAGTGTGTTAAATCGTTTTGCCGGGCCTCTGTCAATGCATATTATGACTGTTCTTACTGCAAATTTCAGTGTTTTATTGATGTATTCCTGTTTTTTCATTATTACAATAGTTTTTACCTTGCCTGTTTTGTAAATTATGGGATCTTTGTTTTTTGTTATGTTGTTTACAGCATTTAGGGTGGAAGCTTCTACATCAGTTTTCTGTTATTGTAGTGTTTATTACTATGTTTCCAAATTATTTTGGATATTTTAGTAAGAACATTTTTCTGTTTTACCACTGAAACCTCTGCTGTACTGTTTTCAATTTTCGAATGTCCGATAGTCACTACTGTACTACTGTGGGAGATTTTCATTCAATACTGTAAGTTAAACTTTTCAGTAGTAATTTTGTTTCATTGCCACCAACGTTAATTACAGTAAGATGTGACACACATTTGTAGAACTGAAATTTTGGTTTACTTTTGGTTTCATTTTTTGTGTTGGTCTTTAACTAGAAAAGTGTTAATTATCTTATAATGTCGATGCCAAATTGTTTTCTGTTCATTTCTATTGTAATGTTCTTCATATGGTCAAATACTGATCTCTGTAGTAGGCTGCCAATATCAAGGTGTGTTAGGTATAATTTAATACCGACATATTACATTTCATTGCTTTTTTGTGCATTTCTCCACTCACATATGTCACTTATATTTTTTATTCATCTTCCTAAAGATGAGGTTGACTTGAGAGTATTTTAGGCTTACTTGGTTATTTAAGAACTTCTTATTAAGGCAAGGTAACTTATTTTCTCCTTTTTATTTTGGATAGTGTCTTGTGATAGGATGGTAGAGCATTGTTTAGCTTGTCTGATACAATTACAAACGCTTTGTATTGATGGTGTCCTGCAGTCTTCATGAAGTTGATAAATAACCTTATTTATATATCTATAAACAAGGCTGTTTGTTTAATTTAATTTATTCTTTTTACCAGAACAGTACTAAATACATACCCATCCTTATCACAATAAAACAATGGGTAAGCCTATTACTATGGGATTTGGGAAGTATTCACAATGACAAAATAAAAAATAATAATGCTATGGATTTGTTACATGACGATCAGTTTGCCTTTAGGAAAGACACGGCAATGAAGAGCCAATTATGACATTGTAGTTGATAATGGAAGCAAGACCGCAGAAAAATCAAGACACCTGGAAAAAGCATTCGACGATGTAAAATGGTGCAAGATGTTCGAAATTCTGCGAACAGAGAGGGAATGATGGATAATGTATAACTTGTACAAGAGCCAGAGGAAGTAATAAGAATGGCAGGCCAAGAACGAAGTGCTCGAAGCAAAAAAGGTGTAAGAGAGGGAGGTAGTCTTCCATCCCTACTGGTAAGTCTACACACCAAAGAAGTATTGATGGGGAAAAAAAATTCAAGTGCAGGATTAAAATTCAGGTGGAAAGAATACGAGTGATAAGATTCGCTGATGACATTGCTATCTGCAGTGAAAGAGAAGGAGAATTACAGGATCTGTTGAATAGAATGAAGTCTAAAGAGTACAGAATTAATCGAAGAAATATTAAGGAAATGAGAAATAGCAAATATGAGAATAGCGACAATCTTAATCAGAATTTAAGATTAGGAAGTAGACGAAGTCAAGGAATTCCGCAACCTAGACACCAAAATAGCCCATGACGGACGGCGTAAGGAGAACACATAAAGCAGACTATCTCTGGAAAAAAGGGCATTCCTGATCAAGAGAAGTCTACTGCTGTCAAACGTAGGCCTTAATTTGAGGAAGAAGTTCTTTTTGGCTCTTAATTGTCGTAATACATTCTAAATGTGAAAATGTATTTACATGTTTAAGTAATTATTTTTTCTGAAATATATACTTTAAATCGAGTAAATATTAAGCTACTAACAACAGATAAACAGAAGCAGCAGCTTTTTTCAGAGGTGGCATCTTCCATTCTAATTCACTTGACTACATTTAGCTGTAATAATCCTGAAGAACATTAAACA
Organism: Schistocerca piceifrons; assembly: GCF_021461385.2. Classification (NCBI taxonomy): domain Eukaryota; kingdom Metazoa; phylum Arthropoda; class Insecta; order Orthoptera; family Acrididae; genus Schistocerca; species Schistocerca piceifrons. Next base: position 313,747,069 of record NC_060140.1, on the reverse strand, counting down.
GTATAGTGTTCATTCATTATTAATACAATATACTGATTAATTTCTTAATTTGTGCCTTGACTCTTTCCACAACCTTGAAGATTACCCTTATTGATGAACTCTACAAGATATTGTGAATGAATGGACAAACGAATAGAAACAAGCATTAAGATATTTAAATTAACTGAACTAACTCTGTGATTAGTCTTGCTTCACAATTTATCGTTAATGTTATTGCACAACCTAGGTTTTGGGTTATAAGCCCATTTTCAAGTACAAAGTTGTCGATAGCCATAGTGCTGGTAGCACATAGCTTCGCACATAAATTAGGGCCAATAAATCCTAATTTATGCATGGTTATACAACAAAATTTATTTTTCCCTAGAATGAGAAACAAAAATATTTCTAGTAACTGCGCTCTGACGGATGGCAAACAACTGACTTCTTCTCACCAGTGGTGTGCATTAATATACACCACCACTTCCATACAATTGAAATTCAATGAGCGTTCGGCTAAACATAGTTCTCTGCTTGTTATTACCATATATTCAGATCTTATGAGTTATATCTCAGTAGACCACTTTATATGTGATGTGTAACAAAACTACACCAATAAACTTTGAAGGTTTGTCTTGAGGGACAGATTGAGGATAGGAAAACATGTCCGGAAATGGCAGCAGTGACGCTACAGAGCGTCGAAGTTGTAAGTGCCGTCTCCTGCCAGCAGAATACCCCTTCAGTAGCAAACTTTACCTTCTACGCTGACCCATAGGTGGTATGTTTCAAAATAGAGCTGACAGCATTCTGAACGTCATAGGACGCTAAACGTGGCCACGCCCGGCACGACAACATTGTACAGACCGCCAACAGCAGCGGCGGCAGGGGAGGAAGACAATCATACGCGGTAGAAACAGAGCACTTACTGACAGTTTGTCTCGTGCTGGAGAACTTCACTTGGTCCGAACAGCACAATAACCATTACGTTTACGGTTAGGCGAGAGGACATGGGCACTCAGCTTTACGTGTCTGTAGGCAAAGATATCCAAAGAGTCTCAGCCACATCATTCTACATCTGTGGCTATTCAACAGTGTGAATCAAATAGATTCAAAGAACATCAAAATGGTGGAGGCCGCGTGCAAAGTGTATGCACGCTACCCCATTTGAAGAGGAAATCCAAGACACAATAAACAGTCAACGTAATAGACACTTCAGAGGAAGATGGTGAAATGACCCAAGAAACAACACAGACGATGATGATAACAAGTTATTGAAGCATGTCTTTCCGAGGTATCTCCCTTTCCTTCCCCCCTCCCCCCTCCCTCCCCGCCACCACTTGATTATAATGGTGGAAATCTACAATTCATCTCTGATCTTTCCCACCATCTTTAAACTTACTTCAGTTTCAACAGTTTCATAACAACCTTATCTAACACCCTCATTTTTATCTTTGTAACTCGTTGTTATTACTTAGATTTTTATTGCTGAGTGCAGTATTTACTTGGAATAACGAAAAAATTTATTTTACCATATGAAAAGTTGTAAAATGTGCGCCCTGTTTTAAAATACAATGCAACACGTTTATAAATACACAATAAATGCAATGAAATAAAATCTGAAAGGGCGTATTGGAAATATTCGACCGACACCCATCCACAAACTCTCACACTGCGTCACACGTGTTGCAAAGCGACCACATAGCGGGTTGGAGTGTGATACATGAGGAGGGACAGCATTCATTCCATTTTCAGACGGCACAGGTGGTTGGGGGAGGGGGGGAGCGTGGCATGGTTTTGCTCCACGTGTGGTATTCGTGCAGTGGCTTTCCCAGTGACGTTCCATGCACCCGTGTTACACTGCGAACTTTTTGTTCACTTACGAGATGTCCTTCAACTCAAAGGCAACGTTCAACGTTCTCAATTGTCAAATTAAATTAAAGAGAATTCCCATACCACTCACGAAAGTGGTCATCTAGAAAAATTAACCATAAATTTATGGTCTGGCCTGATACACGGTTAACAGATTCTCCCCTACAGGCTTCTTCCTAGACTCACAGACAATAGCCACGTAACGTTTGTTGGAGAAATGCTGCCACTGTTACTGGAGGGGGCTCCCCTTGCAGTGTGTCAACGTATGTGGTCCCAGCACGATAGACCACCCACAAACTTTAGTCTACCTATCAGAACACAAATCGGACGGGGATTTGGAGATTGGGCAAGGTGGCCGTGTAACTTGCCTTCCTCGGACGTCCTACCTGAAATCACAGGTCTTTGTCTTGTAGGGGTTGTCTGAAGAATGTGGGGTATGAAGCCACAGTGAAATCATCAGATAGCTTAGTTGCAAGGATACATGCAGAATGTAAAGATGTTTGCACCATGCTCAGTATCTGTGAGTGAGTGGGTAAGACACACAGATGCGTACACAGATATCAGGCTTGTTGCAATGCTGGTGGCAGGGGTTTTGAACACCTCATCTCAATTTTATTTGATTTCTTTATATGAGAGATCAAATAGTAATGTTCATTCTTCCACACTTGTCTTCTGTTGTCTGCCACAGTGAATACTTAATAATTTTTCCTTCTCTTTTCTTTGCATGCATATCTCCTCCCTTCAAAATAAATAAAAGCGCCGGATTCTTGAAACTCTGCCGTTTTTCACTGAAAAAAAAACTGTCTACCACAAAATCCAGGAGAGTAGACGACGATAGCTGCTACGTAGGCAGACCTCGCACCCTGGCGCTGTCGGTATCTTTTTGTTACATCCTGTATACCGAAAACATTGGTGATTTTAGAGGTTTCAAGGAGAAACATAAACTGCGTATCTGAAACTGTCATCCACCGAGCCAACGCAACAGAGCATCACATTCATAGGAGACAAGGCCTGTTACGCAGTAGCTAGCTTCATCTCCTCCACTGGCGAGATGGCAGTCAGTAGTGGTCACTGAATAACATACAGCACTTGCCTGTTGCAAACGTTCCGCCAGTGATTCTTCGGCGTACAGGAAAAACTTTGCTGCCGAAAGGTTGGCAGGAGTCGCAGCCTATAAGACTCTGAAGCGTCCTGGATGTTTCCGGACACGAGCACTTATCGCCAGTTCGTTCCTCAAGGCGCCCTCTACAACTCCTCGATGTTGATATCTTTTTGTAACAGGCTTTATGTGGTTTAAGCAATAACATAAATGCCTATTTACAACAAACATTGCACGATCATATGACCTACCACCATAATGACTACAAGTGTAATAAGAAATGCCAAGAAAGGAAGGAAAATATATTTGCTTAACAAGAGTGATAGGGCACAAATCGCAGAATATCTGAGTGACCACCATCAAACGTTCATTTCTGAGGAAGAGGATGTGGAACAAAAATGGAAAAAATTCAGAAACATCGTCCAGTACGCCTTAGATAAGTTCGTACCGACTAAGGTCCAAAGCGAGGGGAAAGATCCACCGTGGTATAACAATCATGTACGAAAGGTACTACGGAAACAAAGAAAGCTTCATCATAGGTTTAAGAGTAGTCGAATCATAGCTGATAAGGAAAAGCTGAACGAAGCGAAAAAGAGCGTAAAGAGAGCAATGAGAGAAGCATTCAACGAATTCGAACATAAAACATTGGCAAACAATCTAAACAAGAACCCTAAAAAGTTTTGGTCATATGTAAAATCGGTAAGCGGATCTAAATCCCCTATTCAGTCACTCGTTGACCACGATGGCACCGAAACAGAGGACGACCGAAGAAAGGCAGAAATACTGAATTCAGTGTTCCGAAACTGTTTCACTGCGGAAAATCGTAACACGGTCCCTGACTTCAGCCGTCGCACGGACGCCAAAATGGAAAATATTGAAATAAACGATATCGGAATTGAAAAACAACTGCTATCACTTAGTAGCGGAAAAGCATCCGGACCAGACGAGATACCCTTAAGATTCTACAGTGATTATGCTAAAGAACTTGCCCCCTTTCTATCAGCAATTTATCGTAGATCGCTGGAAGAACGTAAAGTACCTAGCGACTGGAAGAAAGCGCAGGTCGTTCCCATTTTCAAGAAGGGTCATAAATCAGATGCGAATAATTATAGGCCTATTTCGCTTACGTCAATCTGTTGTACAATAATGGAACATGTTTTGTGTTCTCGTATTATGACGTTCTTAGATAATACAAATCTCCTTCATCATAACCAACATGGATTCCGCAAACAGAGATCATGTGAAACTCAGCTCGCCCTATTTGCCCAAGAAATTCACAGTGCCGTAGACACTGGCGAGCAGATTGATGCCGTATTCCTGGACTTCAGGAAGGCATTTGATACGGTTCCGCACTTACGTTTAGTGAAAAAAATACGAGCTTACGGAATATCGGACCAGGTTTGTGATTGGATTCAGGATTTCCTAGAAGAAAGAACACAACATGTCATTCTTAACGGTTCAAAATCTGCAGATGTAGAGGTAATTTCGGGAGTACCGCAGGGAAGCGTGATAGGACCTTTATTGTTTACAATATACATAAATGACTTAGTTGACAACATCGGTAGCTCCGTGAGGCTATTTGCAGATGACACGGTTGTCTACAAGAAAGTAGCAACATCAGAAGACTCGTACGTACTCCAGGAGGACCTGCAGAGGATTAATGCATGGTGCGACAGCTGGCAGCTTTCCCTAAACGTAGATAAATGTAATATAATGCGCATACATAGGGGCAGAAATCCATTCCAGTACGATTATGCTATAGGTTGTAAATCATTGGAAGCGGTAACGACCGTAAAATACTTAGGAGTTACTATCCGGAGCGATCTGAAGTGGAATGATCACATAAAACAAATAGTGGGAAAAGCAGGCGCCAGGTTGAGATTCATAGGAAGAATTCTAAGAAAATGTGACTCATCGACGAAAGAAGTAGCTTACAAAACGCTTGTTCGTCCGATTCTTGAGTATTGCTCATCAGTATGGGACCCTTACCAGGTTGGATTAATAGAAGAGATAGACATGGTCCAGCGAAAAGCAGCGCGATTCGTCATGGGGACATTTATTCAGCGCTAGAGCGTTACGGAGATGCTGAACAAGCTCCAGTGGCGGACACTTCAAGAAAGGCGTTACGCAATACGGAGAGGTTTATTATCGAAATTACGAGAGAGCACATTCCGGGAAGAGATGGGCAACATATTACTACCGCCCACATATATCTCGCGTAATGATCACAACGAAAAGATCCGAGAAATTAGAGCAAATACGGAGACTTACAAGCAGTCGTTCTTCCCACGCACAATTCGTGAATGGAACAGGGAAGGGGGGATCAGATAGTGGTACAATAAGTACCCTCCGCCACACACCGTAAGGTGGCTCGCGGAGTATAGATGTAGATGTAGATGTAGAATACACAACGTGATCAAAAGTAACCGGACATCAGGCTGAAAATGATTTACAAGTTCGTGGCGCCTTCGATCTGTATTATTGGAATTCAATGTGGTGTTGGCCCGCACTTAGCCTTGATGATAGCACAGAGCGAGGTGGCGCAGTGTTTAGCACACTGGACTCGCGTTAGGGAGGACGACGGTTCAATCCCGCGTCCGGCCATCCTGATTCAGGTTTCCCGTGATTTCCCTAAATAGCTCCCGGCAAATGCCGGGATGGTTCCTTTGAAAGGGCACGGCCGACTACCTTCCCCGACCTTCCCTAAACCAATGAGACCGATGACCTCGCAGTTTGGTCTCTTCCCCCAAAACAACCCAATTAATGAGAGCTTCCACTCTCACAGGCATACGTTCAGTCAGAAGGTGGTGGAAGATTTCTTGGGGAATGGCAGCCCATTCTTCACGAAGTGCTGCACTGAGAAGACGTATCGATGTCGGACGGTGAAGCCTGGCACGAAGTCGAAGTTCCGAAACATCCCAGAAGTGTTCTATAGGATTCAGGTCAGGACTCTATGCAGGCCAGTCCATTACAGGGATGCTATTGTCGTGTAACCACTCCGCCGCAGGCTGTGCACTATGAACAGATGCTCGATCGTGTTGAAAGATGCAACCGCAATCCCCGACTTGCTCTTCAATAGTGGGAAGCAAGAAGGTGAGTAAAACATCCATGAAGGTCTGTGCTGTGATAGTGCCACGCAAAACAGCAAGGGGTGCAAGCCCCCTCCACGGAGAACACGACCATACCCTAACATCACCGCCTCCGAATTTTACTGTTGGCACTACACACGCTGGCAGGTGGCGTCCACCGCGCATTCGCCATACACACCCCTCGCCATCGGATCGCCACGTTGTGTACTGTGATTCGTCGCTCCACACGTTTTTGCACTGTTCAATCGTCTAATGTTTACGCTCCTTGCACAAGCGAGGCGTCGTATGGCATTTACCGGCGTACTGTGTGGCTAATGAGCAGCCGATCGACCATGAAATCCAAGTTTTCTCACCTCCGGCCTAACTGTCATAATACTTGCAGTGGATCCGGATGCAGTTTGGAATTTCCGTGTGATGGTCTGGATACATGTCTGCCTATTACACATTATGACGCTCTACAACAGTCGGAGGTCTCTGTCAGTCAACAGACGAGGTGGGCCTGTACGCTTTTGTGGTGTACGTGTCCCTTCACGTTTTCACTTCACTATCACATCGGAAACTGTGGATCTAGGGTTGTTTAGCAGTGTGGAAATTTTGTCTAGATGACGCAAGTGACACCCAATCACCTGACCTAGACCTGCGGTGCTCCCCATTCTGCTGTCTCACGATGTCTAATGACTACTGAGGTCGCTGATATGGAGTATTTGCCAGTAGGTGGCAACACAATGCACCTAATATGAAAAAAAGTATGTTTTCGGGGGGTCCGGATACTTTTGATCACACAGTGTATCTTGGCAGTCCTTCATAAAACTCCTCTATTGCGGAAAGAAAACTGTAGGTTTTTCATTTCTGTGGCTACTGTCTCACAGCCATTGCTTTCCATCGACAATTTCGACTAGGTAACTATTTTCAACAATAGATATGTGTGTGAACTCTGCTTCCCATTCAGTTAAAAGCGGAAATACTTGATACTGTGGAAAGAAACCTCACAATTCGACACTATGAAACCACTCACGAAGAAAGCCAAATAAGTTAGGTATGCTGATGGCAACCCAGCTCTTTGTGTGAGGATACCGCTTAGGTTTCGACGTATCTCTATGGACGTCAGAATTATCAACATCTGTTGGACTGGCCGATTGTCAGGTCAATTCCTATAGGCTCACGTACATTTAAAACAAGATGTTGCGCAAGGGTAACTAATAGGACAGAGATAGAATGAAATTTTCTCTCTACAGCGGAGAGTGCGCTAATATGGAACTTCTTGGTAGATCAAAACTGTGTGCCGGATCGGGACTCGAACTCGGGACCTTTGCCTATCGCGGGCAAGTGCTCTACCTACTCTGAGCTACCCCAGCACGAGTCACGCGCCGTCCTCACAGCTTTAATTCCGCCAGTACCTCGTCTCCTACCCTCGCAGGAGAGCTTCTGTGAAGTTTGGAAGGTAGGAGACGAAGTTTTGGCGGACTTAAAACTGTGAGGACGGGGCGTGAGTAGTGCTGGGGTAGCTCAGATGGTAGAGCACTTGCCCGCGAAAGGCATTGGTCCCGACTTCGAGTCTTGCTCCGGCACACAGTTTTAATCTGCCAGGAAGTTTCAGGACAGAGATAGTTCTAACAAACATAAGACATGGGTGTTGCACTGCACAAAAATAACAGGGTAATCACCTAACTATGGAATCAAACAATGGTCACATTATTTCCTGTTTATTATAAAGTCCGCTGCCAGCACATGCATAAATAAAAAAATTATTGGAGGATCTATACGATCTACATGGATACTCAACAAATCACACATAAGTGCCTCTCAGGGGGTTCCTCGAGCCACCGTCACAACAGTTCTGTATTATTCTACACTCAAACAGTGCACACAAAAAACCAAGTCCTGCATCTTTCCTTGCGAGCTCTGATTTCCCTTATTTTATTACGATGACCGTTTCTTCTTATATGGGTCGGCGTCAACAAAGTATTTTCGCTTTCGGAGGAGGAAGTTTTGATTGAAACTTCATGAGAAGACCCTGCTGCAACGAAAAACAGCTTTGTTTTAATGATGTCCATCCCAAATTCTGTACAATGTCCGTGACACAATCTTTTCTATTTCTCGATAATATAAAACGTGCTGTCCTTCTTTGAACTTTCTCGATGTACTCCCTTAAGCCTATCTGGTAAAGATCTCACACCACGCAGCAGTATTCCAAAGAAGATGGACAAGGGTAGTGAGGCCAGCCTCCTTAATACATCTGTTGCATCTTCTAAGTGTTTTGCCAATAAAACATAGTCCTTACTGCGACTTCCCAACAATATTTTCTGTGTGTTCTTTCCAATTTAATTGTAATTGCTAGTTACTTAGTTGAATTTACGGCCTTTAGAGTCTACTGATTCATCGTGTAACCGAAGTTTAACGAATTCCTTTTAGCACTCACGTTAATGACTTCCACTTTTAATTATTTAAGGTCAATTACCAGTTGTAGTACCATGTAGTTTTCTTATCTAAATCGTTGTGAAATTGGTTTTGATCTTCTGATGACTTTACTAGACGATAAACAGTAACATATGCAAACAACCTAAGACGGCTGCTCAGATTGTCTCCAAAATTGTTTATTGTGATAAGTGACAGGCAGAGGGCCTACTTTAGAGAACACCAGAAGTCACTTCAGTTTTTCTCGATGCCTCCCGACACTTACAACGAACTGTGGCGTTGTGTCACAAAATCATGAATCCAGCCGCATAACTTAGGCTATACTCCATGAACACGCGATTTGATTACAAACCGCATGTGAGGTACGATGTCAAAAGTCTTCTGGAACTCTAGATATACAGAATAAATTTGAAATTCCTAGTTGATAGGACTCAACACTTCGTGTGAATAAAGAGCTAGTTGTGTTTCTCAAGAAGGATCTTTTCTAAATCCGTGTCGACTAAGTGTCAACACACCTTTCTCTTCAAGGTAATTCATAATGTTCTAACACAATATATGTTCCAAAATCCTGCTACATATCGACATTAATGATATGTGCCTGTCGTTTATTGGATTACTCCTATTCCCTTTCTGGAGTACTGGTGTGACATGTCCAACTTTCCAGTCTTCGAGTACGGATCTTTCATCGAACGAGCGTTTGTATATGATTTTTAAGTACGGAACTATTGCATCAGCATACTCTGAAAGGAACCTAGTTGGTATACAGTCTGAACCGGAAGGCTTGCTTCTAATAAGTGATTTAAGCTGCTTTAATATTCCAAGAATATCTAGTCCACAGTTATTCATGTTTGGCAGCTTTTCTTGATTGGAATTCTGGAATGCAGAGAATACGAAAAGCCCCAATTATTTTCACGTATCGAAGTAATCCTACACTTGAATGTCCCAGCAAAGAATGGGTAGTTTAGGTGATTGCCATAGAATAGTAATACACGAAAGAGTTATGGAAAGAAAAATCCGTTGTGGACACAGTGATTGCTTCAATCCGTCAGAAACATAAAAAAACAGTCATAGGCAAATAACATCGAATCATGAATGAGGCTTCAGTCAATAGAGAAATATGTGATTTCTGTACATGTAGACCTGGCCCACATTGTATGCAGAGCACATTATGAGAAGAACTGTTGGAATCCGGTGCCCAGATTCCCGGCCCTAAGAATGCTTGGACTGCGGTATGTACTTGCCACTAGTGGACGCTTCTTCTCGTACCACTCTTTCTGTCTGTGTCCTCTGAAAGCCAAGCAAAACCTCGAGGGTGGAGGGGGCGCGGACGGTAGGACGAGGGGGAGTAAAATTACATCACATCATCGTCCTCGGCCCCTCTCCTGAGTCTGGTTCATCATGGACCCAGCTAAACGATTGAAAATGTCCCACACCAAACAGCCACCTGGAAAGTGAGGCAACTGATATAAAAGCAATTGACTTTCTATATCTAATATATACTCTGCAAAACCACCGGACAGTGCCTGGTAGAGGTTACCCTGTACCATTAGTAGTCATTTCCTTTCCTGCTCCACTCGCAAATACAGCGAGGGAAAAATGACTGTCTATATGCCTAACTTCTCTTATCTTCGTGGTCCTTGGGCAAAATGCACATTGAAGGCAGTAACATCGTTCTGCGGTCAGCTTCAAATGTCGATTCTACAAATTTTCTCAGTAGTGCTCCGCGAAAACAATGTCACTTCCGCTCCATGGATTCACATCTGAGTTCCCGAAGTTACTTGTTGTTTCAACCTACCAGTAACAAATATTGCACCCCGCCTCCGAGCTGCTTCAATGTCATCCTTTAATGCGACATGCTGAGGATTCTCAAGATGCGAGTAGTGCTCAAGTAGTGCCCCTATGTGAGGTCTCCCCTCCAAATGAAGCACACTTTCCTAGAAGTCTCCCAATAAACCAAAGTTGACCATTCATTTGCCCTGCTACACTCTTTACTAGCTCGTTTCCATTTCATACTGCTTTGCAACATTGCCCCAAGATATGTATTGAGCACTACGTACTTATTTTTCCTACTTATCAACTTTAAACCGAGCGAGGTGGCGCAGTGGTTAGCCCACTGGACTCGCATTCGGGAGGACGACTGTTCAATCCCGTCTCCGGCCATCCTGATTTAGGTTTTCCGTGATTTCCCTAAATCGTTTCAGGCAAATGCCGGGATGGTTCCTTTGAAAGGGCACGGCCGATTTCCTTCCCAATCCTTCCCTAACCCGAGCTTGTGCTCCGTCTCTAATGACCTCGTTGTCGACGGGACGTTAAACACTAACCACCACCACCATCAACTTTAAGTTACATGTTTTGTACAAGTTATCTTGTATCTCCTACTTTAACTCAATGACGTCACTTCCGTACACTACAGCTTCATCAGCAAACAGCCTCAGATTGCTACTCACCCTGTCCGCCACATCATTTATGTATAATCATGGTAATAACTGTTGTTACTTATTACAAGTGTTCATCATTTTATTAGGTGACAGGGGTAGAATTCAGAGAGTGTAACGATTTTAAAAGCGTTATGAAGGACACATGGGACGTAAAATGTAAATGTCGTGCGACTAGGGCCTCCCGTCGGGTAGACCGTTCACCGGATGCAAGTCTTTCGAGTTGACGCAACTTCAGTGACTTGCGCGTCGATGGGGATGAAATGATGATGATTAGGACAACACAACACCCAGTCCCTGAGCGGAGAAAATCTCCGATCCAGCCAGGAATCAAACCCGGGCAGGTAAGAGTGACATTCTGTCGCGCTGACAACTCAGCTACCGGGGGCGGGCACATGGGACGTGCTAGTCCAGCAATGGACTGATGTATGTTACCTGGTGTAAAAATAAAAGGTCGTGCTTGGCTTCCAATGTCAAAAATCAAATTTTTGTCTGCAGACATGAGAAGAGTGCAGTGTTATAGTGGAGTCTAGTATGTTCTTAGTGAAATAATTAGACATGGTCAAGTAAGAAATCGAATCTGTGAATACGGAAAACTGTTAATTCAGCTACTGGCAATTACTAATATTGCTTAACATGTGGTTTGATTGTCAACAAATGTCTTCCGAAGCTAATTATGGAACACCGTGCAAAGATATTCATGAAGAGCAAATACAAAAGCTACCTAACAAAAAAGATGGCAATAATATTAATGACGATTATTAGTACGGGAAGACTACACATATTACTGCACCTCTGCTTTTTATTCAACAGTAACATTGTTACCTATCATCCGTGGCTCATAAGTAGATATGAGGCTGAAAAGTTGGGGTAACTGCACCTTGCAGCATCCACATCGTTCACCACTCTCCAGATAACGTTCAAAGATTTTTTTTATAGGCGAATGTGGACTTATTCATATAGTTTCTTTAAGCTATACTGGATACTAATTATGCAGAGGTGGGGCAAGCATTCGTCCTACACAAAATAGTTGAGATGTTACTCGGCTAAAATTTGTTTGATCTCCCGACATATTCTTGAGCACTGTGACGAAATATTGAACACGCTTTTCTGCAAGTTTGTAAACTTTTCCGATCGGATTTGACCTTACAGCATTTGGCAATATGTAACACTTCACGTAGCGTAAGAAAATTTATTGACTGCTCCAGCCAGAACACTTATAGACTCCACCTGAGGGAGACCACTTGCAGATGTGATTATGACTTTAAACTTCATCTCCCACTTGCTTATACACGATTTACTTATGACATTGTTATGCTGTAAGTCATTTGTCTCTAATTTTGTCTGTTACCCCCTCTCAAGTGTAAAGAGCTCGACATCTGTGGGATTTCCGGTGATTGTGTGAATTAAATTTTTGTCATAGAAAGTGAATTTTTCCCTCTGAAATATTTCCTTTAGATTTATTTCTTAGGTTCAGTAGAGTAGATAAAGTGCTTCTTAATTGTAGAACAAATATTGAAAGTTCATCTGGATGACCAGGGGAAAAGAAATTCGTAAGAATTTCTGTCGAGATGCTTTTTCTCAGGGTGATATCAGTGGAGACAAAAGTCATTAACTTGGCCACTAGCCCGAAGGGCGGACACGGGAGAAACTTGGCTAATTTCCTCTGGCCCGTCCCCTCGGCTGGCGCCACAGTGTAATTTGCTGGCGTCCTCTCACTCGCCGAGAAGTCCATTAGCAATCTTCTTCACAATTTACAGTTAGTCTGTGAGATTTTTAGGCACTGAGATTCCCGTTTTAATTGAACCTGTACACAGAAATGAAAGTAATGCATTACATTCTCTTAGTAACTGATTTCTAATTAACTCTGTCGTGCTATGTTTTTGTGTCTATATTTTGAGTGTTTAAATCTGATAAGGAAACATTTGGTAGTGACAGCTAAATAGAAACAAAATTTGGAGAGCTTCCTAATACTTGTGGTACTAGAAAAAGTCTTCGGCAGTCTAAGGTAGAATTAGACGTTCACAGTCTTTAGAAGATTGGTGGAAACGAACGATCGACAACAGTTGCAAAACCTAAGTGACAATAATGAAACTTCGTGTTAACAAGCTTATAACGTGTCAACAGCTTATAAGAACTGTTGTCCAACTTGGATAATAATGTGAGCAAATATTGCTCAAGGAATAAACGTCCATATGGAACAGACACCAATGCTAAGATTCGCAGGCGACACAGGCCTTCTGGATCTGGTATAAGACAGACTTAGAAAAAGGAACGGGCAACATAGCATAGAATATAGCAAAAGGAAGCGAGAAAGTTAACATGAAAATAGGTGATTGGGAAGTACATGAAGTTAAGCAGTTCTCCTACCTTGGCAGCATAGTAACCCATGATGGGCACAGGATATAAAAAGCAGACTAACACAAGTAAAAACGACATTCCTGGCCAAGAGAACCCTGCTAGCATCTAACAAAGGCCATAATTGAGAATTCCGCTAGTATCAAACTTAGGCCTCAATTTCAGGAAGAAATTTTTGAGATCGTACGTTTCGGTCACAGCGTTGTATGGTAGAGTCGGAGAGGAAAGGAAAATGTGGAAAACACTGACGAGAAGAAGGGACAGGATGATAGGACATCTGTTAAGACATCAGGGAATGACACTAGATGGCGCTGTAGAGGGCAAAAACTGTAGAGGAAGGCAGAGATTTGAAAACATCCAGCAAATAATTGAGGAGGACGTAGGTTGAAAGTGCTGCTCTGAGATGAAAGGGTTGTCACAGGAAAGGAATTCGTGACCGGCCACATTACTCTTGTCAAAAGGATGATGATTTGAAAAAAAGGCATGAGGGGAAACAAAGTAAAGATGTAGGCATTGTAGAGTAGTACGAAGGAAAAGAACTAATTGTTTAACGTCAGTATCAGGACTGACGAGAAGAAGTGAAAGAACTATCTTATGCATGATTGCACCTAATGGCACTAACAAGGAACAAATTAACAGTAGATTGTCACACACGAAGAAATCTTTCTTCAAGAAAAGAAATTTCGTGCTGTTTGATACTCATGTGGAACTGAGGAAGAAGTTCTTGAAAGAGCATGTTTTGAGCACCGGTTAGAAGCTGCGGAAGACCCTTAACGGAGGAAGGAACAGACTAGTGTGACATCTTCCGTGGAATGAAGAAATGTTTCGGAATCAGTAGAGCAGTAGAGCGAAAAAAGGCTAGAGAGAGACAAAGAATAAGATATGCAAAACAGATCATAGAGAATGTTATGTACAATAGCTACGCACAGATGAAAAGATTGACATAAGATAGAAAAATATGGAGGGCAACTTCAAGAGTGATAACATCATTTTTTTTAAAAAAATAATACAAGGACTCTGCGCGAATTCACTTATTAATATAATTTTATTGTCTTTTAGAGTTGCTTGCACTATATGGTTAAAAGCATTTGGACATGTATTAATGGAAAGTGATATGGGATTTGTCCACCCTTCACTTTTAAGACTGCTTGAACTGCGTTGAAGACACACTCAATACGGTGTCTGAATATCTGAACGAAATGCAGTCCACTCGTACTCAAGAGCCTGTCCAGGGAAAGTAGTGTTGTTGGACGCTGATTTCTGGAGAAAAATCAATGTTCTAAATCAGCAGAAATGTGTTCAGTTGAGTCACGTCGGGACTCTGGGCAGGGTCTTTCGTTTCAGGAATATTATTGTCCACAATACTAAATTATCGCCCCTAACTTATTTTAGTTTCTTAATCCATGTCTTTGTTTGAGGGCACAGCTGAGCTTTCGACATATCCTGGTGGATGTAAGAATGATTTGCACCATTTGGACTGGTCAATTGTCACATCACTCCCCATGGGCAGAAATGCAGGGAAAACGGAAATGGACTATTATTTCCGTGGAGCAGTACTATTCTTACACTTGAATGCAGATTAGGCGGCTACATAGCTCTTGTACGAAGACTCGGTACTAAAAATAATGGGGAGAGAGCTGGACTTTATGGAGAATGCGTAACGGCTTCTCAGCGACACTTGTGCAACGTACCCGAAAAAAGTCTCGGAAACATGTGGGTGGGTATTATGCAGAAACAGAATGATGCCGTCCGTCGACATTCCTTGGCGTTTGGACACGATGGCGCTCTTCAATTTTTGCAAAGTATCCACGTACTGCTGAGCGTTTATTGTGGCGTCATGTTCCAGAAAGTAAATCGGCAGCGGCCCTTTGTAATCAAACAAAAATGTCATCATCATTTCCCAGAGCTTGTGTGGCACTTATTTCGACTACACTGAAGGATTTTCTCTGGAAAGCTCTTACACATCCTCCTACAGTCCCGATCTTTCCCATGCTATTTCCACATTTTTGGAGACCTGAAGAAAGACATTTGTGGCTGTCAATTTGCTTCGGACGAGTAGATGGACGCCTGGACACAATCACTGTTGTGTAGCAGCCACAAACATTTTTGCATGAAGGCATTGAGTTAAAGTATTAACAGTTACGGTGATTATTTTTGAAATAATGAATAATTTTCTTACCGTTTTTTTACTGACCCTAACTGAAATGGTACTGTATCCAGCTTCGACTGATATTTTTATCGTCAGACCGATGTTCAGATTTAAAATTGCTTTTAAATTATGCTTGCATGCGGTGCTGTCTATGGCGCAGCCCTACAGAAGTCAGAAAAGGAACTGATTTACAGTAAGTGGACGTAACAGTGGCCTATAAGAAAGTTTAAGAGTTTCTAATGTAATAACTGTGTCTGTTTTAGGTTGATTACATAAAGAATGCTGTCTTACTTTATGGCGATGTTGATCGTTTCTTACCTTCTTCCAAACTTTACAGAAGATCTCCTGCGAACCTTGCAGAACTAGCACTCCTGAAAGAAATGACATTCTGTAAAGTTTGGAAGGTAGGAGACGAAGTACTGGCAGAAGTGAAGCTGTGAGGACGGGGCGCGAGTTGTGCTTGGGTAGCTCAGTTGGTAGAGCACTTGCTCGCGAAAGGCAAAGGTCTCGAGTTCTAGTCTCGGTCCGGCACACAGTTTTAATCTGCCAGGAAGTTTTGATAAAATGTTATTCATACCGCCATATGTTAATGCGAAGGGAAGCCTCGTGGAAGAGTGTCAATACTAACGGAAGGTAAATGAAACTTTATCAGAAATCTTTAATTGCTTCTCTGGAAATTGGTTTCATCTACCTTGGAAAAATGGTTCATTTATTTCTGTACTGAAAATTACTTTATATACTCCTACGCCACGCGTACTGGAAAGTTAATGACTTTGTAAACTACTAAATGCATGTACATTATCAACATTTCTATCCTACATCAAAAATAAAGCACAAAGAGCGCGGTTCAATTAATTGTTCAGCTTTATTTAAATTTTCTGTGATTTCCTTAAACTAATTAAAACGAATGTTGGAATAGTTTCTTCGACGGTATACTCTTACTCCTCTCCTCCTCTTCGTCCGACCTAAATGCGTGCTCCTCTTTCTAATGATCTCATCATTGACGTGTATCACTAATCTTCATGAGTTGGCTGCCACTTCCCCTATTAAAATATTTCAAAATTATACCAGAATAAGTTTATAAGTGTCCAAGGTTGCTGCTAGGAACAGCGCAACAGAGGATGCGGACCGATAGAGTTTTAGAACATGTATATTGCATATCGCTATTTGATGACAGCTCCACGCTGTATGATTAACTGACAAAATCTCGGACTTCTTTGAAGAGTCTGGTCGTACGATAAGCAAAAACGGACATTCCAAATTAGTAACAAAATCACACCAATTGTGGATCGGTGCCACAACTAAGTGTTGCGTCTTCTTCGCGAGAAAAGGTGAAATATAGAACTTTTGACACAATAACTATCGAGATAAACATGTGATCTGATAAATTAATGAAAAATCACGCCAATAGTGTGCCGGTGCCACATTGAAGATTTGCGTCTTCCCCGCGAGAAAAGCTGAAAAATAGAACTTGTAACACAATAAATATTCAGATAGTAATGTGACCTGACGGATTAATAAAAACACAAGTCAGATCGTATATTCAAAGTCATTAATAACGATGCTTACGTTCTAGCGGCTCCAAGAGGAAAGACAAACGTGAACAGCCAGACTTCTCCTAGCTCGTCTCTAAAACACTGGAAGACCGCACCTTCCTTTATTTGTCCAGACAACACATACAGACAAAATATATATTCCTTTGTTATAAAATGTTTCCAAAAAGTTTTACACAACAAATAATTCTTTTTCTAGAAAGTGGTATTACATCTCACTATTGTGTTCGTAAACGTAATTTTCACCAATGCTAATATATATTTCATGTTAAAATTCACTCGTCAATTGCAAATATTTTTATTTATCGGTTTCGACGGATTAATTTGTCATCTACAGAAACTTAGTATTGGTTTAGCAGATATCAATATCTTCTTCACAGAAGCATAATGCTATGACATGTCCAAAATTATACATACTGTATGTGATTATTGTAAATACAGATTCACAGTTTGATGATTTACGGTAACTTATTCACATCTGTGTACATGTCAAGCTGTTCAAATTCAAAATGGTTCAAATGGCTCTGAGCACTATGGGACTTAACATCTATGGTCATCAGTCCCCTAGAACTTAGAACTACTTAAACTTAACTAACCTAAGGATCTCACACAACACCCAGTCATCACGAGGCAGAGAAAATCCCTAACCCAGCCGGGAATCGAACCCGGGAACCCGGGCGCGGGAAGCGAGAACTGTCAAGCTGTTGTGGTGGCATGTAGCGTATAGTGCTTTCTGAACAAAACTACCTACCAGGACACAGACGCCACCCCCAACAAATGATGAATCGATATACACACGTATATTTAACTTCTTACTGACTGGGCAAATAACGACCTACTCAACTTAAAAATTAGGTTCTCCATTCAACTAATCTCCAATGCACAACATTTTACAAATTATAACGAGGAAATTGATCTTTGTAAATAAAAACCTTTTCTAAAGAAACACATGCGCACATCCGTACCCATTCATAAACGTCGCGATCGAAAAAGAACTCCATGAAATTGCTGCGAGTCAAACCCGACCAGTTTTGTTTCTGTGACGGTCGCGCGTTGGGACACAGGATATCCGATAGGAAAAGAAAAAACAAAAAAATACCCAAAGGGTTGTGAATCCTCTCCGCTCGTAATCTGTACCCGACGCAGCGCTTGTTGCCTGAAACATGGCCTGCCCTGCCTGTTCAGGGATCGGCGAAGGGCGAGCTAAGCGCGGACGCTGTTTAACTTTCGCCTCACGCGATGTTTTCCCAGCCAGCCCTGTAGGCTCTGTTCCTGGGCAGCCTACGCCCGCCACCCCCCTTACCCCGGGGACGGGGCCTTCACCAACAACAGGACAGCGGCGGCAAGTTGTAAGCCCATTAGCGCGGTCGCCATGGCGACGGACGCGTGTTATCTGCCACCGCAGACTGCTGTGCGTCGCGGCCGACACTCGCGAGAACTCGCTAAAGGTCTTTCCTTTTATGTTTTCCCCGTTCACGCGGAGTACTCGCTGTCTGCGGAGAAAAGAAAAAGACAGCTCGGGAAGCATTGGAGAAAACTGATATCTTGCGTCCCTCAAAATTACCCGCAGCTCTCTGGAATGGCGATCTGAAAATCGACTTTCAGCGATGGCAACCAACCATCCACACGTGTTTACCATCGTTCTGTAGAGATTCGGAGGCAATTACTAGAATGATGCGTGCCCGGATATAATGTCCCATCCTCTCTATGCACAGAAAATATTTTAGTATGCATAACAGCCTACTTAAGATGCCTCGTGTGTAACTGTCACCACTCTTCCCATGTGTTCCTTGAACAAAATACACTTGTGGTTGTACATTACAGTATTTCCAACACCTGCATAATTTCTGCAACATGTTAATAAAAATAACTGAACGTTTTGGTTCATATCATATTAACTTACTACCTTGGTACCCGGGCTTGAATTTCACAAAATCAGACATTTTTCAAATACAATTCCAATTTATTTTATAGTCACAAGCAACCTTAAACAGTATCCAGCCCCTGTAATGTATTATTACATAGGGGAGAGTGGGGCACATTGAACCATAAAAAATATTTCCCCATGTTACTTATCCAATAATTTTATTACAAAGTAGAGATTTGCAGATGTTACAGCTTAATCCTTCAAGTATCAAATGGCCTTATACGATTGCATTATCATTAATTGCCTTTTAGCTGCACGCCTTTGAAGAAAATTTGGTAAATGGTTCATTGTGTCCCACATGCAGGGTACAATGAACCACTTTAAACAGGTTAATTGAAAGAACCTATTTAGCATAGAAAGTAAGTATAAATGTACTTTAAACATAATGTTTACATATATTCCACATGTGAATCATGTAATTAAACCTGTAGGCACACAATCATGTAAATTATTTTGGAATTACTGAACATCAATGGACTCGAAGCTGATTCCAGATCATAGGAGCATATAAAGTATGTTGCTAGCTGGAACAAAAGCTTCATCTTTCACCTGAGGAAAATAAAACTTCCATTTTTTCACTTTCTTCTCAAAAATGATACCTGATATTTTCCTGACTCATCCTTCGGTTTCAAAATCTTCCCCACATAGTAAACCGGTGTTTTGTTTTCCAGTTCAAATTTGGTCAAAACAAAATCATCTGTTTCTGGTAATTTGTCCAAGTCTTCAAAGTTGTACTTAGATTCACCAGACACATCCACAAGCCTTAAATACCTACAAATATATTTTTACCATTGCTAAGGAAATAAAGTACAGAGTGCTTGTATTGGACAATTAAAAGAGTCCTGGGGCACAATTGACCAACCTGGGGCACAATGAACCATGGCTCATTGTGCCCTGGGAGAGCTTGGTTCAATGTGCCCCAACAGTACATACACTCCTGGAAATTGAAATAAGAACACCGTGAATTCATTGTCCCAGGAAGGGGAAACTTTATTGACACGTTCCTGGGGTCAGATACATCACATGATCACACTGACAGAACCACAGGCATATAGACACAGGCAACAGAGCATGCACAATGTCGGCACTAGTACAGTGTATATCCACCTTTAGCAGCAATGCAGGCTGCTATTCTCCCATGGAGACGATCGTAGAGATGCTGAATGTAGTCCTGTGGAACGGCTTGCCATGCCATTTCCACCTGGCGCCTCAGTTGGACCAGCGTTCGTGCTAGACGTGCAGACCGCGTGAGACGACGCTTCATCCAGTCCCAAACATGCTCAATGGGGGACAGATCCGGAGATCTTGATGGCCAGGGTAGTTGACTTACACCTTCTAGAGCACGTTGGGTGGCACGGGATACATGCGGACGTGCATTGTCCTGTTGGAACAGCAAGTTCCCTTGCCGGTCTAGGAATGGTAGAACGATGGGTTCGATGACGGTTTGGATGTACCGTGCACTATTCAGTGTCTCCTCAACGATCACCAGTGCTGTGCGGCCAGTGTAGGAGATCGCTCCCCACACCATGATGCCGGGTGTTGGCCCTGTGTGCCTCGGTCGTATGCAGTCCTGATTGTGGCGCTCACCTGCACGGCGCCAAACACGCATACGACCATCATTGGCACCAAGGCAGAAGCGACTCTCATCGCTGAAGACGACACGTCTCCATTCGTCCCTCCATTCACGCCTGTCGCGACACCACTGGAGGCGGGCTGCACGATGTTGGGGCGTGAGCGGAAGACGGCCTAACGGTGTGCGGGACCGTAACCCAGCTTCATGGAGACGGTTGCGAATGGTCCTCGCCGATACCCCAGGAGCAACAGTGTCCCTAATTTGCTGGGAAGTGGCGGTGCGGTCCCCTACGGCACTGCGTAGGATCCTACGGTCTTGGCGTGCATCCGTGCGTCGCTGCGGTCCGGTCCCAGGTCGACGGGTATGTGCACCTTCCGCCGACAACTGGCGACAACATCGATGTACTGTGGAGACCTCACGCCCCACGTGTTGAGCAATTCGGCGGTACGTCCACCCGGCCTCCCGCATGCCCACTATACGCCCTCGCTCAAAGTCCGTCAACTGCACATACGGTTCACGTCCACGCTGTCGCGGCATGCTACCAGTGTTAAAGACTGCGATGGAGCTCCGTATGCCACGGCAAACTGGCTGACACTGACGGCGGCGGTGCACAAATGCTGCGCAGCTAGCGCCATTCGACGGCCAACACCGCGGTTCCTGGTGTGTCCGCTGTGCCGTGCGTGTGATCATTGCTTGTACAGCCCTCTCGCAGTGTCCGGAGCAAGTATGGTGGGTCTGACACACCGGTGTCAATGTGTTCTTTTTTCCATTTCCAGGAGTGTATTTCAAACAAAGCTCATGTGAGGTTATGTATGAACATTGTTAATATTTGAAAATCTATATAATTAAACTACAGTATGGATATTGTTACAATGACTTACTTTCTCTAAAATTTGGTGACAAAGGATTGATCAAAATTCAGTCTATCTATGTCTCCAAAAATTACTTCACTGTCGCAAAACTAACATATCACCAGTACAACACTAATGGCAGGAACTAGATCCTGCAGAAAACAAATGGCAGTCGTTAGAGCAGTACTGACAACATATGTCTAGAGAAAAAAATAATTTACCACATCATACGGAAATTATGCCACCTGATTCATTGTGCCCCGTGGTTCAGAGTGCCCCACTCTGCCCTACATTATAAACAATTTAGTACATTACAATAAAACATTTATTACAGTGAACTGCAATAATTTTTACCAAATTTAAAAAATTCTTCATATTACGTTATACTCTACTTTCTTATTTGTTCATATTTGTGTCTCAGAATGTATTATTTTTATTTTGCAATACAAACCTCTTATATGCTAAAAGACCAACTTAGGATTGTCTTACTTTTCCCTATACTACTCCTACACCAATATGTATCTCTTTGTTTTTCTCATTCTTTTCATTATTAGTGCATGTAACATACTTACATAAAATAATTAATTTGTCATTCACACAGCCCCTTTCTGAACTTCATTTTTCATGGTATAGTTCACTTCATATAGACGCATTTTGCTTAAAGAAATGTTAAAAATTTACAATACCTGTAACACATTTTCAAGTCAAAATTGAACCTTACTAGAAACTATTTCTCAAGGAAATGATTCACCTTTCTTGGAAAGCTAATATTTCAAAAGTTGCTTGTATTCAAAATTTTTGGGAATCATCATGTTACAATCCTGTAATTATTT
Organism: Schistocerca piceifrons; assembly: GCF_021461385.2. Lineage (NCBI taxonomy): Eukaryota > Metazoa > Arthropoda > Insecta > Orthoptera > Acrididae > Schistocerca > Schistocerca piceifrons. The sequence goes on along the minus strand of NC_060140.1, from coordinate 313,724,942 downwards.
CCAAGATCCAGTGTGACGAATTTTTATTTTCAGTAAATGTATACATTTACTAATCTAAAATGTCAGTTTATTAAGTGATCCAATTGAATCACTCACAAATAAAAGATTTTGTCACGTTTTCAATATTTTACAAGAGAACTGATTAATGTTTTGAAATGTAGTTCTAAATATCAGAATATAAGTACGGATGAATGAAATTTGCTTAGTGGGTCAGTTTTTTGACATGTGGCAGCATGTATGACAGCTGGGACAAACGGTTTTTTTCTCTTTTCTTGACCTGACTTACAAGTTTTGACTTAAAACGGATGAAAAGTTGTTAACTCGCTAACATAACAACTTTTGATACTCACTGTTGGGATTTTTCCGTAACTAAATATTACAAGAAGTTAAGATCATTACCTGTAAGGTTTTTATTTTCTCTGTTCCAATCTCTGCTATGGATTTTTCCAATAATGGTAAACATTGAAGAGATTGGATGCATTAAATTAATTTTATTTTCATAAAAACCATATCATTCCACATCTGCTACATCATCTTCCACACAACTTCCATACACCATTTTTTATAAAATGAGGTACCTTCAGGCACAATAAAATGTTCCAACAGCGAATGAACATCATTATATTTATACTTCTTAACCTTCCGAAACCTGTCTGGTGCATTTTGAGCATTATCATATGTCCTTTGCAATGCTTCCAACCTCAGCCCTAATACCACAATTGGCTGGCAATGATCAAATATTGACACCATTGTCTGATGAGCTTCAGGGACACATGCTCTTCTGAAACTTACACTCTGCATTGAATAAAATTCATGAACGATTTTTACCAGGCATCTTTAAAGTTAGAAACCTTAACTACTAGACTGTGTCTTTAACTTTGGAAACCATAACTACTGGACTGCCTTCGCTTTCCCCATTATCAGTGACTGGCTGTTCGACATAAACAATAGCACTGTAATTCTTATGCATTGAACTGCTGGTCAATTTGGCACATATGCAAGAAACTAAGACTTCATCTAGTGCACGTTTCTTGTTCTCAGCATAGCCAAAAATAATATCAATGGGTATAGGAGAGTGTCTAGGAAGGGGTAGTACAGATAAACTTTCTGAAAATTTACCTGAGAAAGATGCAGCCAGGATGCGAACATATATCTGTTTTTCGCATGTGAATAGTGGTTGTGCATGAAAACAGTTAGCTCTTTGGCACACTGATCAACTTTGTTTGCAACATACCATGTCAGACAACTAATAAATTTATAGGGCGATTTTCAACAAATTGTTTCACAGGACATTAATACAGTAGCGTCATTGCAAAGCAGATTTCATACACCTAAATTATTCAGCCAGAGTTGTCTTTTATAATACACCTTAGCAATGTTTGTTATCAGAAGAGATAATTTTTTAAAAATCTGTGGATAAAAGTACTACGCCAAGACTGCTAATATTTCTTTTTTTGATTACTGGTTTCGGCACATTGAGGAAACCCCTTCCGATCTCAACCACAAAAAACTACCTAAAAGAGATAAAGAATAGCATAAAACATTTTATATTTCAACTTAGTTTCTGTGATATACAACAATAAATTTAGTACTTATCTGAGTGTGTAGCAGTCACCATGCAGTACACATCATCATAATCTGTTGAGCTGAATCGTTCTTGCTGTCATGTACTCAGTAAAAAAATTTATAAATAGTGAGGAATAAAAATATAAAGTACATTTGGTAAGTGGTATAAAGCCCTTCCCTAAAGTTGGTCGTCATCATTAAATAATTCACAGCATCAGCCACATATGACTCCAGTGCACAATTTCAACTCTTGTGTTTCATTGCAAGGTGATTGTGGTGACTATCTTATAATCCATGTGTGACGTCAATACGGCGTGTTACTTGCAATTCTAACTACAGGAGCAAGGGGGGTACTTGTATTATGGCTGTCAGAGACTGGCCAAATATGTAACGTTACTGCTACACGAAAGCGCCAACTGCCAGATGGCGCTGTTAACCAACGACATTTTACAAAGTCGTGCCTCTATAATAATACAAAGAACTGTGATGTAGTGAAGTTTCTACTAGATATACGTTAGGTAAAATGTAAAGACCTGTGTTCAATAATATACCGAACATAAGCTGTTTGTTATGTAATACAAAGCCATGGCACACTAAAAACGAAGGGAATTAATATGGTCACGATTGAAAACAGTACAATATTTTAAGATGTAGGAACATGTGTACAGTGCCAATGATCAAAAATTTATAAATCCATTATACTAAATAACTAAGCGATTAATACTGTAACACAAAATCCAGGTGCCTTTTGCAATCAGCGATATAAGTAGCTCTAATTAAAAACAGGAAAATAAATGGATAAAATGTAAGTGGTATGATTGAGCCATTACATATTGCATTAAGGATGCTTACAAGCATCGAACTGAAAGAGTATAATCATAGTACCTTTCACCTAGGTATTTGCTACAGATTATATCATCAAACAATACCACATACAATGCATGTAAAAATACAAATTAATAAACAATGAGCATTATTTCTGTTTATTATGTAATACATGTTCGTGAAGTCATTCTAACTCAAACCAGCATCCAGAGGATGCAGACATGTGTTTAATCTAAATCAAGTCTGAGGTCTAGGAGTTAAAAATGAATACATATATACCCAGTAAGACAATTCAGTTTTAGTGCTTTATATAAAAGAAGCGATCCATTACAGTCACAGAATGCTGTAACCTCAGTAGAAGATGCCAAGTATAATGAGCATTATAAGCGGTCGTTATTACAAAACCTACAAAATAATATAGGAAACAAGAAAGTTCGCACGGGATCCATTAGATGTTAATTACAATCACGAGTAGCCTTAAGCTTATGTATGATATAGAACAATGCATTACCGGAATGTATGTGTAAGGGCACAAATTCATTGAAATATATTCGAAGACTAAGGTCCAAAGATGTAAGATACAGAGAACAGATACAGACCAATAACTTATTATGATCATATGTCTCGAAATCCGTTTCACCATATGACCTTCTTAGGAAGTAGACAATGCAATATTCCATTTTGTGAACTTTATATATTGTATATATCTGTATAGAATTTAGTGACAAAGAAATCGATCCTCTTGGGAGGTGAATCAACTGCCACAATTTTGAAAAAACTGATGTGTCTTATTTTTATGCATGAAACAGCAGTTGTGGAAAGAATTGACTTAGTGTAAAGGCTACTAGCTAGTTACTACTTTCTGCATGTGTCATGCCATTGTACAAAAAACGCAAAGCGAACCGTAAGTTATCAGGTAACTGTTTGAGAACGTGATCAGGACGTTTTGTTTCGTTCATTAATGCATGTGTTACTCGCGTACAGGTATGTTATTACTTATGCTGTCACATTTTGAAGCACTTAAGCGTCTTAGATCTCGTTCTATACGGGTCAAGTTAACATTGCATTTCACCTTTTCTGTATTCATATTTCTATTGTTCAAATCATTGGGCCAGAACGTAACTCAATGACCGGCAGGTTTCAAAATTGGAAACAAAGTCGTTAAGTAACATTACTGACGAAGGAAATATATGTTTAGTTTATCAAAATACTATGTAGAGGAAACATGTGCATATAATACGCAAAACTTTGTAAGAATAATTGTCGTGGCCCAGGGGACTAATGTAAAAGGTATTATAGTTCTCATAAGCAGCATGGCAAGCGAACGGGCATACAAACAGTGTATTTCAGCGCAATGCTCTTGGTGAGTTAACTTGACAAGCTAGGACGCTCGTACGGGGGAAGCTGTCTCACCAATGTGAAACGAGATGTATGTAAAGCAGATGATTGTGCACAGTAGTAATGCATTCACCCCTGTCCAGCTGCAAATGAGGAGGCAGCATGTAACAAATCCAACGAACACTTAGTATCCTTTAAATCTGCATGAAGTGAACAACACAATGACTTTTAACAACACACGCATGGACGAGATGTGTAGCGGATGTCGTGAAGAGTCACCCTTCAGTATGGCAGCTGGCAATACTGGTATTAACCCCTGCTACAGACCCAGTTGTCCATGCTATGTGTTGTGTGTGTACTAAATTTAAATATTTCTTGCTATGCGCGGGATATGCCGAAGTGTCATAAATGGACGCTCCTGCAGTGTGGGTGGCTAAATTATTAAAGCAAATAAGGGATCCATGATTATAGTCTCTGCTAAGAGTAACAAAACTGTTTTTACTTTTAAATATCACTAGGTTGTAGGATACACAGGTACCACTTCCAAACTAAAAATGGTGCAATGATCCGCAAGGTTGTGGATCATGAATGCATTGCTTAAATGGAAGTTACGTTATTAAGATAGGCAATTTATTTAAGGCTGATTTCATTGGCAGCTTCACATATCCCGAGCTCCTACGTAACACTGGTGCTGCTATCTCAACTTTCATGCTGATGGTGAGAATTGGTAGTATTATTGCAGCTCCGACCAGGCACACATTAGATCGCCAGCTGTCTACATCGCTGCTGCAACTAGATGGATCTCGCTGTGGAGCTGGGGTGACGTCACTAAATGTGGGGGGGCGGGGGGCAGCGGACCACATTCCCACGCCGACCATCCACCCCATGAAGACGTGGAGTCTATACAGCATTGCATACAGCTAGAATTATACAACCCTTTCACCCTCACCCACGCCATGAAAACATCGAATCTGCGTAGCATTATACAATCTGTTCACCACCAGACATGCCATGAAAACACGAAACACAGAGTCTACATAGCATTGTATCGAGTCAAAATCTTAATCCACAGTAAACCAATAAGAAAAGTACGTTGAATTCGCCTCTCAGTAAGAAAAGAAAAGAACTGTTTGAAAATTTTCGTCAGACTATTATTTTATACCGTTGATAAGAAACTGTATCAGCCACAAATAATCAATCTGAAACGAAATCAAATTAATAACCCTCTGCCATGATGCCTTGGGCAGATAACTAGAAAAAAGGATCCATTATCCTAATTTCAGCAGTTGTTATATGTAAACTAACTGGGATTTCTTAAAATACTTTCTTTCTTGCTACTTTTTCCTGAGCACTTAGCCTGGTTCTCACATTTGGTTTCAGTCCAAAGAACATAAAATTAATTCCAAATGACAAAATATTATCCAAGTGTGACCGGAGCCTTGAGGTATATTCGCTTTGTAAAATATCTTCAAGCCTTCAATGGAGCAATGAAATGTTTCTTCACAAAATATACATGTTTTTCTTGTCAATATTAAGGGCAGAGCCTACCTCCGCTGTGTGTGTGCACTTTTTCTTCTTTGATAAAGTACACACAAATTTCATTTAAGTTGATACTATGGAACACATGTCCTATGAAAGATACCAGAGATCAGTATTTCAAATCAGAAATTTCTAGAAAATAAGTATTATCCGACATTCGTTTGCTAAAGCAAGAAAACGTAAAAATACTTCCGTTGTTTTAAGTGCGGTGATTTCGATTTGTCTTCTGGCTTCTGCGCTGCAGCATAGAGTTATTCTGCAAGTGTCGGCTCGTGTACGTATTTTTCTCTGCCTGTAAATAAGATTATACTTGTGTATGTAGCATTTAGTGCTTTTATCATTTGAAGAATACTTTCCTTTCCTTTGAATTTTGACATGCATAGGAATATTTACTCATTATGTTTCAGAATATTCGATGGTAAGAACTGCGAAATCGCCAACAAATGGTTCGGAGACAAAATGACCGAACGCTTAGCGTCTTCAGTCATTAATTTGTTTTCGAATGAAATACACAGCGTCCCTCGGACACATCTGCAGTCTTTTAAACTATCTTGCACTACGTTTAGAATGATTTGGTCATTTTTCTTCATACAAAAATGTTGTCGATCTTCGCTACCTGTCTGACATACAGCCCACTGTATTAATTCAACCGGTGGTGGTAAAAACAAGTTTAGTCTCACACTGCACCCTGTACTGAACATATGAACTTTCGATTCGAAGCACAAACTCCATGTGATAACATATCGCTTTTTTCACATTGGGTTATTTATCTGTTCGTATAATCCAATTTGTGGGGTGGTTGAGGCGTTGTAAAACCGTAACGTGGAATTAACCTACTTCTTCTTACACCCATTACTTATGCCAATAGATACAAGTTTTCTTTCCCCTCCTGACCTCTTTTCATAGGTAATACAGATACCAGAGTTAGAAAAAAAATTTATATCTTATTCCCACTGTATAGCTGATGTACTTTCTTGTTCAGAGAATGGTTTACTGATTGCTGATGACAATGATACATGTAGTGCATATAGAAATAATTTATTTCGAGAAACGTTTGTAATTTACATAACGTTAAACCATGTGCATGTCAAAGTACAGTCACACTAGAAACTGCTTGTTTTAAGACTAATGGAGATTATTTGAAAACCCTCTTTCTCCTCTTTCGACAAAACGATTTACTTTTTGTAAAAACTTAATATTTCGAAAGTGTCACGCTGTAAGCTCTCCATGATATTTCAGGAAACAGACGTTGCCATCTTCCTCCTCTCCGCTCTCGTCATTGTTGGTGGAGCCCTTGCGGTGAGGGGTTGTGGTTGTGGGCTGTGATCTGCGGCCTCAAATCTCAGTGCTATCGCCTCCGATTGAGGACCTCTCTATACGGGAATGTTATGATTTTTTGGCTCTGTGCAGTGCTCTATGGCAGGCCCAGTTGTAGACCACTATAAAAGTTAATTAGGGTACCTGTGATCTTACTTTCAATGATTTCTTTAATCACTCAGTCCTAGCAGGAGGAATATTTCCTAAGTAACTCGGTTGTGTTGTAATCTATAGCCAGACCCCTGGTTTGCCAACGCCTAGACAATGTCTTACTGAACGTAGTAGTTTCAGTGTCTTAGGGGGTGGACCAAATGCGCATATGTCATTATCTCACTCTAAGATCTTACTAATGTTACTGGAGATATTGACAGTTTACAAGATAATGATTTGTGCTGCTCTTTCTCTTCCTGCAGTATAGTATTGTCTCAGTGCAACCAGTCAAAACACACGCCATGTCTGGTTATTACTGTGCCGATTCTCTCAGAAGCTTCTCTCCACGTGTTTCAGCTCATTGTAAGGCTGTCTATGTATCAGAAGGATCGCACCGTGTGAACAAGAGAGCGTAAAACACTTGGCGCTGTGACGACTTCTGTAGACGTGAAGATACAGGTCAGTGTAAGAAACATGCCTGTTTGCCGAGATATTGAGGAGAACTTTCGAGAAATACGCTGGGGAATCATTATATCGCGCACAAAACTGTTGGGAAGGATACACAGGAGAACAGAAGTAAACAACGGATGATGATGGCAGACGACCCTGAGATGTAAGAAGAGGACAAAACACGGCATTTGGAATTCTAGTGATGGGCTTCGGCAAGATAAGACTGAAAAGATGCTCAGTATTCAGAGGAAAATAGATAAATGCGGGGAAATATGAGTAACTGTACTCACAAAAACCTATTGAGGAGAGTTAAGACGGAAATTTAAAAAAATATTTGTCGACATGTTAATCTAGTACTTTACACATTGTTTCCTTTACTGCTACCGTTATCTAAATGGTGTAACAATATTCTTTCCCAGTATATGAAAATATTCTTCAATAAAACTAATCCATAGGTATCACATACAGTTCTAGGCTTCAGGGAAACTTTGATAATAGAGGTATTGTAATAATCGGAGCTGAAACTTATATTCAGTGATAGATCTCAAAAAGAGGAAGTCGTTATCAGTGCGTAGGCCACGACGCAAAGTCAGTTTAAAATGAAAGTGGAACGATAAAAAAGAAAGTCTTAGAGGAATGCGTTAGGAAGTTTTCTAGAAAGGGTAGATGTGTATGGAAAAAGTTTCAGTAATATATTCTGTGACGCTAGATAACCAGAAAAAGACAGCATAGCAACGAATATAAACAGCGAGGATTAACAAAAACTGGAATATACAATACGGCTTACTGAATTCACTGCATACAGTAGGTACGAAAATATCAATATTTTAATACAGTATTGCTGAAACTGGATAACAGAAAAAAAATTATTGAAGACTGATGATTACATTGATATGTCTATTGCGGATGGCATCAGTAAATTGGAAAGCTGTAATCAAACGGTAATAGCGTTTCTTAGGATCCAGTTAGCCTATACACGACTGCGTACGCCCTAAAACACAGGTTTTTCACACGTTGCAAACTGCAGTTAAAATTCTGGTTCCGCGCTGTATATTTTGCACAGATAACATTAAAACTACGTTACATGTGTAGATGTAGTGTGGTAGCTACTCACCGCAACGGTCGCCATTTATTTTGCCTGAAAGTGGCTGGTCGCAGGTGTGCAGAGCAGGTAACATTAACCGTCGTGGCCCGACCTCGTTGCCGAGAACATTGAGAACCTTTACCACACACGTTTGGAACGTGTTAACATGAAATCGCAGGTGCCTGACGACCAGTAACAAAAACCAGTTCTGTGTAGTCAGTACCTAACAGCAACTCTGCTAAAAATGAAATATTTTCATACATATTGTTCAGATGGAAAAATGTCTTACTTCAATTACATTTGCTTTTTGCGTTATTATTAGTCTGCAAATAACCGAATCAATAAAGTAACGTATTTTATAATGTCCATTCATTACTGTCTCATCGTTAATATTGTGAGATAGTGCGTCAACCGAAAAGACAGCATTTATCACTCAAAAGGAATCGATGAGAATATTGTCGGATGATTACTCACATCACCTCGTTGGTATCTTTCAAGGCGTTAGACACGAAGCTTTACAGCGCCTTTATACACCAATGAAACTGTCACAATACTATAAGAAAAAATAACATTAATTATTCTCCTCCTCGAGGACGGGTGCCTTACCGAGGCGAGGAGGATTGTGGAGTTTGCTACGATCCAGAGAGCTACTCTGGCTGGAGCTTAAGCTTCTAGTAGAGATATCCTAGCCAGTCAGATCTCTTCGGCAGAAATGAGACGAAGAGCAGTCTACAACGCAGGGGAAATGGGGAGGGATAGGGGGAGGGGCTATTACTCATACGGAAGCCGACTTCCCTTAAAGAGAAAATCATGTTACAAAATTATTAAAATAAGGCAAGGGCAGCCTATAAAACGTGGCGAGATAGACCTATTGTCTTAGTGAAGGCAACTATCTAAGAGGAGGCAAACCCAAAAGAAAAACAGATGTGTTGCGACATGTAGTGGTAGCAGCTCCACCACCTGCCACCCTGTACATAGGTCGGTATCCTGCAAGAGGGGAATTATAACATCACTCACAAAAACCGAGTAGAAAAACGCTTTTGATGACGATGAAAGCGGGGAAAACGATTAAGAATAAAATTCACTAGAAAAATTTAGAAAACAGCAGTATGGAATGTTAGAGGAATGAGCACTAAGAAAGAAAAACTAAACACAGGAAATGAACACTACAAAAACCGGTACAGCCGCAAAATCAGAAACAAAGAAGAAATTATCAGGAATTAGTGGTTATTTTATGATATACATTGGAGTAAGTAGAACTGAACGGACACCAGCTGTAGCTGCACTTCTGACAACAGTATCGATAGAAAATGGATGCAATGATATACGTTCATAAATGAAAGAATAAAAATATATGGTATACACGTGAATATAATTGTTGCATATGGTCCACATTACGGAAAGAGAGAGCAGATGAACATAATCTGAATGCAGATGACAATTAATGGAAGACCCAAAGCGGAATATTTAATAATTGCTGGAGGTTTCAGTGTGAAGACGGATGAATCAACCATTAAAAGGATAGTGAGGAAGACGGATGAATCAACCATTAAAAGGATAGTGAGGCCACACAGAGAACGTACTAAAAACCACAATGCAGATTAGTTAAGAGATTTTCCTGTCTTCACTGTACTTTAATTGGATACTCTAATTGATAAATTCAAACATGTTTCACTCATTGCAAGGGAAGCGTCAAAGCCTAATGCGATCATTTCTGTATTAAATTGAAGTTATTCCAATATTAATGTTACTCTCTAAATATGGTGAATATGGTCGTATCAAAAACAAATCATGTACACACTGCAGGTACTGTCTCGTTTCAGTTGATTTTCATGAACATCATCGCAATGATTAATAAATGAAATTAACTACCTACCTAATTAACTGAATATATCTCCCATCTCCATCTTCCAGACAGCAGTTCTTATTTGAGCAGCATCGTTAAGAATGGCTTCTACTATAACCATGAAAATAGAAAGGACTAACGTATTTTAAGCGTCTTGCAGCTTATCTCATCAGTTCTAACTGAAGCTTCACACACTGTTCGAGATGTCTCCTCTAACTGACGTTTATCTTACTATGATCACACTAATATCGCCACATATATGACTAAAATAAACAAATTTTAATCTCTTTGAAAAGGTGTTAGGTTCCTTACTTTAGTATTATTTTTCCCTCACTTGTTAATTTACTTATTCTATACGTATTCTATACATAAACATGATATAGCATCGTGATTTACCGTAACAAGCTCTTATAATATTTCGTAAAACGAAAATATGGTAAATGATTAATGAAGATGGTAGATTAAATTAAGTTTCTAACCAAGGAAGTGCTTTTCCAACGAGCTCGTAAGTACTAGTAGGACAACAAAGCTATCTCTAATTGTGATGACTATGAATCTTTAAACATGAGTAACGTATTTTACAGTAGCGATAGCTGGAGAATCTGCGAGGTGCGTATGAGAAGGAAAAAGAGTGAACAAAGCACAATGAAGTTCCACCATAGCTAACGGATGTCCTTGTAGCCACTTTTCACTGATAAGCGTCTGGAAACCGAATACAGACAGTATTTACTACTGTAATCCACGTCGGCCTTGACGTATAGTGTAAAGATCGCTCTATGAGTTACTACTATGATTGAACTGTTGCTACTGCATCTCGGTCATGATACCTAGTGTAAGGACCACTCTATAAGAGATTACGATGTTTGAACTGTTATTGCTAATTATTATTAGCAATTGCTCTCTAATTATGAAAAGTCGTTACTCTCTATCCTCAACATTCGGTTACGTTTACTATACTCTGTCGCAAAGGAGATATACTAAAGTAATTACGTAGTAATAACGACATATTGCTTTATATTCAAAGGGTACCACTAACTCCATATTTATCTATACATGAGCTGGAGATGACAGAGTCGTTGCCCCAAAAAACCTCTCCAGTTTTTGGAGACCAATGTACACCTGGCTCGTCCGCCGTCACTCTACCATGCTCATGTAACTGGGCGTTACGAACCAGTCACTTAAGTTCCAGATCTCTCAACTTTCAGAGACTCTTTAAACCAAACCATCACCGGTTCCCAGCTCCAGGTGGTTCTTACGATCTTTCTTTTCTTTTTGCTGGGGTCTCGTACTGTGGCCGTTACTATTTCTAGGCACTATAATTAACAAAAAATTAGTGCACAAAATCGATAACTACAAAAAGGTGTCCCAACAGGAAACCAAGAACGTCTATGAGAACAAGAGTGGCAGAATGTCTATAGTGCCGATAACATAGATGATAAATATAATGCTTTCCTTAACACGTTTCTCATGATCTTTGGGAGTTGCTTTCAATTACAACATTCTAAACGGGGTACAAGCAATAAAAGGCAACCTGGGTGGCTGACTAGTGGGAGCAGGATATCGTGTTGGACAAAGTGGGAATTGTATCAAAATATTAGAAGTAGTCACAATCAAGTTGCAGGAGCCAATTACAAACAGTACCGTAATGTGCTTATAAATTATTAGGAAGGCAAAGAGTATGTGGTACACAAATAGAATAGTTAATTCACAGGACTGGTCAGCAGCACAAGCTCGACGATATAGTCAGTTTGTAGTAAAAATATTTCTGTTACTGATAAATCAGATAAATGTACAGTATTTAACGATCAGTTTCTGAGCATTGCTGGTGAATTACATATAAATTTTGTTCCTACAGGGAATCGTACAACTCTCTTGGCAAATGCCTTTCCGAGAATGATGTCTGAAATACTCCTCTGTGATGCAGAGAAGGGAGAGACTGAGTCAGTAATTAAATCATTGAAGACTAAGGACTCTCGTCGATGTGGTGGAGTGCCTAGCAGAATATTAAAGTACTGTTCTGCGCACGTTAGCCCTGTATTTAGCCATATTTGTAATTTTTCCTTTAGGAATGGTCTGTTTCCTGGACGATTTAAGTACGCAGTATTAAAGCCGCTTTACAAAAAGGGAGAAAGGGATAATGAAGACAATTTTAGACCTACTCGTATTTCTATGCCATCAGTGTTTGATAAAATTATTGAAAACGCAGTGTGTGTAAGGATAATTGATAAACTTATATCACACAATTTGCTGTTAAATCAACAGTTCGGCTTTAGAAGTCGTTTAACAACTGAAAATGCTATATTGTCTTTTCTCTGTAAGGTACTGGATGGGTTAAACAAAACGCTAGGAATATTTTTTTATTTAAGTAAGGCGTTTGATTGTGTTGATCACAAAATATTGCTCCAGAAGCTGGACCAGGAGTAGCTCACAACTGGTTCACCTCTTACTTTAGCAACAGATAGCAAAAGGTCACTACTCACAGTGTTGAGAATGGCTGTGATGTGTGGTCTGAGTGGGGTACGGTCAAATGGCGGGGGGAGGGGGGGGTTCCCCAGGAATCAGTGTTGGGGCCACTCCTGTTCCTTATTTATATAAATTATATGGCCTCTAGTATTATGTGTACCTCTAAAATATTTCTTCTTGCTGATCACACTAGCTTCGTAGTAAACGGTGTTGTGTGCAACACTGGCTCGCTTTCAAATAGTGCAGTTCGTGATATAAGTTCATGGCTTGTAGAAAATAAACTAACACTAATCACAGTAAGACTCGGTTTTTACAGTATCTAATATACAATTAACAAAACCTGACGTTTTAATTTCACAGAATTTACGTATGATTAGTGAAACTCCACAGTTCAAATTTCTAGGTGTTCAGATAGATAGTAAAGTGTTGGGGAAAGTCCACGTTCAGGATCTTGTTCAAAGACTTAGTGCTGCCATTTTTACTATTCGAACGGCGTTTGAAATAAGTGATCGTTCGTCACGAAAATTTGTCTACTTCCTTCATTTTCATTCGCTTATGTCGTATAGTATCATATTTTGTGGTAACTCTTCCCATTCTAAAAGGATATTTGTGGCGCAGAAACGGGCGGCTCGGGCAACAAGTGGTGTAAGTTCACGAACCTCTTGTCGACCTATGTTCACGAGTCTGGGTATTTTGACATTGGCTTCTCAATATAATTTTTTTTACTGTCGTTTCCTGTTAACGATATCAGCTTATTTCCAAGAATAAGTAGCTTTCACTTAGTTAATACTCGGCAAAAATCAAACCTGCATTTGCATCGAACTTCCTTAACTCTTGTGAAGAAAGGTGTGCTGTATACTGCTGCATCCATTTTCAATAAGCTACCACTCGAATTCAAAAATCTTAGCAGTAATCCACGCGCTTTCAGATCACATCCGAAGAACTTACTCATGGGTCACTCCTATACTGTCGACGAGTTCCTTGAAAAATTAAGCTGATTGTTGTTGTATTGTTTATTGCGTTTACTGAAACTTATGACTTGAACTTTTTCGGGTTCATAAACATTTTATTTTTATCTGTTTTACTTTTACGTTGTAATTTCACGTACTGACATGTTCCATGACATTGGAGATTTGCTCCTCAAGTTGGTCCTACGGAACTTGACGTGTAACTAAATAAATAAATAAAAACCAACTGAAGAACCTGTTACAGTCTACATAATTTTTTTATTAAACTTGCATACGCCTCATCGTTGTTTCAGTTTTCCCATCTTCTTGATTTCAGTTGTTAATTATCACATCAACAATCGTTCATCTAGGATCGGTATGCTACACAAAGACCTGCGTCCGTTTCAACGGTTGGTACTGTTAAAACCACAAATTCACATTTTGCTCTTTAATTACTGTTGCTCATGACAACAATTCCAAGAGTTAGTAGAGTCCTTGTGCTTAGGCACGTCGGGTCAAATTAGATGCAGTGGCGTGTTTCTACACAGACTTTTTATTTATCTTGATATTTCTCTAACATAGTCTCGCATCTGCATTAGCCAACTTATTGTAAGACAACGAATAGTCCAACTGACCACGGACACAACTGGCAATCACGCTCCTAACATAAAGAAGTACAGTGAAGTAAAAAAAACAATAAAATCTACAATATCACTGCTTTACGTATCCAATTGCTTTACGCAACTAATTTAATTAGTTCCAGAGCTTTATTATATGACGTGTAGGCATCCTCAAAACAATTTGAAAGTCGTCATTTTCCTGTTTTCTGTGCTCATTTTATTCAAAGTCATTTGCTCCAGATTGAATGGACGTCTACGTTTCTATCAAGCAACAGCATTCAGCATTAACTGTACATAGCCTATCACCAGTGCCACATCAACCAATTAGCAAGACTTAACAAACGTTACAGTCTCTGCACTTCAGGGAGGCCCGAGCCTAGATATAGAAAAGTCTGTCAAGTCAGATATGAGTTGTATTCTACCTACCATTCAATGGAAAGACGTTGGAAAGACGATGGTGTCCTGATATACAATGAATAGTAACAATTTTAGCTCATTTCTAAAAGGGAGCGCAGGCCACAGTGGACGTTATGGGTCGTAAGATTACAAACCCACAAACTTACAAAGCTATTTGTAAGCTTTCTATAAGAAACTGGCTATCTGTGAGAAAACTAAACATATTTATTTCAAAAACTTTCTCCTCGTGTAACGTGTACTTTAGACAAAGTATTCAATAGCCGAGCAAAAGTGACTCTTGGTTGGCCTTGTGTTGCACATGTAAAAAATGTCGCGAAAGAAAACTTGAAACTTCATGAAATGCAAATTTTGAAATAAAGGAATTTAATGTAACTAAATCCAAAGGAAACTAATTTTGTGCTGTATGAAAACTATGTAACTAAAACTAAGTACCGAAGTACACAATGAACGTTGCATGACGTGAAGTGCAATGTTTGATTTTGAATATCTGCAAAAATAAATTACAATATTACTCGAAAGAAAATAAGTTTTTGAAGTTACAAACACTGTTCACAGAAAATTAATCTATTTACTAACACGGCACCTGACAATTCCGACTACACACAACTAGCTCAAGAATGCAAGGTGAGATCTGCCCTAAAATAAGTGACTTACCTCTTGCCCAGCATGCTGTATTTGTGTCTGGAATATTGACGTTCTCGTAAGCAAATACAAATTAGCAGATGAAAATAAACTATTCACTACTAATTTCTTTTTTCTTGGAAGAAACAGTCTGTGACTTCGAACGACGTAAGGTGCAATACACACACGACAAAATATTCAAAACTTTTCTATGAATCATACAGGTACGTTTTACTTTAAAGAAACTCGTTCTTGAGAAGTCAAACTCTGATTATTGACATAATTACTGCACAACATAAGAGGATTCTCATAATTACGAAATTATCTCATTAAAAAAGGACTACTAACATTTCAACTAACTAATTTATTTTTGACGTAAAGGAAAACAGAGATAAAATTAACATTAGCCATGAAAGTTATTAGTTATTTGAGGGACAAAATTTCCATCAATTAATAGTTCTAATAAACAAACATTTCATGCTTGCACTTGCCTTCGATACGTTTGAAACCTATCCAAAATCTTCTCCATCAGCATAAAGGAAGAGAAAGTATTACAAATGAGTTTTCATATCTATAATAAAGTGTTCCAGACAGCTTCTCCCATGTTGACAAAAAGGAGATCTCATTCTCTGGAAAACTCAATTGCTTGCTACGAAGCCTCAAATAAGAATGCCACAGAGGTGCATAACTGATTGACTAGCAAGTTAACCACAGATAAAACTAAACACTGAGTCAAGAATCTTATTCACCACTCACGCAGTGCGCTCATTCGTCTTTTCCCCTGTGCAGTAAAAGTCTATTATTTACAATAGCAGGAAACGTATGAAAACCTTACATTATCCCCTTCCCCCCCAGGAAAATATTTTATATGGATTGGTTTAGCTGTGGTAATGCAAGGGGAATTAATTTAAAAATTACAAAGGAGTGAGTACAATAATTTACAATTACAAATAATAGTAAATGTGTTAGGATTTAAGTTACAAAATGTACAAAAGAATTTCTGATTGGTGTTTTACGTATGAAGATTGTTTTTGCACAGGGAGGAAGCACACACGCTATTTGCTGAGTTCTGTCGATGGTAGGTAAATATTGATTGTCCACCAAAGATTTTCTTTAATGCCTCATATCGTTGATCTTGAAACCAGTGTGGGAATACAATTCAAGGTAAAATGTTACATCACTTAGCATCAATGGAGACAGTGATAATGTCTCCTATCATCAATCCTGACGCTAAGAAAAGGAATGCAACTAACTCAATTCTGACACATTTCTAGAAGCATTGATGAAGTTGTACCACAGGCAGACTCAGTAAGACAACTGATTGTTCATCACTGACAACACTCTTAGGATTGGTAGTAAAAGTAGAATCAAACATGAGGAGACTCAGGGAAGAATTTTTCCACTGACAAGTCGTATGTCCAGGTGAATTCTCGTAGATACTTTGCACTCAGTACTACTATTTCCTTTAAGTTTGTGCAAAATTTACTTAAATTCCTGGCACATTCATTGAATGTGTGATTATAAAGTGCATTACAAATATCCGAACTGCACATGCAGTGTTGTCATTCTAAGATCTTATTCCTAGCAAATATGTGAAACAGTAAAAGAGCACTGCATGAAAATATCAGATGGAGCTTATTATTCATTTTATTTACTCATTTATTACCATTATAAAATGATGGCCAGCTTGGTATATATTGTGGGTCGTTTGCTGCTACAAAACAGGCAATTTTAAGAAATTTTGTACTTTTATAACTAAACTGTTAAATAAAAACACATGGTACATAAAGTACAATCTGTGAAAGTAAGAAACAAAAACAACAAATTTTACTATATTCCTAAGAAGAAAATAATACGCGAAAGTAAAGAGTTAAATAGCAAATGAGGTCCCTTTACCTAGCTATTTTAAGTGAGAGGCCTCCCCGGATAACTCTTCTTTTCTACTTAGCAAACACAGACATAATGTCTTATGGGATAACAGCAATCAGTGATTTTATAATGTTACTTTAAATCCGTCTTGATTGCAAATTTTTTTTTATTATTCATATGACCGGTTTCGGTTCATTCAGAACCATCTTCAGATCTGATATTTAAGTTACAGGAGTAACCCGTCCAATGTGACGTAGCATGTGAAAGTTGCTGAATTGGACGGGTTACTCCTGTAACTTAAATATCAGATCTGAAGATGGTTCTGAATGAACCGAAACCGGTCATATGAATAATAAAAAAAAATTTGCAATCAAGACGGATTTAAAGTAACATTACTTCTTTTCTACGTTGTGTGCTTGGGTTTGTGTCTTTATGTCTTATTATAATGCATATGTACGTTTAAGCACAATTTTGTGAAGTTCACATTTTTTACAGTTTGCGTCTTATACATTTCACAAATTACACAATTACATGTTTATAAATAATGTGCCAAAGAACTAAATAATTACTGGTTTTACTTGTACAAACAGGGAAATTCGTTGTTTCATTTCTCTTGCTAACTCATTTCTAAATGTATTACTTACGGTGTTGTTGCAGTTGTGTTATCTGCTGGTGTGTCGTCTATTTATCTGGTGGTATTGGAATGTTCACGTCATCTGTGTCTACATGTTCGCCTTTCTCCATATCAGTGTTTGAATCTCTGCTGTTTCATGCATCACATTATGATGCAGGGTGCTTTTCGGGTCCTGATCTTGTATATGGTCGTTGCTGCTTATAAGTTTTTTGTAATGCTCTTGATATTTCATCAGTGATGCAGTTAAGCATGCTCCAGTAACCTGGGTCTCGTAAAGCTTGCCCTATGTCTTCGATTTCTGACGTTTGCCTGGCATGCACCATGTATCAATGTGTCACATTTTAGTATTATGTGACTGGGGGATCCATGGTGCCCACATTCACACATATCACTAGGGCTAAGGTCAAAGCGGTGCAGGTGTGTAGAGTAAGGGACGTGGCCCATCGGGAAATGTACCATATCACGGCCCTGGTCACCGTGTCTGAGCCTCAACAGCTCCTAGACGTTTGGGAAGAAGGAGAAAATCCGACGGCCTTTGTCAGATCCTTCCCATTCTTCTTGCCAACCTTCCAATGTTTTAATTCGTGCTTTTCTGTAATACGCTCCCCTGTTATCTCATATACCTTATCCAGTCTTCCCCTTTTAAGCCAATATGCTGTTGCTCTAATGTTTATGTCAATAGGGTATGTAACAAGTACAATATAATAGAGCTTCCACGAAATGGTGCCAAATGCCCTTGATATTATGAGCAGTACACCTCTTTGTCCATGCCTCACAATAGTTTTTTTGGGTCGTTGGTGACCGTCGATGGGCCTAGGCCCTGGTTGTGAAGCATATTATAGATTCAAATAGGGCTGTACGATACGTTCGCAGTGTCTGCGGTGGTGGTCTTTAGCGAGTTGAGTTTAGCGTGGCGATTTCGTCCGTTATTCTTGTCCCTTTTTCGGTTTTAAGTCTTATATTCTCGATGAATATCAGTCATTCGTCGAAGTATCCCTAGATATCTTGTTGTTATTTTCCTCCGCATGCTAGTGTTATTCTACCTAATGGTGATGTTTCTCTGCAAGGCCCCTCTGATCAGTAAATATGTGTCTTGTTTGCCGCAATTTTGAGCTTAATACGGCTGCAACAGACGCTTATTTTGTAAGAGTTGTGCAGTCTTGCATTCGAGTTGAGCTCTCGAGTTTCCAGTTCTACATCTACATATAAACTCCTCTAGCCACTAAGCGGTATGTGGCGGAGGGCACAATTCGAGCCTAAGTCATATTCCCCCCCGCCCCCCCCCCCCTCCTATGTTCCACTCGCGGATCGCGCGAGGGAATAATGACTGTCTGAACGCCTCAGTACGACCTCTAATTTCCCTTATCTTTGAATTGTGATCATTACGCGATTTGAAAGTTGGTGGTCATATCATGAAGCAAGATTATATACATTTCATAATACTACTGGAGCCATGGCAAGGAAGGTAATTAATAAGTGTTAAAATGGGGGAAAGAGAAAAAATATTATGGATTGGTAGCAAATTTTCCATTAAAATATTCATTTTACCACAAAATACATATACATTTTGAGTAAATGTCTTCCCATTCATGTTTTCCATCTCCGCTTAGCGTCATCTCAAAAACTGGCGATTGATTGAGGGATCCTATGAGCAACTATGTTTCATAAATCTGGACTATATGCACTTTAGCCAAATTCGTATTTCATATAATGCCTGTCATAAACTGACATCACGATGAGGAGGTATGTACTTAGATACAAAAGAAAAAGGGAAAAAGGTACATACATCAACAGAATTATGCGCTCGTATACCCTATGCAGCAAATAAAAAAATGATTGCAATGGATTACAATAGATCATAAATCACACATATGTCAGAAATGTATACTATGCCAACTGTACCTGATGATCCAAAAACATTTTACCATATTGGTGTTACCTACCATTTCAGATCTTGTGCTACTAATCATGTAACTCTTCATCACCTTCCTTTTACTACAAGTAAACTCATTAAATATATCCACAGAAAGAAAAAATCAATTTCAACAAAAACAGGGTCCCTAATATATGACTTAATTATTACCTACTCATTCCTCATAATACATCATAATTTCTAACCATTGTCTCTTCCTATCATACTATCACCATTATCCCCATAATCATCATCATTAATAACTACTAATACTGTCAGCATATTTATCTTTACTGTCTCATCATTATAATAACCTTATATCTCATAATTTTCTCATAGCTCATAAAATATTGATAGTAAATACTCTGTGCTCTCTTTTATTAAGCAGTCATTACATGAGAAACACTCCTTAGTCACACTACATAAATAACACTACTGAGCAAAAAACTCTTTATTACTGTACAGCTGCTCATGAAAAAACAAATATTACCTGGGACACTTACAATTTCCTTCAGACAACACAATCTTACCTTTAACAATTTGTAATTATTCCTTGGACGGATAGCAAATGCTTCATATACTTGTAATTCATCAGTACTAGTAAATTTGCAAACATGACGTCCCATTTGGGCAACACAACTATAATCCCAATAATCTGTATATCTCATCACAGCTGGTACTATATCTTTCATTTTGTAGCTCATGATTGCTACTGCTGTACGTAAAAATTGTGGTGTTCATGAATGTATACTTGATTCTCCAACCTGTGTTTCACTTCCAAAAAATTTAACAATGAGAAGAAACACTTTAGAGAAAGTAAACTTCCTGTTTTTGTAGGAGGTGGGCAGCTTAACACTGTGCTTAGGACAATCAGTAAGATGTCCCACACACTTCTTTAAGTGAACAAAGTTTAGTGTTGCAGCAGTCGTATACTCTTGTGATGTGATTCATTGTTTACTGCCCGATTTGCAAGTCACTGTCCTGTAGCGCATTCCTGTCACCTACTGTTATGAACGTGCAGCGAACAAATTTTAATGAAATAGCGCTTGTTTTTCTTTACATCTTTTCTTAACGAGATCAGATACTCATAAAATGGGAGTAATGTTTCATTTCTACATTTTTAATTGGGTCTCTTAGTTACTGTCACGAAATGCATGTAATAGAAAGTTTCAATTTGTCAGTATCGGAATGTACTCTGTAGCCAATGTGACACATTCTTAATCATAGCTCATAACTCACTAAAGTTACTTTCAATATATTTACATTATGATACCAGAAGAAGAATCATTGTAATTGTCGACGAGAAATAATAGCAGCAGGAGACGAGTGTACCATGAAACTGAAAAATAGTTAACACGCAGCTCAGGAAGGCATCATTCGCCAATCGATGTACTAAAATAATAATAATAATAATGGATCACCTACATACTTTTAAACATAGGAAAATGCATAGAATTCAGATTGTTACGTCTTTTCGTAATTATTTTGCCCAGATGCTCAGTATAGTAATGCGCAAACTGTTCATTATTTTAAGAGTAACTGTAATTTTGCACACGAAAGTAATCGCCTAAATTGACTGTATGAAAATGTTTGTAATCATAACTGCATCCACAAAACTTCTTTGTTATACCGCCAAGGTTGTTCACCGTTTCGACTGCAAATGAAACTCCGTTTTCGCAAAATAAAACATAAATTTCACGATTGTATATAAATATCGAAAGTTTCAAAATGGAAATAAAAATAACCAAAATAGTGACACTTGCATTTTCTTTTACTATATGTAAGCTATTGTTTCATTATTCTTACATGATAGTCTGTGTGCTGTTTCAAAGCTTTACGTTCCTTTATACGTGAAGAACAGACGAGTAAAATGTTATCTGAGTTTCTGCTTATGTTACTCGAAACGATAGCCGTTTGTTCGTGTACTATGCGGGACGCGATAGCAAGGTGTTCGATTTGTTATTGTACAAGAATTGGAATCGTATAGGATATTCTATTATTATCTTTAGACAGTTGTTCTACTGCGTCATTTAACCGATTTTTTTCCATTGCTCAGTATCGTGATTTGTATTAGTATTTATTTTACTTTTCTGTTGTACAGTGCCACGCGTGGTAGCCGTGCGGTCTAGGAAGTCTTGTCCCCTCGTCGGAGGTTCGAGTCCTCCTTCGGGCATGGGTGTGTGTGTTGGTCTTAGCGTAAGTTAGTTTCACTTAGATTAAGTGGTGCGTCAGCCTAGGGACCGATGATCTCAGCAGTTTACTTCCTTAGTCCTTACCATAAATTTTCAAATTTGTTGTACAACTTTTAAACGTTTTTCCAGTTTCAAGGCTGTGCAGCCTGGCCTCAGACCTAGTAATAATTGGTTGTCAGTCATTTCTAATCTCTTGTAGGATTTCTACAGAAAGGTTTTGCTAGTGTTCTTAGGTTTCCGAATGTGTGATGTGAGTTCATATTTCGGATTTTTGATACGTTTACTAATTTCTTCTGGTGATTTTGTGTTTTCTTCTAGGAGTTTACTTGTGTTTTGCAAGGTTTTTTCATGTTTTGATTAAAGGGAACTGAAGCAAAACCGAAATAGACTTTCTCAGTAAGTGGTTGTCAGGAAATTTCGCATATCTGAGGCGACTTTTCACCTACCGTTTTCTTGTTCACTGTTGGATACCTGTTCTGTTGCATTTCCTATTAAAGAACTTAACTGTGTTGAAACTTTTTTCATTCTCAAAACTATCAAGTAAATTATTTATGTGTATCGACTATTGTGTTCGTTATACTTCGTTAATAATTGAGTCCTTACATTGTCAAGTGGTTTGCGATCTAGTAGAAAGGCGAAATATTGTGTTGCTAGCCATAATGGTGAAGCGTAAAAACTGGATTATCAGACAAAATTTCCATTTGTAGTTAAATAATCGAAAGTAATGAATTCTTTTACTCAACAAAAATATCTGTGTAAAATCTACGCAACACTGAAATATTTCATCCAGTTTGTACTACTGTCGTCTCCTCAACAAAGATCTTCACAATCAATGTTTTCAGGAAAACAAAGAAAAAGAACCTCATACAAATATATATACAAAAATTACAGTAGCTGACATAGAGAATCAAAAGTTAGTACGTACACTAGTAGTGCTGATTTGCTTTCGAGAACCTCTATTGCAGTCTAACTACGTTACAATAGAAAAACAAGAGGACTATTCTAGGCGAAAAGAGTCTACATGTGAACACTTTCTACAGAAAAATTAACTGTATGTGTGAAAACTGAATATATTGTTAGATACAGTATTCAATTTCTGAGAGAAAGTAACTCTTGGTTGGCCCTGTATTGACACATGTAAACAGTGTCGTGAGTAAAACTTGAAAATTCATAAATTGAAAAATTATAAATAAAAAAAATTAATCTAATTAAGTACTAATCGAAACAAATTCTGTCTCTGTGAAAACTATACAGTTGAAATTCAGCAATGAAGTACATTTCTGCTCAACTGGGAAAAAATTACTTTTTGAAATTACCAACACTGTTCACTGAAAATTAATCTGCTTACTAGAATGGCGCGTGACGATTCCGACTACACATTGTTTGCTCAAGAATGCAACGTGAGATTTGTCCTGAAATAAAAGTAACTTACCCCTTGATCAGCATGCCGTATTTGTGTCTGGAGTATTGAAGTTCTCGAAATCAAATACAAATTAGCAGATGCAGCAACTAAAGAAAATGAACTGCTCGTTACTAATTTCTTTCTTTTTGCTTGGCAGGAACAATTTGTGACTTCGTGTGGCATAAGATGTAATCCCACGCGACAAAATATTCAGAAGTTTACTATGAATCGTGGAGGTGGATTTTACTGTAAGGAAAATAGTTCTTAATAAATCAAACTCTGGTTACTGACGAAATGACTGCTCAATATAAGAAGACTCTAACACTTAAAAAAGGACTACAAACATTTCAAACAACCGAGTTATTTGTGACATACTGAAGAACAAGGGGATCAAAATAACATTAATCATGAAAAAAGGACTTAAATACAATGTCATGCCTAGCCTGTCAGATAAAAATTTAGTAGTAAATATGACTGTAGATCTTGAAATAGCCCTTGATAGTGTCAAGCCAAAAGAAAGCAATGTCCTTATAACGAAATCTGATAAAGGGAGTGCTCTAATCATTGTTCTCAATTCCACTTTTTCTGATCATCTACTAATTTCTGGACAAGACCAAAACGTGCTGAAGAAATTTCATGTTACATAGGGAAAGGGAAGGTCGTAGGCTCGATGTACTCGAAAGCTAGAGATTTTCAAGCATATTTCTAATAGCGATGGCCTCATCCTCAATGAACAGCTACAGCTACGTAACAAAAATTTTTTCAGTGGTTTCAATCTACTGCTCACGGAATTTATATTCATCTATTTTTTACTACATCTTTCCTGCTTCTTGTCTCGAAACAATATTTTCTTCTTTTCTCATAGATATGTGCTGCTAAAGTTACCTTCATGCAAATACTTTCTGGATTGTACAGATGTTTGCAGAATTTTTTCTTTGTCATTCTGTCCTTTACGTAATAGTAAATTTCTGTAAAGCCTAAAAGATGGCTCGGCATTAAGCTCTCTTTATATTTTGTTTTTTAAATTATTTTTATCATAATGTTTCAAATGGAAACACTTTACTGTCCGCGCCTGATGGCGGCGCAACTCGTATTGTTTTCTTGGCAGCAACGTAAGGCACTAGGCCGATTGGGCTGACGTTAACAGCTGGGTATACGTGGCAAAAGCTACTTTTGACTTGAGCATAGCTGCTCAACAATCTGACTGTTGGTTTCTAGAAATGTAATTTTACGTAAGCAACCATTGTACGTCGTGAAAATTGTCGTCTTAGTTATGTGGTTTTTTTTGACATACCTGATTTTCTATGTATTATTTTATAGGACTTAGCATCTGTTTATTCTGATGAGGACACCCCCTAGTGGGTGTTGTAACCTAGGTCAATGTACCTAACGTTTATGTGCAACCCGTTGGCTATTTAATCATATATTGAAAGTAATATACAGTTGCTGAATGTTCAATACTGTTGATCTTGAAAATTATTTGTTATTTGACGGAAAAAGATTTCCTTCAATTAACAGTTCTGACAAACAAACATTTCATACTTGGACATGCCTTACTTACCTCTAAAATTTCTCCAGAATCTTCTTCATCACTCTAAAGAACAGAAGGTATTATAAATGAGGTTTCATCTCCTTAATATAGTATTCCAGATAGATTCTCCAAGATTCACGAAAAACAGATCTCAGTCTCTGAATAACTCAACTACTCAATAAGAATGGCCTCTAATAAAAATGCCATAGAGCTACACAACTGACTGACTAGCAATTCAACCACACATAAAACTAAACACAATGTCAAGGATGTTATTCACTACTCATGCAGTGCGCTCATTTATCTTTGTCCCAGTATAGTAAAGGTGAATTATTTGCAACAGCTGAAAATACAGGGCTATTACAAATGATTGAAGCGATTTCATAAATTCACTGTACCTCCATTCATTGACATATGGTCATGACACACAACAGATACGTAGAAAAACTCATAAAGTTTTGTTCGGCTGAAGCCGCACTTCAGGTTTCTGCCGCCAGAGCGCTCGAGAGCGCAGTGAGACAAAATGGCGACAGGAGCCGAGAAAGCGTATGTCGTGCTTGAAATGCACTCACATCAATCAGTCATAACAGTGCAACGACACTTCAGGACGAAATTCAACAAAGATCCACCAACTGCTAACTCCACTCGGCGATGGTATGCGCAGTTTAAAGCTTCTGGATGCCTCTGTAAGGGGAAATCAACGGGTCGGCCTGCAGTGAGCGAAGAAACGGTTGAACGCGTGCGGGCAAGTTTCACGCGTAGCCCGCGGAAGTCGACGAATAAAGCAAGCAGGGAGCTAAACGTACCACAGCCGACGGTTTGGAAAATCTTACGGAAAAGGCTAAAGCAGAAGCCTTACCGTTTACAGTTGCTACAAGCCCTGACACCCGATGACAAAGTCAAATGCTTTGAATATTCGGCGCAGTTGCAACAGCTCATGGAAGAGGATGCGTTCAGTGCGAAACTTGTTTTCAGTGATGAAGCAACATTTTTTCTTAATGGTGAAGTGAACAGACACAATGTCCGAATCTGGGCGCTAGAGAATCCTCACGCATTCGTGCAGCAAATTCGCAATTCACCAAAAGTTAATGTGTTTTGTGCAATCTCACGGTTTAAAGTTTACGGCCCCTTTTTCTTCTGCAAAAAAAACGTTACAGGACACGTGTATCTGGACATGCTGGAAAATTGGCTCATGCCACAACTGGAGGCCGACAGCGCCGACTTCATCTTTCAACAGGATGGTGCTCCACCGCACTTCCATCATGATGTTCGGCATTTCTTAAACAGGAGATTGTAAAACCGATGGATCGGTCGTGGTGGAGATCATGATCAGCAATTCATGTCATGGCCTCCACGCTCTCCCGACTTAACCCCATGCGATTTCTTTCTGTGGGGTTATGTGAAAGATTCAGTGTTTAAACCTCCTCTATCAAGAAACGTGCCAGAACTGCGAGCTCGCATCAACGATGCTTTCGAACTCATTGATGGGGACATGATGCGCCGAGTGTGGGAGGAACTTGATTATCGGCTTGATGTCTGCCGAATCACTAAAGAGGCACATATCGAACATTTGCGAATGCCTAAGAAAACTTTTTGAGTTTTTGTATGTGTGTGCAAAGCATTGTGAAAATATCTCAAATAATAAAGTTATTGTAGAGCTGTGAAATCGCTTCAATCATTTGTAATAACCCTGTAAATGAAAACTTGACAATATAACCTAATGTATTATTGTTTTACCTTTCCAGCTGATTTACACAACTAATTTAATTAATTACAGAGGTTTCTCATATAAGGTGTAGGCATCCCCAAAACAGTTTGAAAGTGATCATTTTCTGGTTTCCCCTCTCCATTTTATTCAAATTGATTTGCTCCAGACTGGATGGATGTTAGGATTAATATCAAGCAGCGACACATGGCATTAGTTTTACAAAGCTTGCCAGCAGTGCCGGATTAGCCACTTAGCAAGAGTTAGCAAATACTACAGGCTCCATGCAGTAGGAGGACAGGCCTGGGTGTAAAAAAATCTATCGGTTACATAGGAATTGTATTCTAGCGACCATCCCAAGTAGAAAGAGTTGTATTCAAATCTACAATGAGAAGTAACAATTTTAGTTCATTTCTAAAAGAGATGCTGTACTTATTTGTGTATGTCTACTATTACATTCATTCATGCCTTCTACAGTGTGTTTGCTTACAGTACGTTTGAAACTGAAAAGGAACTAAAAAAGTGTTGTAATTTAATCTCAAAAATACAAGAAGAAAATTTGTTTGACTGTCATACCAGAGGAATACTTTAAAAAATTTTTTATCATTGAGCGACAAATGACTAATTTCGAGATTCTTTTATTACTTCTAGTATTAACTACCTTTTTGTTCTGATGTGCTGGCGTAAAGACGTACTGTATAGTTTCATGTCTATGTGTTTGTTAAATGAAGGTGTTAAATGATGAAAAATGTGTTTTACAATTTCTGTCAAGATCAAGCCTAAATCCCATACCAATGGAGTACAAATTATTCTGTTAATTCGAGAAGGCGAATTTTAGATGGAGGCGACGATCTTTACGACGGTGCTGGTCAACAATAGAGGTACGTGATTGTGCTCACTACTTTCCTTTGGTGGCCGCTAAGATCAATTTCGATGTGTTTTTGCCGAGACATTCAGAACTTGCAATCTTCCTTTTCGTATAAAAATAGGATTCCGATTGAAAAACAAATATTCTTAAATTTAAGTAATTGCAATTCTTTTACCCAGGCCACGGAGAATGATAGAAAGTACGTGCCTCTACCCTGATTGTACGTTCGCAATCTCCGAGTGTGTTACGATGTAATTATTTTACACAAAAAAAATTAAGATAGATCTTTCTCATCAGATCGCAACCACTCGTACGCGAATGTACGTACCCTCTGAGTGTGTCTAGTCAGTCGTGCGAATTGTTCTAAAGCTTTTCTGTTAATATTCTGTGGATTGCATCTCCGCAATTAATTTTTGTTTATGCCGCAAATCACACTTCACGCGAAGTATTTATTATGCAAGTTTCAGGCTCCATTTAATGTCAAAAAATTCCGAAGTACGGCTGACTAAGCAAACCGCTACAATAATTTCATATCTCTACAACTACAATTACAAAAAGCAATAACAAAAAGAAAAACAATAACAGAGAGAGAGTACGTTACAAAACGAGCCTTCTATAGTGAAGCTTCCTTTCCTATTGGTGAACTATTGTTGTCAATGTTACCAATGCTTGTCAATTAACTTACCCACCCAGAATATCAAATTACACAGTTTTACCCCAAAATATCCTGGGTTTAAAAAATAGTTGCAGAAAAGCTTACATTCAAGAAAAATGGCCATAAAATACAAGAAAAGTTAACAATTACACATTTTATTTATCTAATACACTGCTTATCATTCCTCTTGTCGCTTCGAAAGAAACGTATCGTCCTTCGCCTTCTGTCCCATCTTTTTCAGCCAGCAGCGCTACTGTTGTTTCAGGCTTCACTCTATTCCTATGAGTCGTTTTGAATTTTTAACTGTACTAAACACTCGTTCCACCGAGGCACTGGAAAAGGGAAGACAGAGGAGAAGGGTGATTACTTTTCGTAAATTTGGGATGTTTCATATTTCGGCTGCAGGTTTCATTATCAAAAACTTCCAGTATATAGTGGCAGGTATAAAAACATCTAACCCGATTTTCTCATGCTCCAGGATAACATGGCTTTTCCATTTAGAACCCCCTGCTGATAATTAATTAATTTTTGAAAAACAGGAAACGTTTCTACGATAGGAAGCAAGCATTTACCATTGTAGGATTGCGCTAAATTGCATCCCATTATGGAAATTATTACAAAAATGGGATTTCAGAAGTTAAATTGTCTTAATGTGTGGTACGAACTCTACACAGAAATCAAAGCAACTTTTGTAACAACAATGAGTGCCTTGTTGCTGCACTTCAGTGTTGGCTTTGACTCCGTCAAATGTTTCCTGTGCCTTACATTTTTATATCCTAACAGCAAAACTGGAATTGTCTTAATAACATCAAAATTAATAAAATTAGAACATAGATCTTTCAGAATTTTTTCCAATTCTGACTTCTGTTTGTGTGAGAGAGAGGGATTTCACTTTGATAAAAGGATTAAAATCTGTATGTACACCTAAAACATGCGATATAAATTCCAGATAAGCGAAAGCAAAGGCGTTATCTATAGTTGAAAGCAAATGTTCTGTAATTGAAGATGGATGTTCCATGACAACATTTCTCAGGTACATACTAAGTGCATTATACCGTTCCAGTATCTTATCCACACGATTTGACAGACAAACTTTGAGATACTGCCACCTTGAGAACAACAACAAGGCTAGTTACCTTACGAGTTATGACACAAGCCATATCAAGCAAATAGCGAGAGCAAGAGCAGAGAAACGGGGGAATTCCCAGGCTCA
Source organism: Schistocerca piceifrons (assembly GCF_021461385.2). Taxonomy (NCBI): domain Eukaryota; kingdom Metazoa; phylum Arthropoda; class Insecta; order Orthoptera; family Acrididae; genus Schistocerca; species Schistocerca piceifrons. The sequence continues at coordinate 313,695,778 of NC_060140.1, read as the reverse complement.
TTGTATAGCAAAGCACGTGTCACAATTATGATATTATTTTACCTGGTCTGTGCTTGCATTTGGAAAAGTCAAAGCACCATTTGAATATAAACAAAAATGTTTGTTGTAAAAATCATCAAATTACTCGGAAAATACCTGCCATTTCATATTACCCTCTAAAGTTCCCCTGACCAAGGTTTTACGCGAAAATCGGGTAATTAACCTCCAATTGGCAACGTTGATGGTTCTATAACTTATTATAGTTTCGGGGTTCCCGAGTTTCATTTATATCGTTGTTTCTTTGCCGGTTACTGTGGTCTAATATACAGTACTAGTGTTTAACAACAACAGAAGACATTAAGGAAGTTAACTATAATTTTGTCTATTAATTGTTAAATTGGCCGACAAGGAAACAAGACATTGAAGAATAACGTAAGCTTATTTGTTTTGTTTGCAAATGCCACAAAGTTAAAAAAGTTGTAGGTTGTGCGTTCAACGATAGTGCAATGTAGGTATCAATTATCGGCGTCTGATCTTATAATAAAATGATCTCGTTACAATTCTATACTTCCGAATACGGTAATAATGACTGTGGCTTTGAACGAAATCTTAGAACACTTGCAAGCGGCTAGTGCTTCGCCACAGTCGTCTGATCATGACCTCAACACTGGACGCGCCCGTTTTTAAATCGTTATAGAAATGCATCCATTGTGGTCCACATTTTCATACACAAAACAAAAACTAAAGTGCTGCCCGGCTGTGAAGAGTATAAGCAACAGACGTCAAGACGACGCAGGCGAAATACAAAGTACGAGCATTTCAGCTGCTATACTGCGCTCAATGAAGTTGTACTAAATCAAATACCTGGACACCATTGTGATATTCAGGTGTTTATAGTCATAACGGATAATGTGCTGTCCGCATTAGCTAAACTCGCGGAAGCCTGCCATCAAGCGATCAAGTGACTAGTGTATTTGGCATACTTCGGTAATTTAAGTTTTTAACGGCAGAAGAGATCTTGAAAAGAACTCCAATTGTTGTCAGTGCTTATCCTGAAGATTTGGAAGAAAGCCTAGGTGACGAGCTGGTGCAGTTTGCTGAGCTGTTCAAAAAAGGTGTAGCTACATCTACTGACAGCAAAAACCACGAACCACTGGAACTGCAGTTTTATAAGCTTTTGATGGAAAATTCGTTAGAATTCGTGTTTCCTTAGTATAGAGATAGTGTAATGCATTTACATGTTTTTTATAACCACAGGTTTTGGATATACTGTATTACTAGAACATAAGACACACGTTATCCTCAATTAGAGTTCTTTTTCGTGCCTTATCTACAGATACCGGTATAATTTGGTATTACAAAAACTTCAGCAGTAGTGCTCGTTCTTTAGATGAAAATGGAGTGCTAACATCGCTAGCATTTGGAAACCAATCACTGTGTATTTGCCAACAGTATAACAATTTTCGACTGCCGAAGTTTCGTTTGGGTAGTTACGTGTATCATCATTTTATGTAAAAGCACAGGTTCAGTTTCCTCTCTAAAGATGAGCATTCAATCTTTACCGATTAGTGGTGCTACCGGTAGAAAATTGTTAACTATAGTACTGGGTCAGTTACGATGCAAATTTCAAACTCGCAGCTGTTCGTTACTCGAAGAGTGAATCTGCTAGAGTGTTGGCATAAATCACGATTTGGACAAATTTTATTTGCTGCGTTGGAGTGTAATGCAAGTTGCTGTTTCATCAGAGAAATCCTAAAGAGGGCCAATAGATGGGAAATACTTCTGTACTCGAAGCTAAGTTTCTTTCCTTTGTAAGTATAAAATGATCGTTGTGGTGCCTGTCTCTCGCAAATATTTCAGTTGAAAGCCAGGGGAAATGCGAAGACGGAACTTCGCGTGAGTATCGGTTGGTGCCGCACGTTTATGCGTGGAAGTGGCCTCTTTATACATCCAAGTACCTCATTAGCACAGAGACTGTTGGAAGATTGTAGACACGAACTCGCACAACTTCCACAGGGACTTTATCCAAATGCTGCAGATAGTCAACACAGAAGAGATTCCCGTCTTTAGGGGCATATCTCTGGCATATTGCGAGCAAACTATAAAGGGGCGAAAGCTACCTCATTATGAGCAACTGGAAACGATAGGTAAACCACCGTGATGTTCTGGTTATTGCAGTAGGAGAAATACTGCGCACTTACGTTATTTTGAAAACTTTTCCCAAGGGAAGTTTCCCTAAGCATTTAATGATACGCTGACAAGAAAAATAACTAATAAAACAGAATTAATTTTGGATTGGCTAGCTAATGTTATTCTAATTGGCAAAATTAAAACTCCATCATTCAGCCATATGTGAGTATTACACAGGGTGAGTTTTTTTTTTATCTTGATACAATATCTCAAAAATTATGCATCGGAAAGTACTACGTGATGATAGCAATGTTAACTGCCACCTTCCCCCCCCCCCCCCTCCTGGCCCCAACCCCATGTGGGTTGAAATCTTAAATAAGAACATCTCATTTATAATGGAGAGTCGGATTAGACGGGGAAAAATACATAACTTTGTAACACTTTTGTGGTTGCGCGGTAAATGCCGTTGAATTAGACAAGTAATAAAATCTAATTCCTAAATTAGCTTGGCAGAAATACGTCGGATCAAAAACATAGAAAGAAACGTGTGCGGCAAACTATTCAGTGCTTTATAGCTTACTCCGAACAGTTTTTATTATTTGACTGACCACATTGCTTGCAATCGTCCCTGATTTCTTAAATACGCTCCTTCATAACTTAGTTGCGTTATTAATTAGAACGTAACCTCCTACGATAGTAGAGAAAACTAAAATGGTTTACATTTATGAAGAAAGTGCAGGAATGTCGATAATGCTGTAACGCTTTATGATCAACGTTTTCCAAACTGGGTACGACCGCGTGCTTCTTTTTGTTGGATTACTCGGCAGTTCTCCACCGACGAAGCTCTACAGCCACGAAAAAGGAGCCGTCGAAGAACAGTTGCCGGAGAAATAATGCAGCTTCGATAAAGCAGCTGCGATATCAACTGCAGCTCATCATGACCTCACATGAGAATTCGGCAGTTAAGTCGTGAATCGGGAATTAGACTACTGTTTGCCGAATTTTGAAGCGTAGAAAATATCGTTCTTCTCATACTTCCCTCCATCAAGAATATCATTTCAGTGATTTTCGGAACCACACTTTGGCAGTGCACGTTCAAGCAAACACAGAGAGACGACAATATCTTTGCTCTAATATTGTTCTCTGACGAGCCGATCTTCACTAACCACGATACGATTAATCGATATAACATCCATTATTGTAATGTGGGAAATCGACATTGTTTATGCCAAAATGAACACCAGCGTCCTTGGAATGTGAATGTTTGGTATGGAATAATCGGTGACAAACTCAATGGCCCATTATTTGTTAACGCTGATCAATATCGATCCTTCTTGCAGGATGATCCTTCAGTATTGCTTGCAGACCCTACCTTGCACTTGCGACAAACAGTATGGTTTCAACACGGTGGTTGTCCACGCATTATTCTGCAGCAGCACGGGAAGTATTAGAAAACGTGTACAGCTGTCCGTGGATCACAAGAGGCCTGCAAGATCGCCAGATCGTACTACGTCTGACGTTTTTTGGGGGGGTTATTTGAAGAGCGAAATTTGTAATAAAGTGCCAACAAGACGCGGTAACATAGCGCATAACCAATGCATGTCAGTTGATTACATCTGGAACATTTCTCAATTGCGTCGACTCATTCCATATGCCTCTAGATAAGTACATGGAAATGGGCAGCGACATTTTTGAGTACTTACAATAAAGCAGTTCTTACAAATCAGCACGCAGTCTGTGACAGGTGACAGGACACGACTAAGACAACCTTGTTTCACAATTTCTGAACATGTCTGGTTTTCTTTCTTTCATCCCATTCATTTTTCTCGAGATAGTACCATTTTAAAACTCAATTCTGTTATTTATCGATTACAGCGCTGTCTATCACACAAAGATCGAAGTGATACATAGGAAAATTACGTATTTACCCTCGAAGATCCGATTCTACCATAAAATGGGATATTTCTATTTAATATTTCAATGTTGCTTTCCGCCCTACCCCCGGGAAAGTGGCGGGATAGTCAACAATGTTATCTCCGGACAACATTTTTAAAAATATTGAATACACATTCTTCCTTCAATAAAAACGATACCAATCGCCGTTGTATAGGTTTATTTCTGGGCAACCAGTTTCGGCGTTACACCACGTCATCTTCAGGCCATAACTGCTCCAATCCAGTATCCTTCGTGTTATAAATATAGCAGTGCCCTTAACTGGTCTCCTAATAGCTATTACGGGCATACGAGCTCGCTGGACAGCTGACTGCACGTATGTAAACATAAATTCGCAAATACATACGGCATTCAGAACTGCCGAGTACTGGTTGGAACGACGGCGTATTCCAATAAACGTCGACAAGTGCGAAGCAATTTTATTCACATGCAGATCGTAGTTACTGTGCAAACGACAGGCATCACTACACGCACACCCAATACGTTTCCGAGAGAAAGTCAGATACCTCGGTGTCGGGCTGGACTGGAAAATTACGTATGGGGGTATGGGGGAGGGGGGGGTGGGGGGGCACACTGATTGTGTTGCCAACAGAGTGAACGCGAGGCTCAAACAACTCTCCCTATGTTGAACAGTTAAAGTACACTGAATAGGAGGGTGTCGAGGTCCATATACATGACACTGATTAGACCTCTGATGACGTACGCAGCTCCCGTCTGGGGATACGCAGATCCTGCAAGCCTGCGCCGCCTGCAGATCGTACTGAACAAAGTGCTACACATCATTAGCAACGCTGCACGCTGCACCCGCACCGTGGATCCTCACAATAAATACCGCCTTGAAAATCTCAAGGAAGTATTCAAACAACACGCCATACGTTATACAGGAACTCGAGACACTCGAACAATCCTTTCATCCTTACTCTGGGAAACTATTATCACAACCATAGGTGAAAGCATAAGCGACCAAAGAGTCTACTAGCTAGGGAATAACTACCTATGGCAAGCTAACATACATCCACAAGCGACAACATCGGCAAGCCCCTGCATAACAGCAACGTTGACTGGATATGTCAGCTGCTATTAAAGCTGACCAACAGGCTACAGCAGGGAAACCGACAAGATCACACACTGACGCCAACATTACCCTCTATTGTGAAACAGGTATATGACCTATCGGACACAAAACGTTGACGCTGACCTAGAAATCAACACCGGCACCCAGTGGCAGCCGCCGCTTAACAGCACCGCACAACGTCAGAGGTACCGGCCTGCATGATACCATTACCAACAAAGCCTACCCTTGCATGACCCGCCGCAGGCAGCAAGGAAACCGCTACTGTTCTTACAACCCGACCCAACTATCGCCTACGTTTTTTCCCCTTGGCTCTTGCTTGGCACTTTCTTTCCTCTGCCCTTCAAACCGTTACCCTTCGTTCAACTTTCGACCCTATCTATCTCCAGATGAGCGCGTATTAATGGTTAACTTTAACCAGGCGTACGCAAACATCGCAGTACACACATCCTGCGACTCCTCACTTTAGTGAAAACTAAGCCTTGTGCAGAGATGGCAGTAGACCTTTTGTGTTGGCCATCATGCCGGTGAGGGCGTGGAGGGGCTCCACCTCATATATAAGCAAGGGAGGATATAAAAGAAAGGGAGGAGAATGACATACGGGCTTAGCTATTGAACATCACCATTTCACATTAACCATAGACCATTTTCCGGCCAATCCTACATTCTAACTTTTAGCCACCTTTTACATATGTCTCATTGACCATTCTACACTTTCTTCCCTAATCTACCATGAGCACTTACAAGAAAGTCGAAATAGCGGGAAGGACGCCTTCTCGTTGGCTGCCGGCGGTAGGCTGCTATTGCAATCCCCAAACCTGCGCCTTCGCTGTTTCTGGCCTTTCAGTGGGACGTGTAGAATTGCAGATAATGCTCGCTCGAAATCTCCTTCTGAGCCTATTCAAAACGAGCGACACAGCAAGCCGAGATAGCCGCAGAGCCGCCGCGGCGTGAGGATTTGCGGAACCTAAACGAACTGCGAAGCTGAGCAAAAGGAAACATTACAAAGCCTGAGCTATTAGCGACGCATGACGAGGTCTCAGAAACGACAGCAAGAGTGGCTCGGTTCACGGCTTAACTCTTCCGAACTGAGCGGAAAGAATGCTGCTGTTCGCCCTTGACGAAGTTTAATTTCTCATCCTGAAATCAGCAGTAATAATTTACTGGGATTTATTATAATTCAGCTATCAGTTTACCTACATTTGATTTACTGAATCCTTCTTTTACACTATGTCTAAGATATTTCTTACATATTTGCTTTAGTTGTGAGATACATCCTGTCTCCACCCTAGTACACGTAATATACAACTGACCATAAATTAACTATGGAAGTTCCTTATTCAGCGTAATAACTTAAGATAAGTAAAACGAGTGTAATACAAGAAATGAATACCTAAAGGTCGATACAGAAACTGCCAAAGTTGCAATACTGAATTTGTATTTAATTGATGACTAGTTTCGGATTACATGAACCCATCGTCAAATCATCCAGACAGAAAAAACAATGTTTTCCGTAATAGCATATAAACCATGTCAATATAGCACATTTACATATAACAAAGTCAAGCTTAATCTTAAATAGTTGCAGAACAAACATATACCATGAACAGTGACAAAACAAATAATACTATGTTTGTTCTGCACTGTTCATGGTTAAAATTGGGTGTGTTTTACGTACTCGTACTGGACATCTAGTTTTGTAAGATATTTTGGAAATTACTGTTTTGTCTGTATGGATGATATGAAACTTGCTTCAGGTAATCACACAGCTGTAACCAGTTAAATAAATAGTGAATCTTTTTACTTTGGATTTCTGTATGGAACTGGTTAACACAAGATGTTGTCTTGGAATTAATCCATCTCGTTCAGCGGACTGGTATCACTCTTACGTCCAAGGTCACATTGTAAAAATTCAGTTTCGAAATGTTATTTCTTTTGATAACTTTTTATTCTGTCTCCATCACTCTCTGTTATATATATATATATATATATATATATATATATATATACACTCCTGGAAATTGAAATAAGAACACCGTGAATTCATTGTCCCAGGAAGGGGAAACTTTATTGACACATTCCTGGGGTCAGATACATCACATGATCACACTGACAGAACCACAGGCACATAGACACAGGCAACAGAGCATGCACAATGTCGGCACTAGTACAGTGTATATCCACCTTTCGCAGCAATGCAGGCTGCTATTCTCCCATGGAGACGATCGTAGAGATGCTGGATGTAGTCCTGTGGAACGGCTTGCCATGCCATTTCCACCTGGCGCCTCAGTTGGACCAGCGTTCGTGCTGGACGTGCAGGCCGCGTGAGACGACGCTTCATCCAGTCCCAAACATGCTCAATGGGGGACAGATCCGGAGATCTTGCTGGCCAGGGTAGTTGACTTACACCTTCTAGAGCACGTTAGGTGGCACGGGATACATGCGGACGTGCATTGTCCTGTTGGAACAGCAAGTACCCTTGCCGGTCTAGGAATGGTAGAACGATGGGTTCGATGACGGTTTGGATGTACCGTGCACTATTCAGTGTCCCCTCGACGATCACCAGTGGTGTACGGTCAGTGTAGGAGATCGCTCCCCACACCATGATGCCGGGTGTTGGCCCTGTGTGCCTCGGTCGTATGCAGTCCTGATTGTGGCGCTCACCTGCACGGCGCCAAACACGCAAACGACCATCATTGGCACCAAGGCAGAAGCGACTCTCATCGCTGAAGACGACACGTCTCCATTCGTCCCTCCATTCACGCCTGTCGCGACACCACTGGAGGCGGGCTGCACGATGTTGGGGCGTGAGCGGAAGACGGCCTAACGGTGTGCGGGACCGTAGCCCAGCTTCATGGAGACGGTTGCGAATGGTCCTCGCCGATACCCCAGGAGCAACAGTGGCCCTAATTTGCTGGGAAGTGGCGGTGCGGTCCCCTACGGCACTGCGTAGGATCCTACGGTCTTGGCGTGCATCCGTGCGTCGCTGCGGTCCGGTCCCAGGTCGACGGGCACGTGCACCTTCCGCCGACCACTGGCGACAACATCGATGTACTGTGGAGACCTCACGCCCCACGTGTTGAGCAATTCGGCGGTACGTCCACCCGGCCTCCCGCATGCCCACTATACGCCCTCGCTCAAAGTCCGTCAACTGCACATACGGTTCACGTCCACGCTGTCGCGGCATGCTACCAGTGTTAAAGACTGCGATGGAGCTCCGTATGCCACGGCAAACTGGCTGACACTGACGGCGGCGGTGTACAAATGCTGCGCAGCTAGCGCCATTCGACGGCCAACACCGCGGTTCCTGGTGTGTCCGCTGTGCCGTGCGTGTGATCATTGCTTGTACAGCCCTCTCGCAGTGTCCGGAGCAAGTATGGTGGGTCTGACATATCGGTGTCAATGTGTTCTTTTTTCCATTTCCAGGAGTATATATATATATATATATATATATATATATATATATATATATATGTGTGTGTGTGTGTGTGTGTGTGTGTGTGTGTGGTCACAGATGTAATATAGTGAGAGTATTTTTAAACGAACACTCATCACAAATAAATGCCCGAATTCCTGTACATTTTCTTTCGATTCTCTCGTCACTACGTTTACTGATGTTTATTTTCATATTTGAAGCACAAAGCGCTGCGATGATTTCACAGTGTTGCAAACCTCTGGACTTCGCCTTAAAAGAGATCAACAACGACTCCTCACAACGTATCATTCCATATCTTACGTCACAATGCCATTCCATTTCGTGCTTTGTGATTGGCTGTAGTCTATTTTAGGTAATATCCCGACTTATACCGCCCTCCTCTCATCGAGTTTCCTAATAAAATGTATATTTGTATATTTTATACGTTATAATCTATAAATAAACAAATCATACCAGGACTTTTTAATAAAAAAACTGTTAGATTAAATGTTTTTCGATATTTACCTTGATGCAGATTCTTAAATAAATTACCATCAGTCAACAGTAAAAGATGTAAATAAAAGTAAGGTTGCCTACCTTTAATTTCACAGGATACAATATTTGCATAAGTTACGCGTGCGTCATGCCAGAGACTAAGGCCAACTGCCCTAGTCTCTGGCATGATGTACAAGTAACTTACGCAAATATTGTATCATGTGACGCCTATTAGAATTTTATGTTGGCAAGAGCCTTTACCTTTGGGCATTTACTAGTGAATATTCATTCTGAAATACGATATATGTAATCTAGCTGCTGTATCAAGCCACGTCTTGGGCTAGTTCTTGTTTTCGTCCATTTTGTTATATGTCAAGAGCCGCCCAGCTTTATCTAATCTAATGAACCGTCATCTAATGTAACAAAGCCCACTACTTCTGAAGATATTTTTACAAATATGGAAACCTAGGTCAAGGGCTAATCAACCTTTATTTGCAACTGGTTGGCTGAATTTTCAACCACTTCAGGATAATTTACTCCTATACGCTTACATGTTTGCACCTGGCAACCTTTCATTATTGCCTGGAAAATGATAGGTTGCCTTACATTGGCATTTTATTTACAACATTTACTCTTGACTAATGGTAATTAACTGAAGAAATTGCATCAGGGTAAATATCGAAGAAAATTAATCAAATAGTTTTTAATTAAAAATGACTACAGGGATGTGAGGTGGCAATCCTAGCACGTTTTGTTTATTTGTATATTACAACGTATACAATACACATTTTATTAGGAAACTCGATGAGGGGACGTCGGTTTAAGTAGGGATCTTCATGCACTGTTTGTTCTCATAACTTGCACAGTGTCCAGGAACGAGGTGATACGTAGCTGTGTTAGGGTGTTATTGTATGTTGTAAGCTGAAAAAAATGTATGCGCTACAATAAAAATAAAACATGTATGAACAAGACAGTGTTTGATGAATGAGTTTCATAAACGAAAATGGCGGACACGGCTTAGGTAGCAAAGAAAATTTTTAAATACTTGTAAAATATGTATTTCGATCAGCTTCTTCGTTATCCAGAAACAATCCATAAGCTGCAGTTCTCAAACACACTAGCTAACCTACACCTAAACCAACATCTGCATGACTACTCTGCAATTCACAAGTAAGTGCTTGACAGAGAGTTTGTACAACCACTTTCATACGATTTTTCTACCGTTCCATTCTCTAACAGCGCGCGGGATAAATAAACACTTATTCTTTCCGTGCGTGCCAGCTCTGATCTCTATTCTTTATTGCGACGAAATTTTTTTCATATGCCGGTCGACATCAAAAGAATATTTTCGCATTCGAGAGAGAACGTTGGAGATTGAAAATTCATGAAAAAATCTTTCGGCAACGGAAAACGCCTTTGTTTTATTGATTGCCACCCCAACTCGCGTATCATATCCGTGGCACTCTTTGCCGTATTTCGCGATAATACAAAATGAGCTGCCCTTCTGTGAACTATTCCGATGCCCTCCGTCAATCCTGTGTGGTAAGGATCGCACACGGCGCAGCAGTACTCTAGCAGAGAACGGACAAGCGTTGTGTAGGCATTCCCCATAGTAGATTTATTGCATCTTCTAAGTGTTCCGCCAATCAATCTCAGTCTTCAGTTCCCACAACGTCATTTATGTGATCGTGACTTGTGTGATTTATCGTGTAGCCGAAATTTAACGGATTCCTTCTACAAGTGATGCATATAGCCCCACATGTTTCGTTGTTTAGGGACAATTACCATTTTTAGCACCATACAGATATTTTGTCCATATTATTTTGTAATTGCTTTTGCTATTCCGACGACATTACTAGAACGTAGATGACAGAATACAGAAGAGGACTTCGAACACATCGTTGGGGAACGTCAGCTATTACTTTTCTTTTACTCAGTGACTTCCCGTCAGTTCTTTCGAACTGTGACCTTCCTGACAGGAAAACGCGAATCCATTTGCACAACTGATGCGATACTCCCCAGACAAGCAATCTGATAATAAACAGTTTGTGAGAAACAGTATCCCTGCCTGAGACTATCTCTTGTACAACGTGCTCGATTGATTTTATCGCCACATCCTCATATCCGGGGTCTGGAGATGAAATCATCTCCCACGTCTCGAGACTAATTTCCTCATTCCTTATTCGCATTATTGTTTGTAATGCCTTGCAGCAAACTAATGACATCCAGATCGAAAATAATAGTCCCACTATACTGTGCCACGAAATAAGGTGCCTTGTTTTTCACGCTGCACACATCTGATCAAACCCCTGACTCCGACGAAGTGTTTACACTAATCTCCACTAACTCTGGTGGACGTTGTACTGTGCGATTAACGAGAAATATTTCATGAGCAGTTTAAAACAACATCTATATCTACCGACATAATGCGCAAGCCCCCAAACAGTCCGTCCCAGAGGGTCACCTGTACCACTATTAGTGGCTTCCTTTTCTGTTCTACTCACAAACAGATCGAGTGAAAAACGACTATCTATATACCTTCACATCAGCCCTAATTACTCGTATCTTATCTTCATCGTCCTTACACTAAATGTATTCCGGTGGCAATAGAATCCTTCTGCAGTCTACTTCAAATGCTGGTCCTCTAAATTTTCTCCATTGTGTTCCTAAAAAAGAAAGTCGCCCCCTCTCCGGGGATTCCCACTTGAGTTCCTGAGGCATCTTCGTAATACTTGGGTGCTGTTCGAACTCACAGGTAACAAATCTAGCAGCCGGCCTCAGAATTGCTTTGATGTCTTCCTTTAATCCGACTTGGTGTGGATCGGAAACACTCCAGCAGCACTCAAGAATAGGTCGCACTAGCGTCCTACATGCGGCCTCCTTTGCTGATGAACAAGACGTTCCTAACATTCTCCCAATAAACCAAAGTCGACCACTCGCCTTCTCTACCACAATCCTCACACGCTCCTTCCATTTCATATCGCTTTGCAACGTTACGCCCAGATACTTAAACGACGTGACTATGTTAGGCAAGATAGTAATAATATCGTATTTGAACATTATGGGAGTGCTTTTATCCTACTCATCCGCATTATGTTTTTTCTCCATTTAGAGGTAGCTGCCATTCATCATGCCGATTAGAAATTTTGTCTAAGTTATATTGTATCCCCTCCAGTCATTGAAATTCGACACCTTCGCGTACACCACAGCATCATCAGCGAACAGCCGATGATTGCTGCCCGCCTTGTCGCACAGACCATTTGTGTACGGTTGTAGGCGCTTCAGTCCGGAACCGCGCTGCTGCTACGGTCGCGGGTTCGAATCCTGCCTGGGGCATGGATGTGTGTGATGTCCTTTAGGTTTAACTAATTCCAAGTCTAGGGGACTGATGACCTCAGATGTTAAGTCCCATAGTGCTTGGAGCCATTTTGAACCATTTGTGTACACAGAAAGTAAGAGCGGTCCGGTCACACTTCTCTAGGGCACTCCTCCCGACATCCTTGTCTCTGATGAATATTCGTCGTCGAGGACAACATACTGGGTTCTATTACTTAAGAAGTCTTCGAGATATTCACATGTCTGGGGAATTACTCTATAAGCTCGTACCTTCGTTAACAGTCTGCAGCAGGACGCCGTGTTGGGAACTCTTTAAGGGCGATTAAATAAACACAGGAGATAGCCTTCTCCAAACGCTACGTACTGTTGTGACAGCGAAAGATAGCGACAAGAATAGAGGCTGCCAGCATGCTAAGGCATGCTCTTAACATTTCTAAAACGCGTCATATTGACTCTTTCAGCAGTAATGATAAGATTTATGGAGACATAGAACACTTATTAGAAGTAATGAGAAAAAGTGCGGTATTTTTTTGGAAATTTACATACAGGCAAATACAGTAACTTAACCAAAACGATCTTCAAACACTTGCGGGATGAAAAGCCAACAACAAGTTGGATCCATGAAATGAAAAAGGATTTGAATTTTCTTTTTTTAAAAAAAAAAAAAAAGCCGAAGAAACAACTGACACAGAAGAGAGAAAAGTATTGAATTTTTGGAGAAGGTAGTAAAGTGGAAAACACAATCAGAAGGGGTAAAGACTGGAACAAATAAAAGAGTAGTGGAATGTGGTGCCTAAGTTACAGGGGTCACAGAAGCTGCATTCATCGTTTTCGTCATTTCATTGTATTATCCCCCTCTGTAAATGCCGTGCAGTAACGTTAGAATCATGCATAACTTTAATGGACACTTACAAAAATGTGTGTTTAATAACACTCAGTATTAGAGCTACGGAAGACATTCAAAAAGTAATGCAACACATTTTTTTCTCAGAGAGGGTTGGCTTTATTCAACATCTCAGAACACCATATTATTTCCCACTCTTTTGGCTACAAAACCCCATTTTTCAACATAATTTGGTTCAGTGGGACGGCCTTACTCCAACTTACTTGGGGTGTCTGTATATCCGCACGGTACCACTGCAGAGGTCGAAGTCAGAGCCAGTGTCTTGCTGCATCAGCGCCCTCCCTACCATTCACGTGCTGCTTCCCGCAGAGTGTATCATTTTTTGAGCCAGACGGATGGAATTCGAAAGGTGCAAGACCCCGGCTGTAGGATGAATGAAGAAGAACAGTTCCCCGAAGTTTTGTGAGCTTCTCTAGTATGTGCAGACTTGTGTAAGGTCTTGCGTTATGATGGAATTGTTTGACTGCGATCCGTCGATCACCTCGAATGAGAATGTCACACCTGTGTGCGGCTGGCTGTTACTTTGGACAGGATCGCGCGACCTTGTTGGGATAACAGACGCCTCGTCCAACGACACACAGTGCTTTCGTTCAGTGCCAGGTCTCCAAAGGCATTCTGCACGTGCCTATGAATGCTCTGGTTCTCCGCCAAAAGAAACTCAGCAACGGCTCTCTGCTTGGAACGCACCTCCATTACAGGTGCTATGAATGGTGCCGACACTTATCGGAAGTTCATTAAACTGTAGGGACTAAAGTGTAAATATCCAACGAAGTCGCACAAAAAATTCTGCACTTTTAAACGAAACCCCTTGTTCTCTTTGAAAGTGATTTCCAAAAATAATGCAACATACGAACGTTTCAGAAACCACACATGATGCGTAACGTGATGCGAAAATTTTCACACCGCATTTTGGATACGATTCACCACAAATCGTCATTACAACGTTGTTGGTAGTTTTTGCTGGTCAGAAAACCAAGTATAATATTTATGCTGAGGCTCAGTCCGTAGAAGTATGACACCACCATGGGCTCAGATATATTGTATGAAACGATGGTTTTCACGCTATCTGTCAAATACGAAATTACAAATTTTCCGGATAAGTATGCTTCAAGAAGAGACCTGTGGTCTAGAAGTAGCGTTTTTGATTAGTAATCAAAACGTCCTCGGTTCAGGATCGAACCACGCCAGAGCTCAAATCATCAATGTAAATCATCAGCAATACCGGCCGAAGACCTCCGGCATAAGAAGCCATGCTCAAACAACTAACGGCATTGTTAAAGAGGGCGGAGGGGTGGACAGAGGTTCAGTGCATTCTATTGCCCTTGGGGTGGGAAACTGCCTCTAAACGCGGAAGGAAGAATCAGTAATGATCAACGCCATGAGGATGCAGAAGGCAATGGAAGCCACTACATTAAAGACACGTAATTTATGTAAACTGGACATATAACCTGTAACTGAAAAATGTCATGATGATCTCTCCATTCGTAAAAGATTCCAGACTACTCCCCCTTTCGCATTTCCAGGAGGGGACTGCGAAGTGGAGGTGCCCATGAGAAAAAGAGTGAATAACCAACGAAAGCCGAAGCCGTTTCAGATTCTGAAAACTTGCCGAAGGAACTGAGCTACTTACGGAAAGCATTCAAGGAAAACGGCTACAACAACCGCCAGATTTCGCAAGGTATCTTTCCGAAAATACGTAATCAGGAAGACTCCGAGGAGGACTCGAAGATGGTTGCGTTCTTGCAGTTCTGTGGCTCAATAATGGGAAAGGTAAGCAGATTCCTAAAGAGGCATAAAATCGATTCGGTCTTCAGGGTTCCAGCAAAAATTCGACAACTCTTCAGGCCCGTGAAAGACGATGTAGACCCCAGAACACCAGAAGTATATTAAATACGACGTGGGGGTGGGCAGTTCTATATCGGAAAGACTGTGCTTACCACTGAACAGCGCTGCCTAGAACACGAGGGATGTTTTCGTCTACGGTGCCCAGAGAAATGAGCAGCAGCAGAGCATGCATTATAAAACGGTCGTCGTATTGCATTTGCCCATACATCTATTATCTCACAGACTAACAGTTTTTGGGACAGTATAATAAAAGAAGCAATCGAAATAAAAATTTGTGACAACACGCTCTATAGAGACGGAGGCCATCGGAAGGCTGAAGCGGGCCCGACGGCCGCACAACGCAAACATTATCATATATGGTGCCGGTGCTGGTAATAGTGAAGTCACGGAAGGCAGCGCATATACAGGGTGTTACAAAAGGGTATTGCCAAACTTTCAGGAAACATTCCTCACATACAAATAAAGAAAAGATGTTATGTGGACATGTGTCCGGAAACACTTGATTTCCATGTTAGAGCTCATTTTAGTTTCGTCACTATGTACTGTACTTCCTTGATTCACCGCCAGTTGGCCCAATTGAAGGAAGCTAATGTTGACTTCGGTGCTTGTGTTGACATGCGACTCATTGCTCTACAGTACTAGCATCAAGCACATCAGTACGTAGCATCAACAGGTTAGTGTTCATCACGAACATGGTTTTGCAGTCAGTTCAATGTTTACAGATGCGGAGTTGGCAGATGCCCATTTGATGTATGGATTAACACGGGGCAATAGCCGTGGCGCGGTACGTTTGTATCGAGACAGATTTCCAGAACGAAGGTGTCCCGACACGAAGACGTTCGAAGCAATTGATCGGCGTCTTAGGGAGCACGGAACATTCCAGCCTATGACTCGCGACTGGGGAAGACCTAGAACGACGAGGACACCTGCAATGGACGAGACAATCCTTCGTGCAGTTGACGATAACCCTGATGTCAGCGTCAGAGAAGTTGCTGCTGTACAAGGTAACGTTGACCACGTCAGTGTACGGAGAGTGCTACGGGAGAACCAGTTGTTTACGTACCATGTACAGCGTGTACAGGCACTATCAGCAGCTGATTGGCCTCCACGGGTACACTTCTGCAAATAATTCATCCAACAATGTTTCAATCCTCATTTCATAGCAAATGTTCTCTTTACGGATGAGGCTTCATTCCAACGTGATCAAACTGTAAATTTTCACAATCAACTGGTGGGCTGACTAGAATTCGCACGCAATTGTGCAATCACGTCATCAACACAGATTTTCTGTGAACGTTTGGGCAGGCATTGTTGGTGATGTCTTGATTGGGCCCCATGTTCTTCCACCTACGCTCAATGGAACACGTTATCATGACTTCATACGGGATACTCTACCTGTGCTGCTAGAACATGTGCCTTTACAAGTATGACACAACATGTGGTTCATGCACGATGGAGCTCCTGCATATTTCAGTCGAAGTGTTCGTACGCTTCTCAATAACAGATTCGGTGACCGATGGATTGGTAGAGGCGGACCAATTCCATGGCCTCCACGCTCTCCTGACCTCAACCCTCTTGACTTTCATTCATGGGGGCATTTGAAAGCTCTTGTCTATGCAAACCCGGTACCTAATGTAGAGACTCTTCGTGCTCGTATTGTGGACGGCTGTGATACAATACGCCATTCTCCAGGGCTGCATCAGCGCATCAGGAATTCCATGCGACGGAGGGTGGATGCATGTATCCTCACTAACGGAGGACATTTTGAACATTTCCTGTAACAAAGTGTTTGAAGTCACGCTGGTACGTTCTGTTGCTGTGTGTTTCCATTCCATGATTAATGTGATTTGAAGAGAAGTAATAAAATGAGCTCTAATATGGAAAGTAAGTCTTTCCGGACACATGTAAACATAACATATTTTCTTTCTTTGTATGTGAGGAATGTTTCCTGAAAGTTTGGCGGTACCTTTTTGTAACACCCCGTATATAAGGACGGCAGCAGCAACCAGAAGACAGTCACCACTTGACAATGGCCGAGGAGTACTCGGCCGAAAGCTCGTGGCTTTTAAACCACTTGACGCAGCTGGAAGCCTGAGAAACTTTTATTACTACATATCGCCGTGAAACTATGCACTCGTATAGTAGAAGAAAGGGTTACAGGAGAAACTGAGTTCGGTACTTGGAATGACAGAGGAGAAAGAATAATTGACTTCTGCAATAAACTACAGCTAGTAACAGCCAATGCTGTTTTCAAGAATGACAAGAAGAGGAGGTATATTTGGAAAAGACCGGGAGATACGGGAAGATTTCAGTTAGATTGCATCATGATCAGACAGAGATTCCGAAATCAGATACTGGGGGGAAAGGTGTAATGGTTCAAATGGCTCTGTGGTCATCAGTCCCCTAGAACTTAGAACTACTTAAACCTAATTAACCTAAGGACATCACACAACACCCAGTCATGGTGTACCTGGAGCAGATATAGACAGATCACAATTTACTAGCGACGAAGAACAGGCTGAAGTTCAAGAAGCTGATAAGGGAAAATTCAATGGCAAAGAAATGGGATGGAGATGTGCTAAGGAGTTATGAGGTGTGCTGAGATTATAGATACTGTGATAAGGAATAGCTTACTACGTAGTTCGATTGAAGACAAATGAACATCTCTACCAAGGGCAGTCACAGAAAGATGAACATAGGTACAGAGAAGGTAACTGCGAAGAAACCATGGGTAATAGAAGATATATTTCAGTTGATCGACGAAAGGAGAAAGTAGCAAAATGTTCATGGAAATTCAGAAAAACAAAAAAACGAATCACTTTAGAATAAAATAAATAGGAAGTGTAGAAAACTAAGTTGAAATGGTTGCATGAAAAGTGTGAAGAAACCGAATAAGATATGATTTTCGGAAGGACTGACTCGGCATATAGAAAACTCAGCCTTCGGTGAAATTAAAAGCAAAAGTGGTAACATTAAGAATGCAGTGGGAATCCCACTGTTAAATGCAGAGGAGAGAGAGGATAGGTGGAGAGAGTACATTGAAGGACTCTACGAGGGGGATGATCCATCTGATGTGGTAGAAGAAGCAACAGGACTCCATTTAGAAGAGATAGGGGATCAAGTATTAGAATCAGAATTTAAAAGATCTTTGGAGGACTTAAGAGCGAAGAAGGCAGAAGGGATAGATAACATTCCATCAGTATCTCTAAACTCTTCAGGGGAAGTGGCAACAAAACGGCTATTTATGTTGGTGAGAAGTATGTATGAGTCTGGCAACATAATATCTGACTTTCGGAAAAATATTTGCCGCCAATTCCGACGATTGCAAAAGCTTAACAGCTCATGCGTCCAAGTTGCTAACAAGAGTAATATACAGAAAAGTGGAAAATGAAAGTAAGACTATGTTAGGCGACAATCAATTCGGCTTTAGGAAAAGTAAAGGCAGCAGAGAATCAATTCTGACGTTGCGGTTGATAATGGAAGCAAGACTAAAGAAAAATGAAGACACGTTTATAGGATTTGTCAACCTGGAAAAAGCGTTCAACAATGTAAAATTGTGAAAGATCTTCTAAATTTTGAGAAAAATAGAGGTAAGGTATTGGGAAAGATGTAATATATAATATTTACAATTGACAGGAGTGAACAATGAGAGTGGAAGACCAAGAACGAAGCACTCGGATTAAAGAGGGAGTAAGACACGGACACAGGCTTTCGACTCTAATATTCGATTTATAAATCGAAGAATCGGTGACGGAAACGAAATAAATGTTCAAGACTCGAATTAAAATTCTAGTTGAAATGATATCAATGATAAGATTCGCTGATGACTTTGCTAACCTTTGAGATAGTGAAGAAGAATTACATGATCTGTTGAATGGAATGAACAGCCTAATGAGTATGGCATATGGTTTGAGGATAAATCGAAGAAAGAAAGTATTGGGAAGCAGCAGAAATAAGAACAGCGGAAACTTAACATTAGGATTAGTGAGCACGAAGTAATGGAATTCTGTCCCATAAGCAGCGAAATAACCCGTGACTGATGAAACAAGGACATAAGCAACAGACCAGTACTGACAAAAAGTGTGTCAAATATAGGCGTTAATTTGAGGAAGAAATCTCTTAAAATGTACGTACGGAACATTGCATTGTATTGTGGTGAAGAAAGGGCTGTTGCTAAACTGTACCAGAAGAGAATCAAAGCCTTGGGGATTTGGTGATATAGAAGATTGTTGATAATTAGGTGGACTGATACAGTAAGAAATGAGCAGGTTCTACTAAGACTCGGCGACTAAAGGAATATGGAAAACACTGACATGAAGGAGGGATAAGACGATAGGACATTTGTTAAGAAATTAGGAACGAATTGTTTGGTAGTAGAGGGAGTTGTAGAGGGTAAAAACTGTAGAGGAAGACAGAGAGTAAAATGCATCCAGCAAATAACTGAGGACGTAGCTTTCAAGTGCTGCCTTGAGATTAAGAGGTTGGCAGGGAAGATGGCGGGCCCCATGAAAAAAGTCAGGCGATCGATGCCTCAATAAATAAATAAATAAGGTCTTTAAGTTATAGGTTCACTCCTCCATAGAAGATAACAACAACCAACCATCTGCTATGTAAGAGTAAACCTTTTTTGACACAATAGCAAATACCTTAAGGTTGTTTTCAGGTAACTGGAGCAAAAAGTATTTCGTAAACGTTCACTTAATAGTTTACGTCCGCCTTACAGACACCGAATACGAATATAGACTTTTTACAGCAAAATATTTATAAACTAGTAATACCATTCTTCACTTTTTTCACTCCTTCACATTCAACTAGTTTCTCCGATATATACAGTCAGTTGAGTATAATTTCGTCAATAAACATGTCTGAAAATAAAGTTCTTCCATAGACACATTAAGAAATATGGATGACTCAGTGAGAGTTAATTATTTTCACTGCAACTCCGAATGGGTTTATTTATCTCCGGCGATTACAACATAATGCCATGAATTAACAACTGTTAGTCATGTGACAAAATAAGAGTCAACTCTTGAGGGACAAAAACGAGACGATTTTAAAGATTAACATCACTAAATACACTCATGTAATACTAATTTATTTTGATGGAACGAGCACAGCCACCCTTAAGAGATATAGTACAGCTTCAGGCTTCTTGTTGCGGTACACAGACATCGCCCAGGTGAATATTAATGTGATGTTCTCGTGCCGTACGAAGAATAGCCTTCGACACTTGTCAGATCTCGCCGATGTACGTGCAACGAAAGAAAAACACGTTGCACGTTTTTATTTATCAAATATTACTACATTAAAACCACTACATTTGTCATATGGGGTGGGCCACAAGTCACTACCAATCGTAACCCATTGAATATATTAAGGCAATCTTGATTGTTAGTGGTAATTATAGATACAAACACCAGAGTGCACACCAATGTTTTTTTTTTATAAGTATTGATACAAACAACAGTGTGCAATGTTATTAAATCAAACATATCTGACATTATTCATTGTTGATTATAACATGTTGTGAATTGTTTTCTAATAAAGAAAGAGTATATCCTTTAAAAACTTGGCACAAAGGTGGTTATAATTCAATAGTAAATGAGTGGAGTAATAATTTCAGCACTGTTCTACAAACAAGATTGTCTGCAGTTCACGGAAACGTTTTGAGAAAATTGGATCTCCACCAAACAATTGAGGCGTTGAAAGAAATAATTTATGACGCTTTTGAAGACATAGGTTCTAACAAACGACTCTGTAAACAAGTATGCTTGAGCGACCCGGGCCGTCTGACAACATGTACTAACAAAGATGGGAAACAGTTCGAGAAAGAGTGTTTTAAATCATCAACCAGCTTCAGTAAAGTTTTCAGTTATTTCAGAACTCAAGTTTATTATCTTTTATTCAATTAGGTTATTATGGGTAGTGACTTTTGGCCCAGCCTATACATATATGAAACCGTCAGCGGAGAAAGATGCTAACACATGATACCGTATCCTCATTAGTATATTTTATACATATTGTTAAAATAAAACTTAAGAAAATCAATACATAGTAGACTACCTTCTCTAGCAGTTCATTTGTAACTACTTGCCACCAGCCTGTGATGGATTAGAAAACGCAACAAAAAAGTGATCAGACTAGACGTTACTAAATTGAGTGTTAGCACATTCTTCTACCGACCCTTTCATATCGTATTTCGAGTAGGTGACAATGTTTTTGGAGGTAAAGTCAAATCCCGTATCACTACAGATTCCATGTTTCATGTTATCCCTCGAAAAGAAGAAAGTCATTTTTGCAACACGCTGCGCTAAACCTCGTATTTGTGCGAACGATTTTTAAATATTCGCTTTTCCATGTCATCAATCACTTGAGCTGTTAGTTACGTTTTTTAATTATCGGAATGCGTTTGCGCGTTATGTGAATATGACAGATAGTGATTTGCCAGTGAGATTAACGGTATATGACAAGAGCGACGTAAAAAACTAAAAGAAGGGTGAAACAATTAAAAAGGAAATGTAATTCCAAAAACACTCACCACTGTTAAATAAAACGACCAAGCCGGGTACCGTCAAGCAACGATGTCTTTGACTGACAATTCTTCCAATTTTTTCTCATAGCAAGATGCTTCCATAAAGTCGAATAATGTAGATTTAAAGGATACTGTTTACACACTGTGTCAGATATCTAAACTCCACATAAATCTTAACATCGAGAACATTCAAAACTTATGTATAACCAGTATAAATTCCTTATTAAAATCTTGAATGTATCAGTGAGAATATACTGAAATCCCCACCTGTCAAGAAACAACCAAGAGCAGGAGACACGTTACATCCAGGATATCAACTGAATACCACAGTTACCAAAGATATCTATTTAACACCACAACCTGGAAGAGCATTATGGAACGATTGACTAGAATGGGGGAAACAACTACAGTAGAAGAAGAATGGGTAGCTTTGAGAGATGAAATAGTGACGGCCGCAGAGGATCACGTAGGTAAAAAGACGAGGGCTAATAGAAATCCTTGGGTGACAGAAGAGATATTGAATTTAATTGATGAAAGGATAAAATATAAAAATGTAGTAAATGAAGCAGGCAAAAAGGAAAACAAACGTCTCAAAAATGAGATCGACAAGAAGTGCAAAATGGCTAAGCAGGGATGGCTAGAGGACAAATGTAAGGATGTAGAGGCGCATATCACTAGGGGTAAGATAGATACTGCCTACTGGAAAATTAAAGAGACCTTTGCAGAAAAGACAACCACTTGCATGAATATCAAGAGCTCAGATGGAAACACAGTTCTAAGCAAAGAAGGGAGAGCAGAAAGGTGGAAGGAGTATATAGAGGGTCTATACAAAGGCGATATTCTTGAGGACAATATTATGGAAATGGAAAAGGATGTAAATGAGGATGAAATGGGAGATTTGATACTGCGTGAAGATGTAGTCAGAGCACTGAAAGATCTAAAGTCGGAACAAGGCCCCGGCAGTAGACAACATTCCATTAGAACTACTGACATCCTTGGGAGAGCCAGGCCTAACAAAACGCTACCATCTAGTGAGCAAGACGAAATACCCTCAGACTTCAAGAAGAATATAATATTTCCATTCCCAAAGAAAGCAGGTGTTGACATATGTGAAAATTTCCAAACTATCAGTTAAATAAGCCACGGCTGCAAAATACTAACACGAATTCTTTACAGACGAATGGAAAAACTGGTAGAAGCCGACCTCGGGGAAGATCAGTTTGGATTCCGTAGAAATAATGGAACACGTGAGGCAATACTGACCCTACGACTTATCTTACAAAATAGATTAAGGAAAGGCAAACCTACGTTTCTAGCATTTGTAGACTTAGAGAAAGCTTTCGACAATGTTGACTGGAATACTCTCTTTCAAATTCTGAAGGTGGCAGGGGTAAAATAAAGGGAGCTAAAGGCTGTTTACAATTTGTACAGGAACCAGAAGGCAGTTATAAGAGTCGAGGGGCATGAAAGGGAAGAAGTGATTGGGAAGGGAGTGAGACAGGATTGTAGCCTATCCCCGATGTTATTCAATCTGTATATTGAGCAAGCAGTAAAGGAAACAAAAGAAAAATTCGGAGTCAAAATCCATGTAGAGGAAATAAAAACTTTGAAGTTCGCCGATGACATTGTAATTCTGTCAGAGACAGCAAAGGACTTGGAAGAGCAGCTGAAAGGAATGGACAGTGTCTTGACAGGAGGATGTAAGATGAACATCAACAAAAGCAAAACGGGGATAATGGAATGTTGTCGAATTAAATCGGGTGATGCTGCGGGAATTAGATTAGGAAATGAGACACTTAAAGTAGTAAAGGATTTTTGCTATTTGGGGAGTAAAATAACTGATGATGGTCGAAGTAGAGAGGATATAAAATGTAGACTGGCAATGGCAAGGAAAGCGTTTCTGGAGAAGAGAAATTTGTTAACATCGTGTCAGGAAGTCGTTTCTGAAAGTATTTGTACGGAGTGTAGCCATGTATGGAAGTGAAACGTGGACGATAAATACTTTCGACAAGAAGAGAATAGAAGCTTTCGAAATGTGGTGCTACAGAAGAATGCTGAAGATAAGGTGGGTAGATCACATAACAAATGAGGAGGTACTGATTTGAATTGGAGAGGAATTTGTGGTACAACATGACTAGACGAAGGGACCGGTTGGAAGCCATGTTCTGAGGCATCAAGGTATCACCAATTTAGTATTGGAGGACAGCGTGGAAGGTAAAAATCGTAGAGGGAGACCAAGAGATGAATACACTAAACAGATTCAGTAGGATGTAGGTTGCAGTAGGTACTGGGAGATGAATAAGCTTGCACACGATAGAGTAGCATGGAGAGCTGCATCAAACCAGTCTCTGGACTGAAGACCACAACAACAACAACCACAACTATTAAGACAATGTACTTTTTTGAGGGAGAGCACAGTTGAAAACAACGTTCAGCCATTCAGATGAAGGTTTTCTGTAGTTTTCTTGAACAGTTTACTGTAAACGCCGGAATAGTTCCTCTGAAAGGTTCACGAAAGGTTTCCGTCCGCACCTTTATCCCAACTGACCTTATGCTTCATCTCAATCGTCGACATCAATGAGGTGTTACAGCTTTAACATCGTAGAGATAGTCATGAGCATGCGATTACTACCCTCACAGGACGGAAGTCAATACACTCGCTACTAGCAGTTTTCTAGACACTACCAGTAACGTATGAACGTAACCAGCTAATGGTGGCATGGCTGAAGAGAAGGCTAAAGTAGCGTACTGATGGTTAAGCTTAAAATTCTCAAGAGTTAAACTATTGCAGGAACGATGTAAACGTTACAACATCACACCACGTCTTTCAGATGCAGAGAGCATTTCTCTTCCATACCAGAAACGGTCTTACAATGAAGCAGCACCCTCAGTCCTCAAAATGTGAAATTCTTCTAACCTGTCGTAAAGTTTTCTTCTTGCCATTGTGGGTTACTGTTATTGTCAGCAAAATAAACCGTCTCACGAAAAGTGAAGCGTACAGAACACATAGACGCATATCAATATAACTTCGTACATGTACACACCATCGGTGAATATGTTAACTTTTTTTTTGTTTTTCTTTAGGTCATCAGTCTTTTGAATGGTATGATGTGGTCCGCCATGACTCCTCCACTGTGCCAACTTTCTCATCTCAGAGCAGCACTTGCAACTTACGTCCTCAGTTATCTGCTGGATGTATCCCAATATCTGTATTCTTCTACAGTTTTTATCCTCTGCAGCTCTCTCTGGTACTATGGGAGTTATTTCGTGATGTCTTAACAGACGTCCTATTATCCTGTCCCTTATTGTTGTAATTATTCTCCGTATACTCCTTTCCCCACCAACTCTGCGAAGAAACTTTTCTTTCTTTACCTTGTGAGTCCCAGTAATTTTCAAATTTATTCGGTAGTACCACATCTCAAATTCCTCTATTCTCTTCTGCTCCGGTTTCACCATTGTTCATCTTTCATTACCATACAATGTGCATGGGGGCTTAATTAAATAAATAAAATGAATGCAAATACTTTTTTTATTTTTTAGTAGCTGTCTGTTCGGTTACGCTGTCTCGTAAACGGTTGGCCCTGACTAGTTTTAGTACGCAATCTGACTGCATAGAATAATAACAAAGAATTAAAGAAAATTTCCGTTAACACAATTAATTAATTAAGTCCCCGGCAACTATAAAACGTACGAAACCAAAGCACAAGTGTAACTGTTCTGTGTGTGGAAGTGTGATTCAACGTACACATCTGGCACGGCTCTTCTCCAATAAGACAAGAAATTTTAAATACCATTTATACTGAAGTAATTAAAAAAAATAGAAATACTATAATTGCGTAAGGAAACCAGAATTACACTCTAATACAAGAACACAAGCCAGATGCTTTGTTGACTGAACCTGTAATGACGCATTATTTAAGACATTGAAATAATGAAAAAAAGGGAATTTTTTTACCTTCATATATATTGACGAAAAGCACTCTGATCATTAAAATATCTCCATTCGAACAACATCTGCTGTCTAGCCCATCAAAAAACTGCATACAACATGGCCGCAAATAGCACAGCTATCAATATCCTCTCAGCAAGATCTGCACAAGCACTCACTACGACGACATCTTAACAACCACTTGACTCCTACTACCTCTCAACAAGCACTGACTACTGCCACATCTCGACAAGCACTGCCAGTGGAGGCGGCGGAATAAAACTCCTTGGCGCAATCTCTGGTGCTGTGGCTCAGTGTAGCCATCTTTCATATGCCCTTCCTCCACGAGCCGGAATATGATGGTATTTTTGCCAGCATTGGTGGTGAAAATTCCAACAAATTCGTCCACAAAAATACAGATAAAAATAAAAGATAATATTAATACGTAAATATCACATAATTAGATAAAATTTTGGCTTTGCACTGACCTTTCAATAACCTAATACATAAAATACAGTAAGCAATGCAAATTCTTTCATACATGTGACTTTACATAATAGTTTACACAATACACAAAAAATCAGTTTATACAAATGATCACATAAAATGCTTTCAATGATTCAAAAAAACAAGTAGTTGATAGTTCCAGCAGTAGCACCCAGCAATGGTCAACAGGTGCAAATACCAACCAGTGACATTATTTTAATAGATGCAGTCCATCAGTGGCACCCAGCAATGTTGAACAGTTGCAGACACCAACAAGTGACATCAGTTCAGTAGAAGCAGTTCCATTAGCGACACCCAGTAATGTTGACAGGTGCAGACAGCAACAAGTGACATCTCATCACTGGTTGAGCAGTTCCAACAGTGGCACCCTGTAATGTTGAGCAGGTGCAGACAGCAACAAGTGACATCATTTCAGTAGAAGCAGTCCATCAGTGGCACCCAGCATTGTTGAACAGGTGCAGACACCAACAAGTGACATTATCTCAGTAGAAGCAGTCCATCAGTGGCACCCAGCAATGTTGAGCAGGTGCAGACAGCAACAAGTGACATTATTTCAGTAGAAGCAGTTCCATCTGTGGCACTCCGCAATGTTGAACAGGTGCAGACACCAACAAGTGACATTTCAGTAGAAGCGGTTCCATCAGTGGCACCCAGCAATGTTGAGCAGGTGCAGACAGCAACAAGTGACATTATTTCAGTAGAAACAGTTCCATCAGTGGCACCCATCAATGTTGAGCAGGTGCAGACACCAAGAAGTAACATTATTTCAGTAGAAACAGTTCCATCAGTGGCACCCAGCAATGTTGAACAAGTGCAGACATCAACAAGTGACATTATTCAGTAGAAGCAGTTCCATCTGTGGCACCCAGCAACGTTGAACAGGTGCAGACACCAACAAGTGACATCATTCGGCAGAAACAGTTCCATTAGTGGCACCCAGCAATGTTGACAGGTGCAGACACCAACAAGTGACATTTCAGTAGAAGCAGTTCCATCAGTGGCACCCACCAATGTTGAACAGGTCCAGACAGCAGTCCATAATATTCACTATCACTAATCACACTGTTCATCAGAGTTTATCAGCAGAAATTAAACATATCCTAGTGGCACCAATCATGTAGAAAAAGTGCAAGTAACAGTCCATAATATTCACTATCACTAATCACACAGTTCATCAGCAGAAATTAAACATTTCTAAGTGGCACGCATTATGTTGAACAAGTGCAGGTAACAGTCCATAATATTCACCATCACTAATCAGACAGTTCAGGCATGAACAATAGTTTGAATGGACACACAATTGCTTTTACAAAATTATTCTCAATGCTCTTACACTAAACATACAAATTATAACAAACACACAAATGATATCAGATAATTCTCATATTAGCTATTACAATAGACAAATAACAGTAAACCTATAATATTTGTGGGTGTCAGTGCAAGCCACAACAAACAAGTAAAATAATATTTAGGAGATAGGTCGGTACCAATTATCTGGGATTAGGAAAGGAAAACACACAAAACACACTCACTCATCTTTCATCCACATTAAGTGCTACTGTGTAACTGAATAGTGTTAACTGTGTAACTGCAATTCTGTCAAAATTTGATGTTCATCATGTGTATCAAGTAGTAGTGGCAGTAATGTATAACGGTCAATAATAGTTAGTCAACGTCATAGTCATCATGTCAAGACCAATGTTTGCCAAGCCAAATCAAATGTACAGTTGCTGAACAACTGTCAGTGAGCCAAGATATGCATATGCTTCCTCTCTCAAAAAAAAGTATATACTGCTTAGTGATTTAACAAAGTGTGTGTGTAGACAATCTTCCTTCTACGTGAGCGTTCTAGTCTGCCATCTTCATCCTCCTTGTTCCATATAGACCAACAAAAAAAAGAAAAAAAATATGCTCCTCACTTACTTTACCTCTTATCCACCAAAACTCCAATAATCATCAGCATCACATAATCTTAGTACTTCAATAATACCTCTTACGTCGATACATATAAACCTTATCATCAATAGCATTTACCTTACCTCTTGTCCACCAAAACTCCAATAATCATCAACTTCACACAGTCTCAATACCTCAATAATACCTCTTCAATACATCGATACATATAAACCTTATCGCCAACATCATTTCACTTCCATAACAACTCCTTCCTCTAGTCAGTCTCCTCGAACAAGTACAGATAAAATCCTAGTGCAAACTTCAATTCATCATCCCATGCAATCCGAAGACACAGTGTCCACACACAACCTCTGTGTAATCCATCTGACCCAAATCTTCTACTCATTATGAATTATAAAATACATTTTGGTTACCTTGTCCATCATTAAATAAAAGAAATGCATACATGACCTCTAACAGACTTTAGTTCGAATAACTCTCAGTAATTAAGTACGATTACGGAGTGTGAATGATCATAATATTTCACAGTGTGTACACCACTTCAAGAATCATGGCAGAAGCAAACATGTGGAGTATTTCTTGTGTCAAGTGTCACTTACTATTTCAGTTGCTCAAGAAGAATGCAGTGTAATAACTGTCAATGGTCTAAACCTAGTGTTGGTATTTCATGTCGTTAGCTTCCTTTCTATTAGCATAAAATTATACGGCTTCCATAAAACCTCCAGCTCATGTGACTTCAACGAAGTTCCTTGTACCCATGTCATTCGTAGGATTACAGCAGTTCATTTTCTTATCTTAAAAATATAAGGCACTAAGCGTAAGCAAAACATGCAATAGCGAGTAAATATACCAGTAGAGAACAGAATGTCAACAAGTGGATGCAGCACAATCCCTACAACGAGGCTCTGCCAAGCAAACAATCTATAATTAATACCATAGTATGACCTAAACTCTATGTTCGTACACCGCATATCAGCATTTCTATATACCAAATTAAAGAGTAGTTATGACAACAAAACAGAAATGTGTAAATATGCAATCCATACGCAAAGCAGCAAATATATATCTTACACAATAAACAGGTCACTAGCGTTATATCAGCATAAGCAAATAAATGTTCATATGTCATCTTAATAAGTAAACATGAAGGCGCAAGCAGATAAATCACAAAGTATAACTTACAGACATAACCACAGTTAGCACAATTAATCAGGTGACAATTATA
The DNA here is from genome assembly GCF_021461385.2 of Schistocerca piceifrons. Lineage (NCBI taxonomy): Eukaryota > Metazoa > Arthropoda > Insecta > Orthoptera > Acrididae > Schistocerca > Schistocerca piceifrons. The sequence goes on along the minus strand of NC_060140.1, from coordinate 313,666,537 downwards.
ATTTAAATAAATAAGCACAGCAGGCACATAATAAAAAAAATTATGACATCAGTGAAAAAGCAGTGCAGCCAAGCGATGTATAATATATACAAATAATAACCCTGTTCATTAATCAATCATTGTCAAAATCAGTTAACGTACGCAAGCACGTCGCTTCACAAGTAAATTCATAGAACATGAAATTTAGCACAAAGTCTGAATCACGTAATCGCGAGCAGTAAATTACGTCTAAAGTACGTACCTAAGTGGAAATATGTTACCTGAAAAATAAACTCAATTAATAGTTACCCTTTTTAGTTTATTACTTTCTTCTTCGAAATTACATTCTTCCTGAAATTTTCTCGATATCAAGTCGTCTTAACATCGGTCACACACATAATTTACCCGAAGTTCTTAAATACTTTATACAACCGTATCCTGAAAAATACTGAACGTTAATAACATAATTTATCAAGTCACTATAGCTTTATACTGAATTTAATCGGAGACTTTATACTGTGTATTTGTTTACGTCTGTCAGTGCATTCGCACCGAGCGCTCGATCAGCTGTAGGTACGCGTGACGTAAGAAGTAATTGTTTGCGGTCAACGACTGCCTTGTGCGGCGCGCAGACTTGACTGTTGCTTTGAGTATGTGCCGCCGCCAAAACACAGCGTGGTATCCTTGTACTCTCCGCATGTTTATGTATAACTGTTGGTTTCTCGATAGTATGTCATTCCACAAAAATTTTAACGTTAGATATATGATGTATTCCCTTAGAGCGCCGAGATTTAAGAGTTTCTACTTCGACAGTGTTATCATGAATAATTTTGTGAACTCTATACGGACCGTTATAAAGCAGAAAAAATTTGCGACACAAGCCTTTTCCTTTGTGAGACAAACGATGAGACTTAATTAACACCTTTTGACCAACTGACATGGTTTTTAAACGACCAGGACGTTTAGCTGATTTCTCTCCTCTAGCAGCCGCAGATGCAATATTTTGCAGAGCCAGGTTGACAACTTCTGAATGCCGCAGTTTCCGCGAAGGCGGAAAAGGAACGATTTCAGAAATGTGATTTGTCGGTGCTTTGTTTTTTAATATCAATATGGGCGGTAAAGAAGTTGAATCATTAGGAAGTTCATTCAGAATGTTTTGAAAAATATGAAGATACTAATCCCACATTCTGTGATTTTGATGACAATAAAGTCGACACAATTTATTGATTTCCTTCATCCATCTCTCTGAAGCATTAGACTGAGGGTGAAAAAGTGAAATGAAAATTCGGTTAATCTTACGACGCCGTAGAGTACGAAGCCAAATTTTAGAGCGAAACTGTGATCAATTATCTGATATAACCTTATCAACATGACCCACTTCTTTAAGAAAATGTTTGATGAAAGCATTAGATACTGAACGAGCTGTTGCTTTGCGTAAAAGTGTAAAACACACATATTTTGATATCAATTCCACTGCTATGAAAATGTACGCAAAACCATTAGTAGAACGAACCACTGGACCGAACAAATCGACTGCAGCCATGTCCTTTAATTTCGCTGGAATGATAGGAAACAACGGTGCTCTGTGAGAAATAGTTGGCGGCTTAGCCTTTCGACATAATTTGCATTTGGCAAGAACAGATCGAATACGTTTTTCCATATTACTGAAGTAGCAATTTTCTCATAAATTATGAAAGCATTTTCTGGGACCAAAGTGTGCATAACTGAAATGTGTATACCAAATCAATTTATTAACCCACTCATCAGGAATGCAAACTAACCAAACAGAGTTGTCGACCGATTTCCGTTTAAAAAGAATATCATTGCGAACTAAATAATACTGTCTAATCGCTACGCTTTCCTTTCTCCTCCACTTCTCCTTTATGTCCTTCCAGATTGGATCCTTATTTTGCTCCTTAGCGATGTCCTGGAGCGAAGAAGAAATAAAATTTTCAAACGCAACACTTTGAATGTACATCAAACAATAATTGTTTTCTTTGCAGTCCTCTTCAGCAGTTTGTTTCAAACCCATAGGTGCACGTGATAAAGCATCAGCAATAATATTTGAAGAACCCTGTATGTAAACAATACTAAAATCAAATTCCTGTAGATACAGCGCCCATCGTGACAATCTTCCATGAGTTAATTTTGTTGACATAAGAAATTCCAGAGCTCGATGATCGGTATAAACCTTAGTATGTCTGCCAAACAAAAATGTCCGAAATTTTGTGAAAGCCCAAACAACAGCCAAGGCTTCAAGTTCTGTAATCGAATAATTCTTTTCGGATTTAGAGAGAACACGACTTCCAATTGCAATAGTCTTCTGTACTACAACGCAGTTTTCTTCTGTCTCTTGAAATAAATGTGCACCTAGGCCTTTGTATGATGAGTCCGTCGCCAAACAAAAATCTTTAGATAAATCCGGATGTGAAAGAAGTGGAGCAGCAACTAAAGCATCACGAAGTTGTTTAAATTCTGACTGAGCTTCCTCATCCCAACACCAATTAGAATTCTTTCCAGATAGTTCACATAAATGAGGTGTGGCCAAACCGTCCAATCTAACAAAGCGTCTAAGAAAATTACAGACACCAAGAAAACTACGAACATCACGTTTTGTGGTAGGTACAGCATAATTACGAATAGCGTCTAGTTTCTCTGGATCAGGAAGAATACCTTCTGTAGAAATAATGTGACCGAGAAATTTCACCTGAGAACGACCAAATTCAGATTTTTCCAAGTTCACTGTAATGCCAACTCGTGCAAAAATACGTAATAATAAATCCAAAATTTTATTGTGTTCACTCCAAGAACGTTTAGCAATAAGAATGTCGTCAACATATGAAGTAATATTGTCACGAAGATAAACAGGTAAAATTTCGTTTAAACTACGAATGAATGCTGCTGAAGATACATTAAGTCCAAATGGTAATTTCCGAAATCACTCTTAGGTAAAATAGTCATATCCGGTTATTCTTTACCGATTCTCTAGATAGATTGATAGTTGAAGAGTTGTTTTGACAGATGCAAAGAATAGTAAAAGAGTAGGCAGCGGTGCAGAAAACTAAAAGGGAAATAGCACCAATACAGCTCGGGGCCCTATGCACGCTAGGTATAATGGCAGGGGCACTACGAATGTAGTGTGTGGACAACAAGTTGAGAATGTGGGTCTCATGGGGAGCGTACCGGCGACAAGTCCCTGCAGTCGCACTATCCTCTGAGCCCTCGGTGGCTCAGATCAGCCGGCACGGCAACTCAGCGTGTCCGGTCAGAGGGCTAGCTGCCCTCTGTAATAAAAAAAAACTGAGTTAATGGATCAACAAAGAACTGAAACGAGTGTCTTTCGACGTCCGCCCCGAGCAGATACACCGAACGGAAACGAACAAAATGACATTAAAAAAAAAAAAGAAAGATGGATAGAGCTTAAGCTCTGTAAGCAGGAGATCCCAGGTTCGAGTCCCGGTCGGGACACACATTTTCGATTGGCCCTCTTTCATGTATATCAACGCCCGTTAGCAGCTAATGGTATTGATTTAACTGTAATTTCTTTCAGGAGAGAATACAACGGTCTTTACCATTCCTCCAAACCGAGTCATTGCATGCATCCAGGCCAGAAGGGGTGCAATATCCTTACGATAAGTGAGCTCCCACCAACTAGTTCTTTGTAAATTTGTCCCGACTTTCTAATCACTGAAATAACATCACATATCCTCCTCTCCTCCTGAGTGCTTCGCTTTTTCGGACGGCAGTGCTAAGTTTAAAGTTGATTCTCACAACATTTGCTTTCATGGGCCAGTATGTCTCAGCATAATCTGCGCCTGAAGGTGTATAGTGAATCAAATTTATTATTAAAATCTGAAATATTATAAATTCTGCCTCGCTAATGGTTCTCGTGCGTTATTCTGGGTTTGTAAGCTCGTTACTACACCAAACTGGAGATTGAACTCCTTTTCGCTGGGTAATGTCCATTTCTAGCGTTGTCGGGGAACTTGAGGAAGTTTCAACTGAAAACAAATCATCTGCTTTAAGGAGTACGTCCATCTCTAGTGTTACTCCATAATTACCACTGCCTTCTGGAATTTTCGAAGCTGAGCGCGTTTTTATGGTGGGGCCATTGCCTTTCCACTTGTCGTCAGCAAGCCCAAGAACTACTGGTGAAGAGCCGAGTTTGTGTGTGGAGAGCCATGGATGGAGTTACGTACGGAGCTGCCTCGCGAAGCCGCTTCGCGCATATATAGCCGGAATAATTTGCTGTAACGTGTGGTTATAAGCTGAAAATAACACGTCGGTTCACAGTGTGTAAGCGATTTGGGTTATTTGCGGAAAGGCTCGGGTAAATATTTATAGAAGTTGTAGACGAGAGCCGGCCGCTGTGGCCAAGCGGATGTGTGTGATGTCCTTAGGTTATTTAGGCTTAATTAGTTTTAAGCATAGGGGACTGATGACCTCAGATGTTAAGTCCTATAGTGCTTAGAGCCATTTGAACCATTTTGTAGACGAAACATCATAGTGTTGTTGATCAATAAATTTTGTGGTGGAACATATTAGTGTTAGTACGTAATTGATGAAAAGAAAGAAAACCTTGATTAAAAATTACCTGGTCCTCCAGGTTAGGAATGAGATGTTAGGCCTACTCGGAAAACACCATCCTGCAAAAATCCAAGAGTAAATCCTCGGATCCAGAACGGAATTAAACGGAATCAACACAACAAAGGAAAACTGTGAATGAATTTTGGTACATGGAACGTTCAGGAGACTGAAATTTTATAAACAGAATTATTCAAAAAATCCAATTATTCAAACAAATCCATCGGAACACTGTAGACGTAATACCACTAACAGAAGCAGAAAAGGAAGATAAAGTAGTAGAAGAAATAGATGATTATGTTCATATTTACAGTGGAGTGAACAAAGACTGTTGAGCAAAGAGGGGGGTATACGTTGAGGTATATACAAGTGTAAACGCTGCATAAAGAAATGGGACTTCGTGAATGAACGTCTTTTGCGTGAGGATATGAAGCTAAAAGGATACGATATAGCAATCATTGCAGCGTATGCACCCACAATAATGCTACCGACGCTGAGAAGCATAACTTCTTTAATGATCTGACAAACCTTCTAGGTGGCATTACCAACAGCTAGGAGCTCCGGAGATTTTAATGGACTAGTGGGTAAGTAGGATGCTAGCAAGGTTGTAGGCAAATCAGCGGAGGAGAGGCTGGTAGAAATGTATAGACAGTACAGTCTTAAGATACGGATTGACTTTTATCAATACAAAGGGATCCATAATATATGTGCATACAGCCTACAAGGAAGCTACAATCTTTAGTTGATTATCCTATAGGGGAGGAACGTAATCCTACGAAGGAGGAAGACTGAGTCAACAGTGGAGCAGAATGTGGATTTGACCATTTCCTGCTTTGGCTTGCACTTCGGTTCCCCTTTCAAAAAGTTAGTAGGTGCCAAATAATTGTAATGATAAAGGAAAGAAACTGGACCAATCACAGTACAGCTTAAGTTTACTGCATGATCCGTCAACTGATTTCCTATACAAGCTTGTTGAATGGGAAGGTACATTGGACTGAACATACGACAGTGGAAGTAGCGTATAAGACAACTACGAGAGCTGTTCATGAAGACGCCTTTGAAAGTCTCGGTTTAGTTCAGAACACGTCTGGAAAATTTAAAAGTGATTGGTGAGATGATAATATTCCGAAAAGGTGGAATGAAAAAAGGTGGCCTATAGCAAAAGGCTTATAAACAGTAAGGCTGATGATATAATTAGGTACGTAAGCCGGAGGAGAGTGGCAAAGAAAGCACTACTTAGAGAAATAAATGCTATGTAGGACTTTAAATGTGATAAAGTTAATAACAGAATATAACATAACTCAAAGTCCAAAGAAGCATGGAAGGTAAAAAACAGTTAAGAAGAAATGAGAGAAGCAGTTTGTACACTAACTTCTGATAAGCTTGGATAGATGGAAAACATACAATAAAGAAATGTTCAAAGAAATAGATCCGAATTTCAAGGTATGTGCTCCTTTGCAGGCAACGAACATGGCATAGAAATCCAGGAGGTAACAACAGTAGAGGTACAGGATACAGTTAAACAGTTCACAAATGGAAAAGCACCAGGAGCTCGAGTGTATACACAGAGCTGTTGAGGGCCAGGTCAAACGTGTTACCCGAACATCTCGCAAAGCTACTTATTTAACCTCTTAGTGGAAAGGAAATCCTTGTCGAGTTTAAAGAAGGATTCATCACAAACATATTTAAAAGAGAAATTTTGATGACTGCGCAAATTAGCGAGGCATCCCAGTTCTCAGTTCCATATGGAGACTATACGCTAAGATGTATGTGAAGAAAATTCAGTGGGAGCCCCCTAAGGGAAGTATAGTTTTTCTGGAATCTGACCAACTGACCAGTCTGGCATAGGTGACCCTAAAAGGAGCACTGTTGCTGCCAGCAAAGCACAGTGGATTACTGAGACGCACGGATCTCCCCACCAACGTCAGTGTGGTAGTCCATGGGGAGGGAAAATAACTGCAACAAATAAAACATAACTAAAACAAATAAAAATAACTAAAACAAATAAAAATAGCTAAAACATATAAAAAAGAGAGTTACATTGACCACATGCATCCAGCAAGCTACTATCATTCTTTTACGTTCTCGCTACGTATCAGCCACAAATGAAGAACTAATGACGAACAGTATCACTGCAATCACAGAATTAAGAGAGTAGTTCAAAATGGCTCTGAGCACTATGGAGCTTAACTTCTGAGGTCATCAGTCCCATAGAACTTAGAACTACTTAAACCTAACTAACCTAAGGACATCACACACATCCATGCCCGAGGCAGGATTCGAACCTGCGACCGTAGCGGTCGCGCGGTTCCAGACTGTAGCGCCTAGAACCGCTCGGCCACCCCGGCCGGCTAAGTGAGTAGTGAAATCTGTCCACGTCACAAGCTGTTCTTTCTTTCACATGGATATAGTGAAATAATTCATGTTTATTAAGTACCGCTAATGTAATAAAAAGTAATGTTTCTCTGAAGCGGACTGTGCGATGATTTTTCTGACAGATTAAAACAGTGCACCGTTGTGTTAACTAAAGCCAGATCCTTGCATTTCATAGGAACAGCTCTTACAAAGTGATGTATCCAGAAGCGCGTAACATTTCGAAGGAAGCCTTCTAGCCGAACTCCAGGATGGTTCTCTTACGTAACCTTGCTGTACTTGAGAGATTGGAAAGCGAAATGAAAGCGTCGTAGCGCTGCTGCGACGCATGCTTATAATATGCCAGCTGCAAGTTTCAGTAATATTGCTTTCGGCTGATGTGTGAAGGCGGGGCGTATGAGGGAGTGCGGGAGCACATATGGGGTCTGCAGTCGCTACGAGTCTCATCTAATGACAGTGTGTGGTGTCTCACTGAGGACTGTGGAATGTTTCTGAAAGTGTTACCTGTTTCTGCGAACGTCGAAAGCCAAGTTCTGGTGAGAGCATATGTGGGACGAACTAAAACAGTTCTGTACTGATGGCACCGACTTGCATTTTCTGTTGCTAGAACCTGTTTGTTTGATAAGTAGTGACATAGTGTCTTAGGATCAACGATCCGTAGAGAAAGCTGCACTAGTGGCGGACTCATAAGCCACTTAACACTTTTATAGACACAGTACGAATTAATTACATTAAAACTGTTTTGCGGAAAAACTTATACCAAATTTGTACTTACAAACAGAAACAAATAAAAAGTAAGTCTTTTTCAGTGTTCCGTATCTCGATCTGTAGATACGGAACCCCCACAGAATCACTTCGGTGTCCGTCTGTCTGTGTGTCCGCCTGTTAAAAACGTTTTTGTCTGGAACGGGTAGACGTGTCATGTTGAAATTCATGTCACATACTATTGTCTATGGTCACGAGACTGTGTAAAAAATCGAAGCTTCTAAGTCACTACAGTCAAAAGATAGGCCCATTTACGTCATGTATTTTGATACTCGCAAAGTCAATCACCAAAATCAATACGGTACTCCCCATTGACCTAGAACCACGAAATCTAGCAAGAAGTAAGTTTTCACAGTGTAACAAAAGGAAAAAAATGCGAAAATTGTTAATTTGCAATTACATTACATGAAGAATTTTTTTTATTTGTTATCTGACCATCTGAGCATCAGTCTGATAAGGTCCATAATCCTCAAACACGGGTGGACGAATCAAGTAAAAATTTGTGTCACATACAGTCCTCAATGGTCCCTTAATGCTGTAAAAACGTTAAGCTTCTAAGTTAATGCAGTCAAATGTACGGCCATTAATGTCACATATTTTGATACTCGCTAACTCATTCATCAACACGTTCAAAATTTGGCAAGAAGCAAAGTTTCACAATACAGATAATGGAAACATTCTGAAAGTATTAATTTACTATTTGTCATTTGTTATTAGATTGTCTGTCTGTGCGTCTGTTTTTTACGACACCTTATTCTCAGGAACGTCTAGCCGTACCACATTGAAATGTATGTCTCACACTAACGTCTACGATTCTTTAGTGTTGTAATATAGTTAAGCTTCTAAGTCAATCCGGTCAAAAGATATGGGCATTTACGTCAGATGTTTGGAGCATTTCACACTGACCTAGAATCATGAAATTTGGCAAGAAGCTAGGTTCCACAGTATAAATAAATGGAAAAAATCAGGAAGTTGTTAATTTCTAATTATATCACACGAGAAAATTATTTCTTTTGTAATTTGTTATTCGACTCCAGACTTAAAGTTGAAACATTATCGAAAGCCTTGGTATTCCTGGGACTGATATCTTCCCAGTGTCATTGTGGATATGAGGCAAAACTCGTCGAGATTCTCGATTCCCATGGTGGACGAACTGCACATAGGCATAATTAAGTTTGTATGGAAGCGTCAGAGCGCAAATGCCACTCGCAATTGGCCAGGCTTTCTTTTTATTTTTATTTTAAGGATAGCTACATGTTTTCGCAATACGATCTAGCGACATAAAGGCGCCTTACTCCTTCCTTGATGCTGAATTCTCCACCTAATACGCCAACGACAGTTTTCCTTGCTCCCTCATCATCGCCTTATGATTTCTTAGAAACAGCCATTTGTTGAGATATAGGTAAGTTTCGTTATCAAAGGAACGTTATTGTAGTCTTAATCCATTATAACAGTATCGTTAATCTTACCAGGGGAGGTTCCGAAATTCCTATGAAGATTATCTGCGTAGCACTAGTAACTGCCGATGTTCATCTAACAACGAATTTTTCGTCACTGACAAGGACCAAAGGAAAGAGTCTTGAGAAACAATAGGCAGGCGTGTCCCTCTATAACTGTACAACAGTCGGATTCTGCCTTCCAACAGCCAAATTGGTAAACCATACAGATCCGGCGCTGTTGTCTGTCTCCCGCTCCTGCAAGCTCCCTTACAGTAGTTTCTCTATAGTATGAATCACAGATTCTTTTTGTTTATTATGACTAATTTTAGTTTTCATTGACTCTTTGGACACATGTATTAACTGAAGGTAAACTCATTTGTTCAACGACACAGTATATGAGGCCCCAAATACCTGATGATTATTTCTGATGGTAAGAAGTATAGCTACACATGGTACACAAGCCACAAAATCTAAAGACGGTTTCCGAAGAGCTCCAAAACCGATCATAACAGAAACTTTGTAAAGACAAAATTTATCTCAATTTAAGTTTATTATATTTAACTTAAGTAATGTTAAAGTAGTATGATGCGGCCGAATGTGTTTGGATGTGAAGTCTTTTGGGCTACAGTATTAGCTGCGAAAGTTTGATCAAAGGAGTTAATCTGCAATTTTATGTTATATATTGACTACATCTGCTTCTATGTAAAGAATTTCAAGTATTTATAATTGTTACCTATGTCACTAAACTGCTAACCCAGTTCATTGTTCATGGTACCGGCTTCAATTTTCCTTTCTAGTAGCTTCCAGGACTAACAAAAATTTGATTTTCAACATTTCATATAATTATGATCGAATTTTAAAAATCCTGAAGTACTGTCATAAGCTACTCTTTACCAACTATAATCTTATATAAAAAATTTAGCACAGCAAGATAAGTATTACACTTAAAAGCTGTGTACATTTCTTGAGGAATCATAAGCAACGGCGCTCTCATTACTCAGACTATATTCATCCAATACTGCGAATGAGAGCGCTTAGCGATTTCCAGCAAACTTTATGCACAATTTCAAGCCTTTAGGAAACTTTTCTCACCCAGGGAGGATGCGTTATCACATTTTGGACTTACTTTCGGGATGACGATGGTTCAAACCCGCGTCCTACCATCCTGATATAGGTTTTCGTGATTCCCCTAAATCACTTTAGGCAAATGCCAGGATTGTTCCTTTGAGAGGTGGCCCATTTCCTTCCCCCTCCTTGACTAATCCGGTGGGACCGGTGACGTTACTGTTTGGTCTCCTCCCCCAAATCAATGAACCAAACTTTTCTCACTGAATCCCTCTCGCCCACCTTCCCCCCCCCCCCCCCCCCCCCCCAACACACACACAAAATTATGAAAGGGAAATGTTTATCGTTTACTATACTTTCGCAGCTAATGCAATAAAACTTCAGCTTCCAACATATTTCAATTTATTACTTCAATGCTACTAACTCTACTCGCAACACATTATGCAAGTAGTATCCACTGAATTTACCTGCAAATCATATTATTGCACGACACTTAACTCTGGAGATATGATGTTATAAACATTTAGATACGTGCAAAACTACTTTCCGTCTAATCAGGGAGCCAATTACCCATGTCACACTCATCCATTGATTGATAATGAGAGCACTTATTACTTACAGTAAACTTTAACAATAATTTAAAATATTTTTTTGAAGTTTTTCTCACTTATAAGCATAACATCAAATGCTTAAACAGTTAACTCATTTGTCAAGCAGTCAGACGTTTAAAGCTGTTTTACACACGTGTGTTCGATTCTTTAAGTAATCTGGGGGTTACTGGCTGAAGATTAATTTAGAAAAGTCTCACAGAAAATCAGTCGTACAATGATAAAAAAAAGAACGCGAGGAAGATTAGGGCTTAAAAAAGGTCTACGAGGAAGCCATTGTGGGCGGCACTCTAGCTGGGGTAACAGTAGGTTCGAAAAAGTGATAGATAATGTCTTTCCCAAAAAGAATTGTGGGTCGCCGTGGAAAACGTGAAACAGTGTGGTCAAGACTTGAACTTCATCTCTCCAGAATTCGAACACAGTTCAAAGAAGAACAGCAATATAAAACCCGTGGGCTATGGTTAGCGTCTTTGATTAGTAATCAAAACGTCCTCGATACCGGGTTCGAACCGCGTCAGAGCTTACATTCTGAATAAAAATCATCAGCAATGGCGGTTGAAGACTTCCGGTATAAGAAGTAACCGTCATTCTGCCAACGGCCTTGTCAAAGAAGGCTGGGTAACGTACAGAGGTTAAGGACACTCTCTTGCACCAGGGGTGCGAAACTGCCCCAGAAGATGGAAGGATCAGTAATTATCAACTGCATGAGGATGCAGAAGGCAATAGAAACCACTGCATTCCTGTGTATCCACAGGACATGTGGCCTGAAACTGAAAAGTATCATGGTGACCTGTCCATTGGTAAAAGATTCCCGAATAGTCCTCCGAATTCGGATCTCTGGGAGTGGACTGCCAAAGGGGAGGTGACCATGGGAAAAAGATTAAATGAACACAGAAAGGATAACGTTCTATAAGAAGTTTGAACGTATTAATAAAGCTAGAAATCCTGATAAGGGAAATCATAAGGCTCAATCTACATATATTTGGGGTCAAAGTAGTGAAAGAACACGAGGATTTCTGGTTATATGAGAATAGGGTAACATCAACAGCAGTAGAAATTGGTATAACGGTAGTAGGATTCGTTATGTGAACAGTTCAGTGACCGGTTTGTTATCATCAGAATCGAAAGCAAAGCAACATCGACAACGATAATTCAGATATATATACAGACTTTGTAAATCGAATCGAGATAGAAAGAGTATATGAGGATATTGAACGGTCAATTCAGCGCATAAAGGGAGCGGAAGATCTAATAGTCATAGGAGACTGAAATGTGGTTGTAGGGGAAGGGCGAGAAGAAAGCTTTGTGGGAGAACGTGAGATTGGTACAAACAATGAGAAAGGAGAATTGTTCAAATGGCTCTGAGCACTATGGGACTTAACTTCTGAGGTCATCAGTCCCCTAGAACTTAGAACTACTTAAACCTAACTAACCTAAGGACATCACACACATCCATGCCAGAGGCAGGATTCGAACCTGCGATCGTATCGGTCGCGCGGCTCCAGACTGTAGCGCCTAGAACCGCTCGGCCACTCCGGCCGGCGAGAAAGGAGAAAGAGTCATTGAGCGATGCAATAAATTTCAGTTAATAATAGCGAATACTCCGTTCAAAAATTACAAAGGAGGAGGTAACTTGGAAGAGGCCGGGGGATTCTAGAAGATTTTTGTTACATTACATCATGGTCAGGCGAAGATTCTGAACTCACTTATTGGATTGTGAGGCATCCCCTGGAACAGATATACACTCAGATCACAATTTAGTAGCAACTTAGTAGTGATGAAAAGCAGACTGAAATTCAAGAGGCTAGTCAGGATAAATCAGTGCAGAAAGGAGTGCGATACAGAAGTACTAAGGAATGAAGAGAAACGTTTGAAGTTCTCTGAGGGTATATATACTGCGATAAGGAATAATTCAGTAGGCAGTTCGGTTGAGGAGAAATGGACATCTCTAAAAAAGGGCAGTCACAGAAGATGGAAAGCAAAACATAGGTACAAAGAAAGCAACTATGTAAGGTTGCAGAATAAATGAAGGTCAGATTGGGACCTTACATGAGAGCTTTATACATCACAACGGGATGTTAAATATGACACCTAATTCGGCGGTAATGAGCAAATTTGCCTAACAGTGTGTAATGCAAAAAGGGATGACACTCAATCGACGGTAATTGACACACCATTCCTATGGTTCAAATGGCTCTGAGCACTATGGGACTTAACTTCGGAGGTCATCAGTCCCCTAGAACTTAGAACTACTTAAACCTAACTAACCTAAGGACATCACACACATCCAAGCCCGAGGCAGGATTCGAACCTGCGACCGCAGCAGTCCCGCGGCTCCGGACTGAGCGCCTAGAACCGCGAGACCACAGCAGCCGGCACATCATTCCTATAATGCATGTTTGAGCAGAAGGTGAAACATGCAGCGAGAGGCGTTTTAGTTTGGAATTCAGAGGGACGAGGGCAGAGGCAAGGCCACGCTACAGAGGGTACCACAGAAACCACTTAAGCAGTGTCCCAGGTGTAAAGTCAACGACCGACCAGGTGATTTAGACTGGGAGAGCGAGTATAACGACCCATCTGAGGGAGGACAGGAAAGAAAGCTTTTAGAAAACTGGGCTTCGGAATTCCAAATGGATATGAAACAAGACCAGTGACTCATTTTAGATGATGCATCCAGTGAGTGCTACATACGCGAGAGAGTCAATCTACGCATTTAGGCGTCTGGAACAGAGACAAAACGTCTGATTGGCGAAAACGCGCTAGGAAGGAGAAAAGAGCCAAAGTTTCAACGCAGTTTAATGGTAGGGACCTTGCGATTGGTAGAGGGAGTTTCCACAAAATAAGAGGAACGCTCCTAATGGTCGGAAAAAAACCGTGACGTGAAGAAAGAAAGAACCCAGGCGGGAAGACATTTCAGCTATGAGTAAGGCAAGACGGAAATTTTCGGAGACTCTTCTCTGAACTGCCATCAAATGCAGAACGGAGCGCATAACGCTCTGCACGACGCAGAGGAGTAATTTTTGCGAACCCTGCGTTCACAGCGGCTGAAATCCAACTAGAAATTAGCTGTAGCATCGTTTAGCTCTAGCTGTAGAGAAACGAACCTGCCAATTAGTTAATTGTGTTTGCGAGAACTGAGAGGCTGCTCCAACCATGCGCCTGTATATCGCCACATTTTAAGATAGGGATGAGTACATGTTCTCTCACATAACAAGAATCATAGGGAAAGTTTCTGCTGGAAAATTCAGCAAAGGTGTAATTAGTTTTATAAGAATTTCAGGGGAAGAGAGCGGCCTAGCAGTCGACAGCTCATCGTAGCTCGAGGTAAATACCGGGAGAAGAGGCGTGAACTTGTTGGTTCATCAGCTTGCATCCACTGTAAACTCGAGCGACCTGAGGTAATCTTTTGCTCAATTTGTCACACAACTAACCATCCACTGTAGTTTTAATTGTCATCCTAAAAATAGTACCGAACTTTGAACCGGAATTGGCCGATTTTCGTAGTACTAACCAAAATCATAACGTAAGTGTAGGAACAATTTTCCTAAAGAAACTTCTAGTTAAACTTTAATATGTTTGCGTTTAGGATAGTTTGGTCTTCTGAGAGTTAATATTTACTACTGTTGCTGAGCCGTGCTGTGGCTCACGTTGGTTCTGTGTGTTGGTTTCTGCCAGACCATATCGTTTAGTTGGCCTGGTTGCGTTTTTGTCTTCTTCTGGTGTTCGCTGGCGCCACTCGGTTTCATAAGTGCTTCCGGTCCGATAGTGGCAGCAGCAGCACTTATCGATACGTAGTTCTGGTGCCCTATCTTTGGGGCGACCTCATTCTTGTTTTCCGCCTGGTGTGAGTTTGGAGGTTGGTTAGGGACGCAGGAGGAGGGAGGTCTGACAACACGCCGGTACCGCTGGCGGCGAGTATGGACTGCCGAATCGAAGGGAAGCGGTCACGAGGGTGCACGACCTCGTCGAAACCGGATCCTGCATGTTTAAGTTGACTGCAATGCAATTCGCGTAGAGAAACCTCCACCATTGTGAAATCTCGCGATTCTTCAGTGACTTGGGTTCACGTTGCTGCTTGTAGTGTCACCGAAGCCGAAAGCAGCGAGTGGAGTACCTGGGGAAGGCTGATCTAATTAGCCTTCCTTAGCTTCTAATTACTATTTACTACTTTCAGCTTCTTACACTGTTAAGTTCAACCAGCGGAATTTTCCGTTTTGTGGCCACTAACGCCCCAGTTACCTGCCCTCTGGGTTGGCAGTGTACATTTCCTCGCTTTGCCGCCTTGTCTGGTGAGGCGTGTCTTGATTGTAAGTTTGGTGGCGTTCTTCTACCTTAGTGGTAGTCATTCCCTCTCTAAGCACAGTATTCTATGGGCGGAGCCCGAATCAAAGAATGGCTTTAAGCACTACGGGAATTAACATCTCAGGTCATCAGTCCCCTAGACTTAGAACTATTTAAACCTAACTGACCTAAACACATCACACACATCCATGCCCAAGGCAGGATTCGAACCTCCGACCGTAGCAGCAGCGCGGTTCCGGACTGAAGCTCCTAGAACCGGCAGGCGAGCCTAGATCGCAGCTTCCGGCTTTCGCGTAATTTACATCTTGCATTTGTTTTGTTGGATGACAAGTAGCCTCACCAAGATTGTCATTAGTCGCTCGTTAGACTGCCACTAGTCCGAGTTACCAACTTGTGGTCTGAATGCAACTCTTGGCTGATTTTCTCTTCGGTTGGCGAAAGTGTTTTTGGTGTGACCTATTCAGGGGCGATTCGTGGAGCACCGTCTGTCACTGGCCCTTGTATTTTATTTTATTATTGTATTATTAAGTTACCATCATTTGTATCAACTGTTTGGTGATCTGTTGTTTGTCTTTTTAAATTAACTTTGCTGTACCAGTCGCCATCTGACATTGTATTAGTTAATTTTTTTATAAGTGCCATTTTGGCGTTAATGGCCTTCAGGCGTGTTTGTGGTTAATTGCTTTAAGATTCTGATTGCGACTTCAAAAGTATTGACTGTCTGTATTGTATGTATTTATTTAAACTTTAAATAATTGCCATTTTTCGCGTTAAAGGCCTTTAGTCGTGATTGTGGTTACGTGCCTTGCGACCGTAATGGCTTGTCTTCAAAAAAATTTTTTTTAAATAAATGAGTGAAATTGCAAAGCAAACCAAGAGTAATTGATTCGAGTCCAATCCTCAATAGTAACCCAATCCTGTCTTCCTTAAATTACGAGGTTTCAATGGGCCTTAATTTTAGGAAGGTACTTTTCAAAACGTACCCATGGAGCACAACATCACTAATCGTGGAGTGTGGGAAAACCTGAGTAGAAGAGAATAGAGGCATTTCAGATGTGGCGCTACAAAAAATTGTTGAAAGTCAGATGGATTGAAAAGGTAAGGAGTGGGGAGGTTCTCCACAGAGTTGCTTAGAAAGGAATTTATGGAAAACATTTACACCAAGAAGGAATAAGATGGTTGGACTACGTTAAGATATCTGGAAAGAATTTGATTGTTACTGGAAAATAATTCAGAACTTAGGGTGTCTAAGTGCTAATCTGAGATAACAGAATTAGCGCAGGAGAGGAACACGTGACGGATCACAGTAAACCAGCCAGAAAACAGGCAGATGACGCAATGATGATGCAAGTCGCGACCTCGCTTCGTTTGCAAGTAGCATACGCAGATAGGCTGCTATCGCAAGTATGCATCTGCAAGCCACTGCCACTGAGGTTGGAACCCTGCTGCACTGTCCAATACAGGGAGGAACTTCCTGACTCCAAATAGGAGCAGCTGGTCTCTACAAACTGCATGACTTCTCACTTCGGAAACCGCTTTGGCCGCTCTGCGTGGCTCGCCACCTGAGCTTGGAGCAGTGCACCCTGTGCATCATCCCCATGATCATTCGCAAGTCAGATACGAGATGCAGCTCCCAATAAAAATCAATGACAATAATACTTTACACTCACCAGCCTACTCAGCACAGAAGAGTCAATCAAATGCGCTCCTTCCTGAAGTAGTTGCGTGTTGAACTCACGCCTTCATCCTCTTACACAGTTTTCGTGTTCCTCCCACACAAGAATGAAAATCAAAACCAAAATCTTAACTTTAAGAGCCCTACGCTTTCATGAGACCTAGTAAAAGATTACATCTGTCTTGAAACATTCTACCGCTACATTCCTAAGGATCATGCATTTTAGCGAACAAAGTTTTCTAGCCTTACTTCAGACAGCTGAAAACAACTGAAGGCTCAGTTTTATTGCTTAGAGGGTCTTTCTGAATTGTTCACTACACATTTCCAAAGAGAACGCGTCCTCTTCCAAGATTGCAGATGTGGATTGAGCGACACTTTCTGCCGTTTCCTGCCGTACCAAGTGTTGCGACCAGACGTCGTCTGCTTCCCGTCCCGCTAGCTCAGGCCGGAAGGTTCCCGAACAGGAAATCCACCATAAATTCCTCTGCTTGCACTAGCGCATGACAACAAAACTTTTGGTGAACGCTAGCCTGCTGCCTACTGCACCAGATGCTCTGACGTTATACTAAATGCAAGAACAAAATAAGGAGATGAAATCTACTGATGGACCCATTGGATATGATCCTAGTAATCATTATCTCGTTGTAATTAACCTGATATCAAATAAGAATAAAGTCACGTAAAATAAACTTTAATTTTGTGAAACATTGAATTAAAAATAAGCATTAGCCTCTCAATTTGTTATATGGATACACATTATAGATTTAACAGTTTGGGCTTTTATTAACGAATTACGAGGGACAGTTTGAGTCAGATTCTATGAATTTGGCTACCTAATAGCGTTGCTGGTATAAGAAGCGCCGTTACAGCAGAACTGTGTTTCAGTAAATACACTATTCAACTTCGAAATAATTCCTGGGGTTACCTGAATCATTTAATAAAATTATCTCCAGCTACCTTCGTTTCTTTATATACCAATCAAAAAATCTGCAAAGAACTTTATAAAATTGTTTGCACCAGTTTTCAATCGGTTTCTAGGCAACTGATTGACCAAAATCATTTCAGGTAAATACGATAATTCGTTTGTGTTCCCTTCCTAAGATACGATTTTTAAAGCAACATTGGCAACTATCAAGTTACCTTGTCAGTAATTTTCCATTTCAAATGACTACATAGTTACGATTCACAAATGTCGATGCCCGAACAACAAATTATAGTGTTGAGTGTTTGAGAACGGTACATCCAATTTCACAAGGCTTTATCTTCTCGACGAATCAAAATAGAAACTTCGGATGGATTTCAACTTAAGTGCAGAGGAAAAAAAAATCCCAACTATAATTATTTGCGTTGTCGTGTTATCATCTCGATTCCACGCACGTCGGATAGTAAACTGCCGAGCAAAGGGATAAGCTACTTGCAGCCAAACATACTCCGACCGACTTCCAACTGAAGACAATGTAATCTTTTCGTTTCAATGCATAAGTTAATCACTCACCGTGTGTTCCTGTATTCATTCATGTAAAAGATACAGTCGAGTGAAATTCGATGAATCATTTTGACACTCCCGGTAATGCCGATGTTGCCCAAATCCAGTCAGTTTGAGATCGGTAACGTTATACCTAGCAAATGTATTGCGTCACTAACTTCACAAATGTGACACGTGTTTCATCAGTCTCATAAAAAATAGGGTATAAAGTATACCAGCATTTGAAGAGGCTGAAAAATCATCCAACCAGTTGGAAATGAAGGTTTATTAGCCCTTGACCTAGGTTTCGATATTTGTAAAAATACCTTATTCAGCGGTAGTGGGCCTCGTTACATCACATGATGAAGAAGATATTTTCACAAATATTGAAACCTTCAAGGGCTAATAAACCTCTATTTGCAACTGGTTGGCCGATTTTTCTAATTGCTCAGCTTTATACAGTTGCTGTTTCGCAGCCATGTTTAAGATTTTGATATATTGGCAAATCATATCCTTCTGGAAAGTGATAACAGATATAAATGGTCCAGTCACATTAATGTGACCACTGTCTACGTTCGCCCTCAACGTGCAGTTACCAAGCACAGACGGCAGATGGTAGCAGTAGCAGTGGAGGGTATAAGCGTATGGCCGGGAGGCAGAAAACAAAACAGTTTTTAAATTCGGGCACTGAGCGATTTGTTTAACGTCCGAAAAGACATGACCATTGGTCTTCGGGCCTAGGGTGGAAGCAAGTTTGCAAACTGTTCGTGTGCCGATTAAACAACACCGTGCGTGGCAAAATGACTCTATCCAAAACAGGCTTCGAGGCAAGTGTCGAGCTCCATGGGCCATAGGTGACAGGGGTGAACGACGGCTGCGGAGATGTGTACAGGCGAACAGACGTGTAACTGAAATTTCAAACTGGAGACGCAACTGTTACGCAACTGACCCCCAGATGAAATAACAGTGCCTCCCAATGAACGTTCAGCGCACGTTGCTGCGTGTGGGCCTCCACTGTAGAGGTCTGCTTCGTGAACCCGTGCTATCTTCTGTTCATCGACGACGAAGGCTGGAGCTTGCACATCAGTACCGCAATTTCACGTTCACTAAGTGGTGACAGGTGGGTTTTCAGTTGAATCACGTTTTATGCTCCATCGGACAGATGACCCCGCAGGGCATTGCCTGGGATATCTCTTAATTCTGGAAGGCACACTGGATCGACACGAATACGCATCAATCCCTGAGGACCACGTCCACTCCTACATGCAGTTTTTTCTCCCTCGTCGCGATGACATCTACCAGAAGGACAAGGCAATTTGCCCCACAGCTCGCAATGTACGAGCTTGTTTCGAAGAGCACGAGGATCGGTTTACAGTACTCCACTGGCCACAGAAATCCTAGGATGTAACCATAATCGAAAAACTGTGAAATCGCCTCGTTCGGGTTGTTCTCGCCATGGATACTCAAGCGAGAAATATTGCGCTGCTGACCACTGGATCAGCAAGGCTCCAGATCCCTGGAGGTATCTTCCAGAATGTCAATGACTGCGGGCTGCAAAAGGCGGTTACTCAGGCTTTTGACTTGTGGTCAGAGTAATGTGACTGGACAGCGTAGTACTGGTTATGAATTCAACGAAGAATGTACAATGCTCGTGCATATGTAAACTATGTAATTGCTACACCACGAAGATGACGTGTTACAGACGCGAAATTTAACCGACAGGAAGAAGATGCTGTGATATGCAAATGATTAGCTTCTCAGAGCATTCACACAAGGTTGGCCACGGTGGCGACACCTACAACGTGCTGACATGAGGAACGTTTCCAACCGATTTCTCATACACAAATAACAGTTGACCGGCGTTGCCCGGTGAAACGTTGTTGTGATGCCTCGTGTAAGGTGGATAAATGTCGGATTGTAGCCTATCGCGATTGCAGTTTATCGTATCGCGACATTGCTGCTCTCGTTAGTCGAGATCCAACGACTGTTAGCAGAATATGAATCGGTGGGTTCAGGAGGGTAATACGGAACGCCCTGCTGGATCCATACGGCCTCTTATCACTAGCAGTCGAGATGACAGGCATCTTATCCGCATGGCTGTAACGGATCGTGCAGCCACGTCTCGATCCCGGAGTCAACAGATGGGTACGCTTGCAAGACAACAACCATCTGCACGAACAGTTCGACGAAATTTGCAGCAGCATGGACTATCAGCTCGGAGACCATGGCTGCGATTACCCTTGACGCTGCATCACAGACAGGAGCGCCTGCGATGGTGTACTCAACGACGAACCTGGGTGCACGAATGGCAAAACATCATTTTTTCGGATGAATCCAGGTTCAGTTTACAGCATCATGATGATCGCGTCCGTGTTTGGCGACATCGCGGTGAGTGCACATTGGAAGCGTGTATTCGTCATCACCATACTGGCGTATCACCCGGCGTGACTGTATGGAGTGCCATTGGTTACACGTCTCGGTCACCTATTGTTCGCATTGACGGCACTTTGAACAGTGGACGTTACATTTCAGATGTGTTACGACCCGTGGCTCTACCCTTCATTCAATCCCTGCGAAACCCTGCATTTCAGCAGGTTAATGCACGACCACATGTTGCAGGTCCTGCACGGGCCTTTCTGGATACAGAAAATGTTCGACTGCTGCCCTGGCTAGCACATTCTCCAGATCTCTCACAAATTAAAACGTCTGGTCAATGGTGGCCGAGCAACTGGCTCGTGAGAATACGCCAGTTACTACTCTTGTTGAACTGTGGTATCGTGTTGAAACTGCATGGGCAGCTGTACCTGTACACGCCATCCAAGCTCTGTTTGACTCAATGCCCAGGCGGATCAAGACCGTTATTAGGGCTAGAGGTGGTTGTTCTGGGTACTGATTTCTCAGGATCCATGCACTCAAATTGAGTGAAAATGTAATCACATGTGAATTCTAGTATAATATATTTGCCCAATGAATACCCGTTTATCATCTGCATTTCTTCTTAGTGTAGCAATTTTATTGGCCAGTAGTGTACTTTACAGGAGTACAGATCGGAACATGACCGTAGCCGAAGTGATATCTGGGGTCTCCAAAGAAATCTTTTAAGCCCTATGCTGCTCTTAATCTAGATCAACGATTCAAAAGCCAATCTAACTAGCCCTCTCAGCCTGTTTTTAGATCATCTGGGAAATGTTATAGGCTGTCTGCTGTTCATAATCTATAGGAATGCGTTAAGAGACAATATAAGCAGCCCTCGTAGGGTGACTGCAGATGATGATGTCGTTTACCGTCCAGGAAAGTTATTAGGAGATGAAAACGAATTCTAAATTAACTTAGGAAAGATATCAGAATGGTGTGAAAAGTGGAAATTTGCCATTAAAAAGAATAAGGTTCTGCACAAGAGCACTAAAAAATCCTGTTAAAATTCGATTAGAAGATAAATAACAATAATTTATGTTTATAGATTCAGCTAAATACCTAGCTATAACAATTACAAATAACTTTAAATAGAACGATCACATAAAATATGTTGTGGGGAAGACGAATTAAAGACCGTTTCATTGGAATCACCTTTAAAAGTTGCAACAATTCCTCTAAGGGGACTGCCCACACTACCCAACTAGTCCTCTTGTGGAATATTGTTGCGCCTTGTGGCATCCATACCAGATAGGAGAAATAGTAAAATTTTAAAGAAGGGCAGGTCTTTTGTATTATTGTGAAATAAAGGAGAGATAAGTAGTTTGTGGTGGTAATAATTAAAAAGTGGCGTGTTTAGTTGATACGACTTCTTTTATTGATCGTTGCGGTCGCGCGGTTCCAGACTGAAGCGCCTAGAACCGCTCGGCCACCTCGGCCGGCCCTTATTTGATCTTAAGTCTTCCACAGCTCTCTTAAATTCTGATTCTAATATTGCATACCCTATCTATTTTATATAGACCCCTGTTTCTTCTTCTCTCGGGTCATCAAGCAAGTCTTCCCCCTCGTGGAGGCCTTAGATGTAGTGTTTCCATCTATCTGCTCTCTCTCTCTCTCTCTCTCTCTCTCTTCCGTTTTTAACAGTGTAAATTCCACTGCATTCTTAGTATTACCACCCTTACTTTTAACCTCACCGAAGGTCGTTTTGACTTTTCTACATGCTGCATCAGTCCTTTTGACAATCATTTATTTCAATTTCTTCATATTTTTCATGCAGCCATGTCGCCTTAGTTTTTCTGCACTTCCTATTTATTTCATTCCTAAGCAATTTGTATTTCTGTATTCCTGAATTTCCTTGAACAGTATGTGCTTTATTCTTGCATCGATCAACTGCAGAATTTCTTCTGTTATCCTTGATTTCTTCTCAGATACTTTCTTTGTATCTATATTTTTCTTTCCATCTTCTGTGAATGCCTCTTCAACCGAACTGCCTACTGAGCTATTCCTTATGGCAATATCTTTAGGCTCAGAGAACTTCAAAAGTACCTCTTCATTCCTTAGTACTTCCGTACCCCACTTCTTTGCGCAATGTTTCTTTCTGATTAGTCTCTTCAGCCTACTCTTCATCACTACTACATTTTGATACGAGTCTGTATCTGCTCCTGGGTACCCCTTACAATCCAGTATCTGATTTCGGAATCTCTGTCTGACCATTATGTAATCTCACTGAAATCTTCCCTTATCACCAGGCCTTTTCCAAGTATACCTTCTCCTCTTGTGATTCTTGAACAGAGTATTAGCTATTACTAGCTGAAATTTATTACAGAATTATTCTCTCCTCTCTCATTCCTTGTCGTAAGTTCTTATTCTCTTGCAACCTCTTCTTCTTCTCCTTCCCCTACAATTGCATTTCAGTCCTCCATGACAGATTTGCATCTCCCTTTACGTACTGTATTGTCCTCTCAGTACCCCCATATACTATCAGTATCTCTTCATCTTCCGCTCGGGCCGTCGTCATATATACCTGACATATCGTTGTCGGTGTTGGTTCGCAGTCGATTGTGATGAGAACAATCCTGTCCCTAAACTACACACAGTGACTCACTCTCTGCCCTCCCTATCTATCCATAACGAATCCTACTCCCGTTATACCGTTTTCTACTGCTGCTGATATCCCCATATACTCATCTGACGAGAAATGTTTGTCTTCTTTTCATTTCACTTCACTGGCCCCCCATTATACATAGATTGAGCCTTAGTATTTCTCGTCCAGATTTTCTAGCTCCCCTACCACGTTCAGAATTCTGACATCCACGCCCTACCGCACAGAATGTTACCTTTTCGTTGGTTATTCAGTGTTTTCCTCATTGTCATCTCCCCCGTCGCAATCCCCTCCAGGAGGTTCCAATGGGACACTAGCCCGGAACGTTTGTCAATGCACAGATCATAGTGAGAGTTTTTCAGTGTTAATTATGATCACCTCGCACTAAGAGATTTAGATGTTCACTTTTCCAGGGTGTTATTTGTGATTGAAAAGATTGAGAAATAGTCCGAAAAAGGTTCTATGACACTTCTGCACGAAAACTTAAGTGTGGATTACAGAGTAGTCATACAAATATAAATGTAACGCCTAAACATTTGTGGCAAAATTAAATAGTTTTTCTATTTAGAAGAATAGTGAAGTAATTGAATGTTTCGACAGAAGACTACTTGTTGATGTACTCATTGTATGTCAGTATGTGTCGCACATGATCGACATAACATTTCACTAGAGGCTGTAGGTATAGAAACAATAGGTGTGCCATCTGTAGGCACGCTGTCCACAATTTAACCGTCAGTACAGATTTCCTGTGCGCTCGCCCTCTTCAGCTGTCTCAACTAACTATCAAGGAGCCACTCAGGCTTCGCATAAAGGCGTGATTACCGGCGAGTAACTTTAGCAAAGCAGGAGACCCCACTCACGATGGACGGCAGGCAGCCATTAGCAAGAAGAGAAGCAGTGCCGTCGTTTAATGGTGCCCCCGGTGGCCGACGCCCCAGCGATAAGCGTGTTACGTACGCCCGCTGGTCACGCCGTGTGGGTGTGGAAGGGGGACGCGTGGTGGCGGTGGGGAGGGGTGGAGAGAGAGAGAGGGAAAGATCTCCTGTGAGCGACACCCTCTGGCCTCTCGCCGCAAATGCTTCTGTGCTGGCTGTAGAACTCGTGGTATAGACATCTCGCAGGAAATTAAGCAACAGTACTTCTGGTATCAAAAGGTTACGCATAATCGAGAAAAGAGTAAAAGGCAAATGAAAATGTGTGTAGTTACTATAAACCGCTCTCAAGCTTTCAAAATACAGCAGAATTATGACGTCCACATGACAACAGCTCAGTCATATTTGCACTTATGTTACGGTCACGGTCAAAGTGCAAGTGTCAAGCCACTTTTTTCTGGTAATCATAATTTCTACTGTTTTGATGTTCCTCTTCTTTTTCTGATTTTTTGTAGTGCTTTCATCCCTTCGTAACAACATACAACATCCTGTATAATCTGCTTTACATGTTGTAGTCTTTGTTTGCCCCTAGTTTCTCTCCTTCCTATCGCTCCTTTCAGCACCGAGTTAACCGTTACTGGCTGCTGCAGCAGTTGTCCAAGTAGTGTACTCCTTGTTCTGGTAAGGGAGTTCCAGAGTTTCCGATCTGTTATTTGTAGTACCTCATCATTTCTTACTTCATCAGTCCACTTAACTGAGCATTCAACGACAGCATCACTTTTCAAACGCTTCCAGTTTCTTCTTTTCTGGAGTTTCCGAAGGGCCACGTTTTACATGCAGTCAGTGCTGTACTCAAGCGGCGCACTTTCAGCAACTTCTGATGCCATAACTCAAACGTCATTGCATTTTTATTGTGAGCAAAGTGTAAGTGTAAAGCACATTTATTATCAAAGGAAAAATATGTCAAGTGATCATTTTCTTGACTGGTCTGGCACTGGTCCTTCGAAATTTCATATACACAAAAAATCGTGTATAATGTTACCTGTAATGAAAAACGCTCTGCGCCTTTTTTACTTCAAGTTTCATGCAGTACGCATGAACCATCTTCACGTTTTTAACAACTTATTTCCCTCGGTCTTCCAACGTCTCCTTTTCTGTGGGCTAGTAACGATAGGAATTCTATCTTATTTCACAATTTTAAAATGTTTCCTGCGTTTCCCCTCAACAATTACCACCACTTCATTCTTTAACTGTTCTAGTATATGTCAATAAGGTACATTACATATGTAGAATTGTGGACAGTTGGGAATGTGGGTCTCATGGGAAGCGTGCAAGGGATAAGTCCCAGCAGTCGCGCTATTCATCTGTATCCTCCGTGGCTCAGATGGATAGAGCGTCTGCCATGTAAGCAGGAGATCCCGGGTTCGAGTCCTGGTCGGGGCACACATTTTCAGCTGTCCACATCGAGGTATATAAACAACACCTGTCGGCAGCTGAGGGTTTCAGTTAGTCATCATTTATATGTCAATATGCCTATTCGGACTCCTCATTTTGTAAGACCAGCTTTTTCTCGGACTTTCTCCTGTGAACTTGTTTACAGCGACAGGAATTCTGTGTTCTTCCCTATGTTTATGCTGTTTTCTCCATTACTCCCAGTCTTTCACTTTCCCGTTCAATTATTTCTCGTATATCCTCATTTCTTAGAAGATCACGTCTTGAACAACTTCCGACACGTCCTAAAAATCTCGTTTCAGTCGATTGTATGCTACTTTTATCCTCTTTTCGTTTAATCCACGATTTGTTGTCACAGAGCAAGACAGGCACAGCCATTGCTTAGTAAAACTTTAATTTTGTATCTTTCCTCGTTTTTAAGGGTTTTTTATAGGCTCCCATATGTGCAGAAATTAATTAATTTTCTCCTTTACATCATTGTCGTTATTTAAGTTGATATCGCATCTTAAAACTGGACACTTGTTCCAGTGTCTTGTCTTCAAAAACAGTTTTTATCGGACGGGTGTTTCCTAACCGAGCCATGATCTTAGTGCGCTAAAATTCGTTGTGATATTCAATCTCGTGAAAACTAAAACTGTGTGACAGAATGTACCGATATGCGGTACAAAATATTAAATCGTGCTACGACAAGTCGGACACAAAACGAAGTAAAATGAAGATTGTAAAACTTTAAATTATTGAAAATATCACACGTGTGTAATTAACTGTCAGAACGGTACTTTGTAATGAAACGAAATAATAACGAATCAAAAGACTCTATAACTGTATAGAATCTACGTAGCAATGTAATTGTTCTTTTACTCGCTGGTGCAAGAAACCAAAGGGACCAGCACTATTAGACATTCTCCCTGTTCTAGCCTTGAAGAAAACGCACGCTACAGCGGCCATTTGTAAATTTTGAAGAATAAATTGTAATTTATGCTAATTGCGCATTTTTCTTTCATGTATAAAGTGACCTTCATGCAGAAGATTTATTTTTAAGGTTTTTCAGTACGCTGGATAAACAACAAGAACTACCGAACAATAGAGTATTCTTGGCAGACATCTTGTGTAGGAATAATTTCATTATAATTTCATTGCGTTCTGTCACTAAAGGACGCTTTAAAAGACTGGCAATCATACTTAGTAAAGGAAAGAAAGTGCATAAATTAATTTATTTCCTATAAAGCTCTCGTTCAATTAATTTCGCTACGGTAAAGATATTCTGCAGCAATATTTTCATGTGATAAAACGAAATATATTCCCTGAGATTACGTCTACGTTTTTCTCTATATTGATGCTTCACGTAGACATCAATTCTAAAAGCGCCTCACCCAATACTATATTAACAAGGTGGTGAGTCGCGTGCTGATAAATAATCAGAGCTCAGAGAACTATTTTACGAAAGTATAGATTCTGGTACTCCATATTATCATTATTATTTGTCGTGTCCGCTCCGCCAGATAAGTGCTCTATTAACGCTCCTGCCGGTCGTAAATATCAATAAAGTTAGGCGTTAAATTTTCTTACACTCTTTTCGTCACATTCGTTGAGGACTTCGTAAGTATACTTGAGACGGCGTCCGGACCTGCGCGGTAGCGGTACAAGAACTAGAAATGTTCAAACGTGTGTGAATTCCTAAGGGACCAAACTGTGGAGGTCATCGGTTCTTAGAGTTACACACTACTTAAACTAACTTATGCTAAGAAGAACACACACGCCCATGCTCGAGGGACGACTCGAACCTCCGGCGGGAGGGGCCACCCGGTATACCAACCAGTACTCGAACTCAGCACCTCGCCTTTTGCGACCAATCCTATTACCGACTGAGCTCCCAGTCAGGACTCACGGCCCGGCATCATGTCTTCACTTCTGTCAGTGCCTCTCTCGCAGCTCCCAAATATCACCGATGCTCTGTATACCTTCCGGAACTAGAACTCCTGGATGAAAGGATGTAGCTGAAAAATAACTTAGTTACGTTAGAGAAGATTGTTTCCGAAACCATTTGTGCTCTGTTAGGAAGAGTTATGATAGATTAAAACGTGTAACGTTATATCCTCTGAGAATTACTGTTCAGTGGCTTGCAGATAATACGTACATGTAGAGCAAAGGCTTTTCCTTGAAGCAGGTTGCTGGTGGATTAGTTGGCACCAATGTAGATGTGTGTAAGGACGATAAATCTTGTTGGAACCAACAAACGCTATGTCCTATAAGCTGGAGGTAACTGTAATCAACTATGTTATTATCACCGTTGTGTTCACCTTAGTAAGTAGGATAGTGTTCTGGCACCTACACGTTGTGAACTTGATTAATTGCTCTATCATTTTTAATTAGTAACAGTTGTATGAATAGGAAGGTAGGGCAAACAATGTGTTACTGTGAACAGTTCAGTGGTGGTGGTGGTAGTTAGTGTTTAACGTCCCGTCGACAACGAGGTCATTAGAGACGGAGCGCAAGCTCGGGTTAGGGAAGGATTGGGAAGGAAATCGGGCGTGCCCTTTCAAAGGAATCATCCCGGAATTTCCCTGAAACGATTTAGGGAAATCACGGAAAACCTAAATCGGGATGGCCGGAGACGGGATTGAACCGTCGTCCTCCCGAATGCGAGTCCAGTGTGCTAACCACTGCGCCACCTCGCTCGGTGAACAGTTCAGTGACTGGGTTGTTCTTATCAGAACTGGCAGCAAACCAACATCGACAACCACAGTTCAGGTATACATTCCGACATCACAAGCTGAAGAAGAAGATATAGAGACAGTATATGAGGATATTTAAAGGGTGATACAGTATCTAAAGTGAGATGAAAATCTAGTAGTCATGGGGTACTGGAATACAGTTGTAGGGAAAGCAGTAGAAGAAAAAGTTGCAGGAAAATATAGGCTTGGGACAAGGAATGAAAGAAGAGAAAGACTAATTGAATTCTGAAATAAATTCCAGCTAGTAACAGCGAATACTCTGTTCAAGAATCACAAAAGGTGGAGGTATCCCGGGTGATACGGGAAGATTTCAGTTACATTAGATCGTGGTCAGGCAGATTCCGAAATCAGATACTGGATTGTAAGGCGTACCCAGGAGCAGATATAGACCCATATCACAATATCGTAGTGATGAAGAGTAGGCTGAAGTTAAAGAGATTATTCAGAGAAAAATGAATCAACTAAGAAGTGGGATACGGAACTACTAAGGAATGACGAGGTAAGCTTGAAGTTCCCTAAGGCTATAGGTATAACAACAAGGAATAGCTCAGAAGGAAGTAAATTTGAAGAGGAATGGACATATCTAAAAGGATAATCATAGGAGTTGGAAAGAAAAACGTAGGTACAAAGAAGGTTACTGCGAAGAAACCATGGGCAACAGAAAGAACTACAAGTCGCTGATGTACGAAATAAAAAGGAAGTGCATGGAAGCTAGGACGAAATGGCTGCATGAAAAATATGAAGAAATCGACAAAGAAATGATTGTTGGAAGGACTGACTCAGCATATAGGAAAGTCAAAGCAGCCTTCGGTGAAATGAAAAGCAATGGGGAGAACATTAAGAATGCAACGAGAACTCCACCCTTAAATGCATAGACAGCGGATAGGTGGAAAGAGTACATTGTAGGTCTCTGTGAGGGGGAAGATTTGCCGGATGGGATAGAAGAAGAAACAGTATTCGGTTTAGAAGAGATAGGGGTCAAGTATTAGAATTAGAGCTTTGGAGGACTTAAAATCAAATAAGGTAGAAGGGATTGGTAACATACCACCAGAACTTATAATATTGTTGGGGGAAATGGCAAAAAAACGATTACTAACGTTGGTGTTTAGAACTTATGAGTTTGGCAACATACCACCTGACTTTCGGAAAAATATCATCCATACAATGCCGAAGACTGCAAGAGCTGCCAAGTGCGAGAATTATCGTACAATCAGCTTAACAGCTCATGCATCGAAGTTACTTGCAAGAATAATATTCAGAAGAATGGAGAAGAAAATTGAGCCTGTGTTGGATGAGATCAGTTCGGCCTTAGGAAAGATAAAGACACCAGAGAGGCGGCAATTCTGACGTTGCGATTGCTAATGGAGGCATGAATAAAGACCCATTCATACTTTTTGTCGATCTGGGAATAGCGTTCGACAGTGTAAAATGGTACAAGATGTTCGAAATTCTGTAAAAATCAGGGATAAGCTATAGGGAGAGACCGGTAATATACAATATGTGTAGGAGTTAAGAGGGAATAATGAGAGTGGACACCCCAGAACGAAGTGCTCGGATTAAAAAGCTTGTAAGACAAGGATGTAGTCTTTCGCCACCACTGTTCAATCTGTACATCGAAGAAGCGATTATGCAAATAAGAAAGGTTTATGAGTGGAATTAAAATTCAAGGCGAAAGGATGTCAATGATACGGTGCGCTGATGACGTTGAGTGAAAGTGAAGGAGAATTACGAGATCTGCTGAATGAAATGAACAGTCTAATGAGTACAGAATATGGACTGAGAGTAAAGTCAAAAGTAATGAGAAGCAGCAGAAATGAGAACAGCGAGAAACATAGCATCACGAAGCAGATGAAGTTCAGGAATTCTACCACCTAGGGGAAAATAACGAGTGACGGACGGAGCAAGGAGGACATCAAAAGTAGACTAGCTCAGACAAAACTGGCGTTCCTGGTCAAGAGAAGTCTACTAGTATCAAATATCGGCCTTCAGTTGAGGAAGAAATTTCTGAGACTGTAGGTTTGCAGGACAGCATTGTATGGTAGTGAAACATGGACTGAGGGAAAACCGGAACGAAGAGAATCGAAGCATTTGAGATGTGGTGCTACAGACGAATGTTGAAAATTAAGTGATCTGATAACGTAAGGAATGAGGAGTTTCTGTGCGGAATCGGACAGGAAAGGAATATGAATAAAACCGTGACAAGGAGAAGGATGATGGCCATCTGTTTAGCCATCAGGCAGTGACTTCCGTGGTACTGGAGGGAGCCGTAGAGGATAAAAACTGTAGAGAAAGACAGAGATTGGGGTACAGTCAGCAAATAATTGAGGACGTGTGTTGCAGGTGCTACTCTGATATGAAGAGGTTGTCATAGGAAAGGGTATAGTGGCGGGCTGCATCAAACCAGTCAGAAGACTGATGACTAAAAAAAACATACAGTAGTATTTTCATAGCGTTACAGACTGTTTAAAAATCTTACCTTTTGGGCTGCAAATAATTACTGTGCCGAAGAATAAACTCCATGTCTATTCTTGCTTAATTACTTGTGGTATGCGAGGATAGCTGTACAATACCTCTCTAAGCAGGTTAGGTCGTCTACGTTATTGGATACCACAACGAAAAATCTGTTAGACAATACTTAAAAACAAAGTGTATTGCGTAGAATACCTTCAAATTAAGAAGTTATAAATGAGTAAAGATCTGTTAATTTACCTCATTTATTATTACTTATTTATCTCCGGGCAGTTGTTGCAAATAACATGTCCTGAGGCAACAGTACAACCAATGGTACAGAAACATATGAGCGGTTACGAGAACAGTCAGTATTCTGTAAAGATCTCTAGCACATCCACACAAGGTAGTGTACATTAACAAAATCTAGTGATAAAACTAGCGTTGGGAGAGAGAATCCACCAGTGACTTAATATCTCC
Organism: Schistocerca piceifrons; assembly: GCF_021461385.2. NCBI lineage: Eukaryota > Metazoa > Arthropoda > Insecta > Orthoptera > Acrididae > Schistocerca > Schistocerca piceifrons. The sequence continues at coordinate 313,635,281 of NC_060140.1, read as the reverse complement.
ATAGATGAGGACTGTATTCATTACTAGGTAACTGTTACCTGAGGCTGCGCTCGCACATCAGTAATTTTGTTACAAGTGATGGTAGGTAAGTGAGCTATTACACGTACAGTAACATCAGCAGCCCTCATGGGTCTGTCCATTCAGGCAAGCAAATCTCATGACGCATGCCCTGCTTAACTCACTCCCAACTAGTCCCAATGTACGATGCGTTGGCATGCTTATCATCGCTGCTGAGAATTGCATACTGAAGGGGACAGGCAGGAGCGCTCATCTATGCACCATGCAACTGAAGCAGCTATACATGTATGAAGCAACAGACAGTGTGGGAGTATAGATTAAAGACATTCAATACTATATAAGCATTGTATTCATCATTTTGAATCATATCGCATAGTACATATCAAACAATTAAAGCATTTTCAACAAAGATGATGGAGCTCAAAACAGTAAATAGCTTTTTCAAAGGGTAAACATTTTTCCATAATTTGCGTAGTATTCAAGTCAATAAGTATCTTGTACTACAAAGTTTCTAAAGCAGCCTATGTTCCTCCCCGGGGTACAAGCCATCCGCAAACCAAATTGCATCGAAATTGGTTCAGCAGGTCAGTAGCAAGAAAAGTAAAAGACAGGGCCACTTTCGCATTTACAATGTTTCATTGGTAACGATGAAACATTCAGTTATGACATCTTTTTCTGTGGTCCGATTTTGATAACAGAATGTATGTACGGTGGCCCAAGCTATGCTCAACCCCTTGAAAATCCGTCTAGTGGTTTTGGAGGTCCGCTTGTTCAAACAGATAAACAGACAGAGACAACGGTTTCACAGATTTATTCAAATGGTTCAAATGGCTCTGAGCACTATGGTACTTAACATCTGAGGTCATCAGTCCCCTAGAACTTAGAACTACTTAAACCTAACTAACCTAAGGACATCACACACATCCATGCCCGAGGCAGGACTCCAACCTGCGACCATAGCGGAAGCGCGGTTCCAGACTGAAGCGCCTAGAACCGCTCGGCCACAGCGGCCGGCACAGGTTTATTATTACTGTACATTAGAGAGATGAAGTAATCAAGCAAAAATTACATACATTTACGTTGAAATTGTAATTTATATCGTAATTCAGCAGTTAGTTAATCCATCTGCTTAGGTAAAATGATATGTACTGTAATATGGTGGGATTAATCTAAACTGTCTACTGTTAGTCAAAACAACCAAAATACCAATCGCAGTCTTCCTCTTACCTCTGAATAATTACCTTCTCTCAATGCTTACTTCAATACTCAACACCTGAACGTCGTTTCAGTGCTCGTGTGAACGCCTTTACAAATAGCATAAACTTATTTCGGGGCTCTAAAATAATTGTATAAAACAGCAATATTTCCTAAAGGTAGCCTTCAAATTTTATTAATTGTTTGAATTTGTTATTTGTTTGTTAATGGTTATTCAGGTAAAAAATATTTAGCTCTGCTGATAGTCATTTGTAGGATTGATTTGTCTAAGACGGTCGCCCCGAAAAGCAATGTTCTCAAATTCACCGTCCGCATCTCGTGATCGTGCGGTAGCGTTCTCGCTTCCCACGCCGGGGTTCCCGGGTTCGATTCCCGGCGGGGTCAGGAATTTTCTCTGCCTCGTGATGACTGGGTGTTGTGTGCTGTCCTTAGCTTAGTTAGGTTTAAGTAGTTCTAAGATCTAGGGGACTGATGACCATAGATGTTAAGTCCCATAGTGCTCAGAGCCAGAGTCAAATTCACCTTCTGATTGATTCTCTAGGTTATTGGCGGTCATTCATTAACATTTCGTCCTGCAAACTTTTCGCAATTTCCCGTCGGTGTTGTTTTCATGGGTTCTGCTGTGCCGAGCGAAAAAAACACTCGTCGTCATTGTGTTGGGTTCTTACATTTACTTCAGGAGGAGGCCAGATACTACAGATACTGCAACATCCACAAAATATTAGATCACTTGATTACAGATTGAACAAGATGAATTATTTAACTTCGAAACAATCCATCTACACAGGATTGTCTAAGTATATTTGTCACTGTCACTGAACACTAACGTATCGCTTGATACAGTGCAGAATATTAATCTCTTCTCTCAATGCACAACTGGCAATAAACGTTGCTACATAATTCTGTCTAATACAACTCTAGCGCTGTTGGCTCTGTAATGACAAAATTAATAAGGGAATGCGAGAGTAAACATTTTTCAAAGTTCCAACCAGCCAGCGCTTCTCAATCATGCGGAAGTGTAAACATTTCAACACTGTTACCGGGTCAGGCAGAACGGCCACAGTGAGACTACGAGTGCAGGCAGTAGTTAGAACAGTCCACAGTGAACAGCCTTCGTTTCTTCCGTGACGTTACGCCATAGGGACTAGCGAGAGTTTGACTAAGCGATAAAGACAGTGCAACAGATTCGTTAAGGAAATGCAGCGCAGCTGAAGACCGCTGACGACTCAGGAAGAGCAGACTCATTTCGGTCATTACATGTTATGCAGTAGAGCAGTGTGTCTCCCCCTCGACATAAATACTCCACTTTTGTCACTCGATCAGTACGATGGATGGCGTTCGCGTCGTAACATCTTGTGTGTGAATTTGTTCTAGTGTTGATTTTGCGCGTACTGCCCTAGCAGATAATCAGCGAACCGAATGCCGAATTCAGTACGGATGTCAGCACAGCAGGCAGCGCTGATGGGTAGATTAACGGTCTACCAAAAACACTCCGGTCCAGGCCGGTAGCTGCCCTAAATCCCAGCATCGCACGAGTCTGATGGCCTACCGTACCAGAGGGCCAAGTTCAACATTCGTCAACACGGCATCCGACATTGCGGTCCACCTGAGGCAATGAGGGCAGGGATCTAAGGGAGATCAAGGACTCCCTAAAACGGTGTCTGAATCACTGCCATCTCCGAAAGTATAGATGCCGACAGGACGTGCCTCCCTCGCAAGCGGAAGCCAAAACCGCCACTTCAGTGAGTCATCCGCGTCCACTCCAATCTGGCGTAGTGTCCGTGGCAACAGTGAGTCAGCTATTGCCTTCAGCGGATTCTTCTCCGGATTACGTAGCCGCCAGTCGGCGCAAAAGAAGTAGCAACAACTTGTCTTTCAGCAATTAATATAATAATTTTCAATTCTTTTTTTAATCTAATGACGTCGCACAGGTGGTCTAATTGCATCCTGACGAACTGGTAGGGATATCCACCCAAGCAGAAGTCGATTCCTACAACAGAAAATATTTAGAGTCTAAGAGAAATCCCTTTGTGATTAATTGCACCAATTACTAAAAACGTTTAAATAACAAATCTTGAAGTGAATATTAATAGTAGCTGCATACAACTTTCTGCAGCTATGTGCAAATACGACTTTCGTAGTATTTCAGGTGACAGGTGTCGAAATTGTGAGAAATAATAAATAAATAAAGACAATCAATACTGTTTTCTCCTCTCTGAAACATTATCATACTTCTTCTGCTGTTATAAAGCCATTTTTCTGTAAATCAGAAGTACTGAGCTGTACATTAAATAGAGCATGTCATCTTAAAAGGGGTACGGTGTTGTATCCACAGAGAAGAAGTGACAACTCTTATAAAGAAAAACGAAAGATTTAACGCAGCGCAGCAGACGTCAGGCAACGTCGAATACACAGCAGGCTTCAGGGTGGAGGCGACCACTGGATGGGATGTGAACACAGTAGCATTGCGTTTCAAAATGGTTCAAATGGCTCTGAGCACTATGGGACTTAACATCTGAGGTGATCAGTCCCCTAGAGATTAGAACTACTTAAACTTAACTAACCTAAGGACATCACACACATCCATGCCCGAGGCAGGATTCAAACCTGCGACCGTAGCGGTCGCGCGGTTCCAGACTGAAGCGCCTAGAACCGCTCGGCCACACCGGCCGGCAGCATTGCGTTATATCCTTGACAAGTATACTCAATACACATCTAGATGAAAATAAGGAAACGGAAAGTTTTCCAAAGTAACAGTGAGCACAGGTCTACGCAGAGGTGTTTTAGCAAGGGAAGTTACTGATAGACTAGATATGCAGTATAACGATTGGGAACTAGAACCAGTGAGAATGCAACACACCTTCACCTTGTCATGTCAGAGATAGACAGGCATGGAGGAGAAAGGCTGAAAAAAGCTAGTGAGTACGGCGCTCCTAGAGATAGTAACAGTGTCTGACAGTAGTAGAGAGATAGAGAAATAGAGTCAGAGAGTGTGAGAATCAAGAACTCTGTCGCAGTGTAAGTACCAGTTGACAGTGACATCGCAATGTAGTTCATACAGTCGCGACACTCTCTGGTATGAGAGTTGTTATAGCTTGACAGCTGGAACGAACCTAACGCTCCAAGCGGTGAGAAAGCAGTCGCCTGTGTCATAAGTATAATGCATGTTTTAATTGTTTTCCCACTTAATTAACGAAATAATGGTTATATTTCTCCGTTCTGTGAGTTACCAAATTACCAAGAGACATGGATTATCGTGACATAAATGTCAATATAGCCAAATTTCACTGATTCAATGACATAAGCTACAAATTGTTCATGAACAATTTTTTTTCGAATATGCTTATAACTGCAGCATACTTCACTGACAGCAAGAGAATATAAGTACAAATTTTATGCAAGACATGCATATATTTCTGTTTTTCACTGTCTGATTACAATAATCACTTTCATTGACACGTAAAAAAAATTTATAGAGTCTAACGATTCGCCTGTTCTTACCCTTCACGATACTTTCTGATACACCTATACTTCTGTAAATGTAATTACTTTTGCTTCAAAAGCGAATGCTTTGAAGATTCCTCCCTTATGTGACTCTGATGTAGCAAAAATAGTGAAATTCGTTTCTTCACTGTCGGGAAACAGTTTCATTGCTTTTGACGTTTTATTGTGACATCTAAGCGGTTATCCCTTCAGCTACAAGTGTGATGGCTTATTTGGTACGTTAAATAATGTAGGTATTCCATTCCATTGAGATTTCTTACATCCCACATTCACTGAATTGGCTGGAAGTATAACGAACGAAACTTCGCGTTGTTGGGTAGACATACGACGACTTTTTGTAGAAAGTCAGGTCATCTGGGGATTACTGGCAGCTTTTTGTTACTGAAGATAAACGACATTCTTCTGTAAATATCTGTTCTTTACAAGAGAATCGTGTATAAACTGCCCTGTAATGTACCGTTTTATAATCCCCAACGCCCTTTTAAAACTAAAGAATGACTAATGTGGTGTCATTTTTAGTTAGTGTCGATTTTTATGGCACTACATACGCTTCCTACTGCAAAAACTGCGTTATAAATCAAGATAAATGATAGTATTTACTCTCATCCGATATTGTACTCAGTGTTGCTACCTGCTGCCCTCCTGGCGCACTTCACTGGGTCCTGGGTTCCATTCCCGGCCAGGTTGGGGATTTTCTCTGCCCAGGGACTGGGTGTTTACGTTGTCCTCACCATTTCACCACCATCATCATTCGCGACAATGACCATATTCGACTGTGAAAAAATTTGGACTGTGTAAAAATTGGGACTTCGTACGGGCGCTGATGAACGTGCAGTTGGGCGCCCCACAAACTAAACATCATTATCATCTTGACGCTCTGCTATCGCAGTTGGTAACAAAAACGAGATGGAGTGTTGCGATTATTATGTTAGACTGCTGGTGATATTCATTATAGTCGGAACGGTGCCATCAGATCACTGTCTCTGTATAAAGACTTGGTTTCTTTCTGGGTACGAAGCCCAAGAAGTAAGAGGGGCAGAAGAGAAGCCCTTTAGGAAATAATGTAGGAATTGTAATCCGTTTCTTGTTGAGATAATTTCAGGCTACCTTCTTGTCTTTATCCTATATTGCAAGGAGAATCGTTAGGTCAAGACTCCTTATCAGATATGCCAACCAGCTAATTGACTCCCCAACAACAAATACGTTTTGGATGCAACAACCAGCACAACAAAATGCTAGCTGAGTTCTTGCGTGAAACTCTCTAAGCAGCATGAAACACATGGTTTTCAGATGTATAAAAGACAACGAAAGTGCGTAATGCTTGAATCACAATCTAACCTTTGCGACAACTGATTTTGTGTATTATAAATGGTTTTGTGAAAACCATGGACGGTGAAAACAATGACTTTGTTTATAAATAACTTTTCTGCTATCTTTGGTATTTTACACAACGCGTTTCGGGAAATCATTCGAGTTTTGAAGCATGTTTTCTCTTTGTATTATGCCATTTTTTCTTAATGTTTTCGATGTGTGGCTTAACTGCAGTATATGTGAAAATGCACAATTTTTAGATGGCTTTCGATTTTTATATGCAGTTGGTGGCGACTAAATAAAGAACATAAAATGGATTTACTAGCAGAACTGCAGATTACAGAAAATCTCAAGTCACAATGTTAAATGAGAAACTTTAAAGAGAATCAGTGAATTTCTTCAGGTGCTTTGACGATAAACTTTAGTAAAGTTGTAACACATAGAAATAAGCACCATTGTAAAACATATATAAGCAAATTATGATTCATATTGTTGAAATAAATACTCTCTGTACAAAAGAATATCACATTCTGTGGGAGACCTGTAACATTATCTCTGTCAAATAAATCTAAAAACATCTTTATAACTGTTTGGTTATGTAAGTTAATGTCGATGTATACCGTGCACTGAAAGTTGTGTGTGATATTTAACATGTGTGAGATTCTGCACAAATGGATCACAAGAAAATAGAAAGTACAAATTCTTCCAAATTTGGTCACTAACTACATATTAAATACGGTAACTAACTAATAACTGCTCTCTCTCTTTACGTGTATATTGCAGTAAAGTAAACAAAACAAAGCAGAATCTCACGCGTCGAAAACATTACGTAAAAATTGTATAGTACAAAGAGAAAACACACTTGAAAACGGTAATCATTTCCCGAGACGCGTCGTGTAAATTATGAATAAAAGAAAGTCGTGACTCATAGCAGAAATGTTATTTATAAACAAACCCTTTGTGACCACGATGTACAATTTGCGGTGTGCGCAGTGCGTCAGTGGCTATGATAGCATTTGACACATTTGTATTTCTGTTTCGTCTCTTACAAGAAAATGAGTTGCAGGTGTGACTTACGGTGGAAAGTAACTATTCGTAGAGGGAATCACCTACAAAATAAGCGAAGCACTGCAGAGAAAGCTACCAGCACCTACCTACGGGCAAGATAGGAGACCCAGTGCCTTTTACTTGCGGAAACTTCAGTTCCTCTGATGCTGTGTTCCTTTGCGTCCACACTTCATTAGTGACGAACTGAGAGGAAGTTGACGAGCAGTCGGGTGGAAGAGGCACCTCTGAAGCCCTCAAGTTGTGCGGTCCTCCCGCTCACTCCCTTGGTGGGCCTACTGGTTCTTGTCGGCCTGCACTGAACTAAGCCGAATCCAAGTTTGCGGGCAGCCTGGTAGAAGGCGTCGTCCGACTGAGATGAGAAGTGGATTCCTAATGCGCTTCTTGTGTTCATACATCAGATTTAGTACAGGGGTTTTGCAAAGATGGTGAAAGGTATTAGCATTTTCTTAGTACGCAGACATCGGGATATGGGTACATTGACCGTAAATGCGATGCTGCACGAAAATCGTTCTGAGTAACTTACGGAAAACCTAAAGCATTTTGGCTACTGTGTAAACGTGATGAGCTTTGATGTAAATGCTTCAGTTTCATCTCCCTTATAACGTCGTAAGGCGAAAATGGCAATGAAAATAAGGCCCATCATTGTTTTCATATTTCATTTATTCGGACTTCGGAATTCGTTATTGTTTGTTGCTCTGAGTGAATTGCATGAAGCGCTTTTGCCAGTTACGTTGAAAGATGGCAAGAACTATGCCCCTTACATGAAGTCATTAAAGATCACCTAACTCACGATGAGCGAACAGTAGAGCAGAACAAAATTACTGGCAAGGCACAATGCATCTTTTAGAGGGTATAGTATGGACGTAGTGGAATAATTAATGTCGGGGATGGTTTTAAAGTAATTCACACGACATGAAAACTTTTTGGAAACGAGTCGATTTACTGGACGCTAGTTTACCCCAGGGAAGTATTTAGAATTGACCGTGGCCGGATGGGGAACGGCGAAGGGAAGTGACAACAGGCAGCTTAGGGCAGCTCAAGCTCTGAGAAAGTGGTAATGCCGCGCGGCCTCCAACCGCCTTAAGATGAGTGACAGCATTGGGGTTGACCCCGACCCCATGCTGATGTACTGGGAAACAGACGGAGAACTTTATGCATGTTGATAAATGTCTGTAGTCCCGTTTTCTGTGAAACATGCGAGAAAGCCGTATGAAGCTACGGTGGAGCGGTCAACAGAGGTCAAAATTTGCGTGTTCATGACTACAGCAACTTCACGGTGAATTAACGGCCACAGAGTGTGAAGTAAATCAGCTGAAGAGTGACAGAATGAAATACGCCGGACTCCGATGGGAACATAGGACCAAGGAATTTGAAGTACTCTCCAGGGAGTCAGAATTCTGGAAAACTTGGTGTTTGTGCAGATGCTAACCTTGATGGGTGGCCTGGGAGGAGCTATATAGCAGAAGCTGAGAAGATGGGATTTTTTTATGGGAATTTGTTCACTTCCCAGAGCAGGCATTTGTCGGCGCTGGGAAGTGATGCATAATTAACTCGACTCGTGCTGCGATTGGCGTAAGTGATTTTGCTGGAGGGGAAACCAAGGCGAAGAGCGGACTGTGAGAAGTCTCCGTAGAGGTCTTCCGTTCCCAGCTCGCCTAGAGTGTGGACGTGGCGTTCTTTACTCAGCTTGCCTGAGAAAGAGTGAGCATCTCTGCAGTTTAGGACTTAGCAAATGGAACGATTGAGCTTGGAGATAGAAAGTTTTGGTTCAGCTACGTACTGAGCAAGATAGCTAGGAGTGAATAGACGAGCGCACCCTTGCAGCACCACGAGGTCGGCCGACGTCCACACAACGACACCGCTCCGCCACATTGTATTCAGTGATATTGCGCCCGCTCCGGCCACTGATTAATTTGTTGGATCAGGTTGGCAAAGTTTCCACGAGGGTTTCATAGGCCGTGTACTGTAGAAGTCTTCTCGCACTTCGCATTACGCCTGGGTCAGTTGATAGGAATTATTTTTGAGTTATCGAGCTTTACTCCACGCAAACGCAATTTATTACCACTGCCTGGTAGGAGAGTCATGTAATGTGATGATTGAAGGTCGTGAGTTAAAATAAATTTGTGGTAATCGACTGCATCTGTTTTCAATCAAGTAGTTGAAATCCCAAGTCACTTCCTTAATTAATTTTATGTTCAACATTTGCATCTGGTGTTCAATAGCTGCATATAACATCAATGTGCACCACTTTTTCATTAAAAGTGATCAATTCTGAATCAATTAATGTCAACACTGCCACCGCAGTTCAATGAGGAGTCACAGGGCCTTATTACTTTCTCTGCGTTATCAGATATTGCGGCAGTTTTGCACTCTCTGTTGATCTGTTAGTCAATTAGCTGTGGTGAACACACGCCAAATGGCGTCCTCTTGGGTAAAATATTCTGGAGGTAAAATAGTCCCCCATTCGGATCTCCAGGTGGGGTCTACTCAAGAGGACGTCGTTATCAGGAGAAAGAAAACTGGCGTTCTAATGATCAGAGCGTGGAATGTCAGATACCTTAATCGAGCAGGTAGGTTAGCAAATTTAAAAATGGAAATGGATAGGTTAAAGTTAGATATAGTGGGAATTAGTGAAGTTCGGTGGCAGGAGGAACAATACTTTTGGTCAGGCGAATACAGGGTTATAAATACAAAATCAAATAGGGGTAATTCAGGAGTCGGTTTAATAATGAATAAAAAAAATAGGAATGCGGGTAAGCTACTACAAACAGCATAGTGAACGCCTTATTGTGGCCAAAATAGACATGAAGCCCGCGCCTACTACAGTAGTACATGTTTATATGCCAACTAGCTCTGCAGATGACGAAGAAATTGAAGAAATGTATGATGAGATAAAATAAAAAAAATTGACAGAAATAGAGGTTGTAGAGAGTTTCAGAGAGAGCACTAGGGAACGATTGACAAGAATGGGGGCAAGAGATACAGTAGAAGAAGAATGGGTACCTTTGAGAGATAAAATAGTGAAGGCAGCAGAGGATCAAGTAGGTAAAAAGACGAGGGCAGATAGAAAACATTGGATAACAAAAGATATATTGAATTATATTGATGAAAGGAGAAAATATAAAAATGGAGTAAATGAAGCAGACAAAAAGGAATACAAACGTCTCAAAAATGAGATCGACAGGAAGTGCAAAATGGCTAAGCAGGGATGGCTACAGGACAAACGTAAGGTTGTAGAGGCATATATCACTAGGAGTAAGATAGATACTGCCTACAGGAAAATTGAAGAGACCTTTGGAGAAAAGAGAACCACTTGTATGAATATCGAGAGCTCAGACGTAAAACCAGTTTTAACCAAAGAAGAGAAAGCAGAAAGGTAGAAGGAGTATCTAGAGGGTCTGTACAAGGGCAATGTACTTGAGGACAATATTATGAAAATGGAAGAGAATGTAGATGAAGATGAAATTGGAGATATGATACTGCGTGAAGAGTTTGACAGAGCACTTAAACACCTAAGTCGAAACAAGGCCCCAGGAGTAGGCAACATTCCATTAGAACTACTGATAGCCTTCTGAGAGCCAGCTCTGACAAAACTCTACCATCTGGTGAGCAAGATGTATGAGACATACGAAATACCCTCAGACTTCAAGAAGAATATAATAATTCCAATCCCAAAGAAAGCTGGTGTTGACAGATGTGAAAATTACCGAACTATCAGTTTAATAAGTCACGGCTGCAAAATACTAACACGGATTCTTTACAGACGAATGGCAAAACTGCTAGAAGTCGACCTCGGGGAATATCAGTCTGGTTTCCGTAGAAATGTTGAAACACGTGAGGCAATGCTGACCCTACGACTTATCTTAGGAAAGGCAAACCTACGTTTCTAGCTTTTGTAGACCTAGAGAAAGCTTTTGACAATGTTGATTGGAATACTCTCTTTCAAATTCTGAAGGTGGCATGGATAAAATACAGGGATGAAAAGGCTATTTACAATTTCTATAGAAACCAAATGGTAGTTATAAGAGTCGAGGGGCATAAAAGGGAAGCAGTGGTTGGGAAGGGAGTGAGACAGGGTTGTAGCCTGTCCCTGATGTTATTCAATCTGTGTATTGAGCAAGCAATAGAGGAAGTAAAATAAAAATTTGGAGTAAGAATTAAAATCCATGGAGAAGAAATAAAACCTTTGAGGTTCGCCGATGACATTATAAATCTGTCAAAGACAGCAAAGGACCTGGAAGAGCAGTTGAATGGAATGGATAATGTCTTGAAAGGAGGATATAAGGTGAACATCAACAAAAGCAAAATGAGGATAATGGAATGTCAAGTTAACTCGGGTGATCCTGAGGGAATTAGATTAGGAAATGAGACCGTTAAAGTAGTAAATGAATTTTACTATTTGGGGAGCAAAATAACTAATGATGTTCGAAGTGGAGAAGATATAAATTGTAGACGCAATGGCAACGAAAGCGTTTCTGAAGAAGAGAAATTTGTTAACATCGAGTATAGACTTAAGAGTCAGGAAGTAATTTCTGGAAGTATTTGTAGGAGTGTCCCCATGTATGGAAGTGAAACATGGACGATAAATAGTCTGGACAAGAAGAGAATAGAAGCTTTTGAAATGTGGTGCTACAGAAGAATGCTGAGGATTAGATGGGATCACATAATTAATGAGGAGGTATTAAATAGAATTGGGGAGAATAGAAATTTGTGGCACAACTTGACTAGAAGAAGGTATCGGTTGGTAGGACATGTTCTAAGGCATCAAGGGGTCACCAATTTAGTATTGGAAGGCAGCGTGGAGGGTAAAAATCGTTGATGGAGACAAGGGTTAACAGATTCAGAAGGATGTAGGCTGCAGTAGGTACTGGGAGATGAAGAAGCTTGCACAGGATAGAGTAGCATGGATAGCTGCATCAAAGCAGTCTCAGGACTGAAGACCACAAGAACAACAAGAAGAAATCAGTAGCAAATCTGCAATGTAGAGTGAACTACATATAACTAAATGGCAAATGTTCCGTAGCAACTCATCACTACGTTGCGAAACAGTAATGTGAAGAACGCATCGATTTATGGTCGAAGCATTATATATAAAATGGATTTAAAATATGTCACAAATGTCTTACACGAGGGTACTACGCATAATAAAATGTTAAATGTTGCACAGCAAGTTGCTATCACGTTAAGAACAAAACAAAATGAGTAATGCGTGAACATACAACAGTAAGCCGTGATGAGGAGAGACACTGGTTAAGTTGCTGACGATAAGTGACGTTGAAGGTCATCAGAAGGCACTAAGGATAAAAACGTGGAACACCAATGTGGGAATAAAGCTTAAAATGGAAAGATATCGCGGAATCCAATAGAAGAGATACGATGCGAATTCAAAAAGTAAGTTACACATTGTTATGGCAAGCCAAGTAACTTTTATTGAATGCTGCGCTACACTTCAAAGTGACACAGACAAATGATACTATTTTTGAATATAGTGGTCAAGTCTCTGTAAACAAGAGTCGGAACGTTCTACCAGTCGTTCAATTCCTGGACGGTAGAAATTCGCTCCTTGGCCACCGAGCCATTCGGGAACAGCACTGACAACGTTCTCATCGTCGAAAAATCTGCCATTGTTGCGAATCCCTTCTACGATTGGCTGGACACTGTCGCCTGTGGTCGTTGTTGGTGGCTTTCTTTCCCGATTTGTATCATCCACTTCTGTGTAACCCTGGCCAAATTAGGATTTCACTGTGAACCTGTGAGGAGCTTAGACGTTCTGCTGACGGTTAGCGTACTGTTTAGCTTGATTCGGCTCTGAATTCCAGTCGTAGCGCCACTTCACTGCCACACTGGGTGGCACGCACCTGTTATCCGTACCGCAACACAATTTCTGCACGAAACCCAGAACATGTACGCTCTTACGACAATGGGCCACTATTTTGCACTGTGTCGTAGCGTGGGAAGACATGTATAACATACTTTTTTACGTCGTACAAAATTATGATCACATGCACCACAGGAATTAGCAGTGAGGAAAAAAGCTGAAAAGCGACAGCTAGCTCCAAGCCTTACAAAATATTTTCAATGGATTACGATATTATTATGTCTAATGGCGTGACTGGTTGCTAAATGTACTGTATATAATACTTTTCGCTTGACTAATAAACAGCAGACCACATTTTGCTCGCTACTTCCCTTGCGTCAAGGCAGACATGTTATTTGCTTGCAGAGAGTCACTGAACTGTTGCTGTCGCGACTTACTTTGTTTGACATTTCTTCCGATACTTTCTCCGACCATCGTCTGCTGTACTATAATTACTTTGAAAATCATGTAGCATTTTTACTTCCTGTTACCTGCCAATTTTACCTTTTTGCATGTGAACTGTATGTTACATCTTTACCTTTTAAGCTAACGAAGCAGGGTTTATTCACTTCCTGTTTCTCCGCTTTTTCGTCTTCACTGTCCTCTCTTGACCCTCAGTGTAGGTTCTTGCTTGCTGTTGAACTGTCTAATCTCTTCATTTTCGCCAGTTCGTCTTCCCCCTGAATAGATCCACAACGCTTAACATGCACTATTCATGTTATGTGTCTCTTTCTGTAATACCAAGTTGCTACACAACATGTAATATTTTATTATGCGTAGTTTACTCGACTTTATATCATCGTGTAAGACAAGTGAAACATATTTTAAATCCATCTTATGTGCGTGCTTGAAATGGAACTTAAAGTGATTCAAAGGGATCTTGTAAATACGCCACCGTTCCCAAACTATTTCATTGGGACCCACCAACCTCGGAAAGGAAGTTCACCTCTGCTGTCCCTACAGAAAGAAACAACTGTTCCATCTCCAACGACTCTACAGTTCTGTTGGCTTCGGGATGTGGTGGATGGGACGACGTCTAACGCCCTTTCTATAGGTCTAAAGTTACAAAAGGAAGTATCTAATTTGACGCTCGGCCTTTCGCGGCTCAGATCATTTTGTGCACATCATGTACTCGTACTTTCTGCAAACGAGATTTTATCACCGACGATTCAGCTAGAGACAGAAGTGTTCATAAAATATGAAATTAGTACAGTATTGGACAGCAGCCTTTGAGGCTACGAGACATTAGAAGTTGTTAGAAGCGATCGTCGGCATTACATCAGAAAGGTTTTCGTTTTAACACGTACGTAATGGCTGATTACACTGCTCTCCACACCCTAAGCACTACCGGCAGAACATTCGTTAGATGACGTCACAAATTATCCGGACTCATTTCTCTAGCAACCCTTTCTGCCAAATCTTTTCGCAACTCTAATTTCCTTTCACTCCTTTGTAGTCGTTTGTTTTCCTGAGAATTGTCCCAATTCTAGAAATTTCAATAAACAAACAGCTTTATTTGAGGTCTGAAATTTTATATCAGTTTTTATACTGTTAACAGTTTTTCAAGGTCCATGTCGTTGCTGCTAACATTAGCACTCTATGAGCGTTCTTATATTCAATAATCTCAGCTATAATCACTGTTCATCAGTTTCCTTAAAAGAAAACACAGTTTTTCACGCGTTCACTAGACTTTCATAGTTCCCTGAGACACGGTTCACTGTCCTGATTGCTCCTAATGTTTCGTAAACCACACAACAGACAATCTTCTATACAACTGACACTTTACACAGTAAGGATTTTTGTTCATGTTCACATTGTTCCATACTGTAATAACATGATAACAAAGATCATATACTGTCAAAACAAATGACAAGATGACTGTTAGAATCCTCTACATTGCTCTGACCGTAGGATCATCATTGTACTGTGTAGATACCAGTACATTTTCATATCTGATGACACGTATTTTATTTACGTTCATTTATACTCATTTATTCATACTCTTGTTAGAATTATGAGTTATTACCAAATTATGGGACAGATGTCCACGTTCGGTTCACGTAACAAGAGAAAAGCTCATGAGAGCAAACGACAAAGATAATCGCGTAAGGGAAAACGTACCCAAAACGATAGACAACAGTAAAATGCTCCATAAAGAGCGAATGCGGATACAAACAAACACACGAACTCTCACTCAACTAACATCCGTCAAGTGTGTGCGTTTACATAGGTGAAGTTCGTAGAAACATTCATGACTCATTTACTCTCGTACACGAATGAACACAGTACGTACGACACTGCACCGTTTTTCATTCTGATGTCCCTCGTGTGTTCTGTTTATTTTCTGCACCGAGCGATGTGGCACAGTGGTTAGCACACTGGACTCGCATTCTGGAGGATGTTTGATGTTATGTCCTTCCCATAAGATCCTTCCACCTATCTCCAGTGAAATATGTAGCATTATCAGTTAACACAATAGATGGGCATCCGACAAACTTGATATAATCGTTGTTAACCTTTTCCCAATACTGCTGGCAGTTGACTTCCGGAGTGAATACATTTTTATATGTTTAGTAAACAAATCATACACTGCTAGGATATATTTCAGCCCCCTCTAGCAGTTGGTAGGGGTCCTGCAATGCTGCAATGTCGATAGCTGCGATCCGTCGCGGTTGCAATAATGTCTGCGATCTGACGCAATAATGGGATGTAATTCAGTGTCCCTACATACGTTGCTCAGTTTTAATTTCTGGCATATCTTACAGGTTCTTATAAGTTCTTGTATTTTTTTAAAAAAATTCGGATGATACCGAATTGCCCCCATGCTCGATGTGTTAACCAAATTAAGTCTTCAAGCTGGTCTGATGGGATACACACTCACCGATTACTGTTAGGGTTGTCTGATTTGTAAAAGAGAATATCGTTGCTTAACCGATAATACTGGTGAAAAGCACTGTCACATTGCTGACGCAATATTTCTTTGATGTTCTTCCACATCGGATCACTTTCTTGGCATGCTTCAGTCTTTTCCACGACGATAGATTTTTTTTTTCTGTAAACTTTGTCCTTTACCAGCAAGATCTTATATTCTGTGGAGTTTTCAACTAAGGCTGCAAACTCTGGTAAACCTTGCGGTAGCCTGGATAATGCGTCGGCACCTACATTATCAGGTCCGTGAAAGTGCCTCATTTCGAAATCATATTCTTGTAGAGCTAGTGTCCACCGAGCTAAACGTCCATGCAGTAACTTGCAAGTTAACATAAAGCTCAAAGCCTGATGATCACTCAGGACGTTAACATGCTTCCCTTATATATAGTAACGGAATTTTTTTAAAGCAAACACTACAGCGAGTGCCTCAAGTTCGGTCACTGTGTAGGAGCCTTCACAATTAATTAGTATTCTACTGGCAAATCCGATAATTTTGACTTCCGTTCAGTTTGAATGAGGCATGCCCCGATTCCATAATTTGAGGCATCTGAAGAAATCCTTTCACATATCCGAATGGTGGGGAATCGGTGCGTTAATGAGTGCTCATTGATGTTGTCAAAGTCTCTCCTGCACTGCAGTGTCCAGGACCATTGTGCATTTTTCTTTAACAGGCTCAATAACGTTTCGCTGTTAAGCTGCTGAGTCGTCAGAAATCTTCGAAAAAAGGATCCTAACCCAATGAAACTTTTGAGTTGCTTTTTCGTCCGTGGGTACGGAAAATTCGCAATTGCCTCCATTTTGCTTGGATCTGGTCTTATCCCTTGAGGCGATATTATGTGACCTAAGAATTTTATTTCTCGTCGAGTACACTTGGATTGTTTTTAAATTTTCTGTTACTTCCCTTGCTAGAAACTTGTCCAGCACATCCTGTATTAATTCAAGGTATTCTTCCCAAGTGTCTGTCCCTAGTAAAAGGTCATCCACATATGCTGTGACCTGATGTAATAGCTGGAGTAAAAGTACGTTATCTAAGGCTGTTATGAACACACCAGCACTAATATTCAAGCCAAAAGGAAGAACACAGAATTAGTAGCTTCGGTCCCCAACCACAAAAGCAGTATATTGTCTAGATTCCTTGGATAATAGGGTCTGCCAAAACCAAGAATGCAAATCAAGTGAAGTCGGATATTTCTTACCAAAGAACTTCTCAATTTGCTCTTCGGGGTTTTCAGACCTCGTTCGCACTGGCATAATAATCTTGTTGACGTCTTGTGCGTCGAGAACTAAACGTATACTTTTATCTGCTTTGGTTATGGCCAGCAAGGGGCTACTATATGGAGGATTTGATGTTTCGATAATTTCCCAGTCCAGCATTTTTCGAATTTCATTCAGTACTTCTTGTTTCTTTGTCCAGGGGGCCGGGTATGAAGCTCTACAATAGGCATGGGGATAGTCTTTCATATCATAATCCTTTATGATACCTGGTCGATCTATAAATACTTGATGTTAACTGGATAGCAATTTTATTAATTGTCCAGCCTGTGAAGCGTCACTCGCAATAGTGTAATACTAAACGAAACAATGATGCACCCAATACCATGAGTGACATCGGCGCTACAATAGAGGAGAAGGAGAAAGTTCTCCTTCTCCTCTATTGTTGCGCCGATGTCACTCACGGTATTGGGCGCATCATTATGTCGTTTAGTATGACACTATTGCGAGTGATATTACTCGAACACCAACAATGTTTGTTTGCTGACAGATACGTCTAATCCTCTTGTCAGTGGCAGGTTCTCACCGAACTCCCGATTCAGCTTGAACGTAATTGATTGCTGCCGGTACTTAAGTACACGTGTTCCCCGGGCTAGTCCTACTATAGCCTCTCTGTCCCGTAAAAATACAAGGCCCAATAAGGCCGGTTTTGATAAGTTTTCCATTGAAAGGAACGTGCATAAAACACTCTCATTTCCAAAGAAAACCTCAACCTGTGTCTGGTACTTTACAATTTGTGCCTTCATTCCCAGCGCTCCTATAACTTCGCAATTTGTAACAGGCAAAATCGGCAGTCTTTTTATGTGCGTTACCTTCTTGAAAACTTGTGCGTTCATCACCGATACACTTGCACCTGTGTCGAGGAGGATAATGGTTGCTACACCATTGATGGTTCCATTGAAATTTGCCTGAATACCTTCCTTTTCTTCCCTATCAGCAACGGCACATAGAATTCATCTTCAATTTTCTTACCATCCTAATAGCGAATCATACCGACGTTCTCTTGCACATACCTATTGCCTCCGTTCTTAGTCTCGATCTCCTGGCGGTGGCCTAGGGTGACCGGGATTTGTTTGTTGACTTTGGTAAATTCTGTTTCGGCTCCGAGGACACCTCCACTATTTCACATTTTGTGATTCTACAGTCGGAGGTGGTCTACTCGTGTCCCACCATTGTGGATGCTGATTATTTGGCTTGGGCATAGCCTGTACGTAATTTACTGGCTGACCGGGATTCACAAAATTTTGCTGCGACCGCCCCAATGAATTGGCCCTGGTTGTTACCGATATTCGTTGCGACCACGCATGTTTTTTGGTTTACCCTTGTACGCACTATCCAATTTTTTTTGTCTCTTACGATTAGAATTATTATTATTGTTGGAATTTTCATTACTATAGTGTCTTTCATTACCATTCAGATGCTATTAGTCAATGGCTTTTTGGTAGTTATTATACAATCAGATTTTTGGTTCTAAAGATTGCTAGTATTATTATATTTTCCATTGCCATGCGTTTTGTTTTTGTTTTTCTTGGGACTGCCTTCGCCACTATTTCCATCGCTTCCGTTCCGGGAACCTTAAGCGTTAGAACATTGGCACTATTTATTGCGTCAGAATTCTTTCTAGCGTCTTCTTGGACTACGTCTAACGAATCTATCAGAGATAAAAATTTCTTAAGTTCATTATCTCTAATATTTATTGGCAAAATAGCTTTCAATACTCGTAACAGGTCTCGGTTCATGCCAGTATCTTGTCATATTAATATATTTTACAAAGTATTTTCTCTAAGAGCCTGTCCTCGGCTTATATATTTCTGCGTTATATACATTCTTCCTTAGTCGTTCTCGGGTCGACGCTGACCAGAGCTTGTCGAGAAACGCCTTCTCGAATTCGTTAAATGTTTTGCATATTTCTGGTGCGTTCAACGCCCAGAGCGATGCGTCACCGGAAATGTGTGAAACCACAAACTGGATTTTCTGTTCCTCCGTCCAACACTTCGGAAGAACACTTCTGCAGTTTCTAATAAAAACTACAGGATGAATATTCTTTTCACTCTCCTCGATGAATACTTGGAATTGGTGATTTTGATGAAGCTCTCTTCATCCATTAAGGTACTCTCCTTCATAATTCGAGTTTCTTGGTGAAACAAATTGCTGGGGTAATACAGATTGATTACCGGACCTTGGTGTATTATGCACTGTAATAGAGGCTGTCAATGTTCTTTTGCCTGTTAGTACCAACGTCCTCGTTGCTGTGTGCTGATATTGCTTCAAGATTGTAATTTTCAATGTCCAACGCCTTGGCTACTTCAGTTCGGTTTGTTTCTGTACTTCTGTGGGAATATCATTCTGTATTGACTCCACAGTAGTAGTCAAAGCTTTGAATTGCGTTTCTAACTTACCTACTTCGGTTTGAAGATTATTCACTTGAGTTGGTATGTTTGCCAACGGTTTGATTCTAGTTTTTATTGCATTTATTTCTTTGTTGAAATGAGTCGTAACTGATGTATAGCGATCCACTAACACCTGATTAATTCTCTGGACAGTTTCCTTATCTCGTCGAATAAAGTGGTGGCATAGCTTGAAAATTGCAAAATTTTGCCCCTTGCCCGGTAGAAATATTATAATAGGCTTCTAAAGGTTTAACTGCAGGAATGTCCGCCTGTAATGACAACTCTTCAGTTTCGTTTTCGCTCAGAATATCAGGTAATAAATCGTTATAATCTATATTTAGATTCTCAAGAACTTGCACTGAAGTGTGCGAAGGTTGGTCTATTTGAGGGTCCGATGCCATTTCGGCAGCAGCATACTTATTCGATTTTACTTACTTCTTCGGTCTAACCATGTTCGATACTAATATTGCACAAAAATATCACTGACAATAACAATATATTCCCCCAAATATCTTACAGCTAACACAAATACAAATAACAATAACTAAATGGGTGAAATGTGTGCACAGTGTATCTACCAGAAGAATTATGTTTGAAAATATTACACTCGCAGCCAGTATACTGAAGCACTGATATTTACTGCTACTGTCGTTTGGTATAACAGTTGCAATGCAAATCTATGCACATTTAGTTAATGGCAAAAGAATGCATATGTGTAAGCGTGGAACATGAACGTTATCATGTGCTGCTGTACTACCATAGAATGTCGCGGACAGTACAGCTCAAATGCTCTTAGATCCTGGCTACACTCCTGATGTCATACATGTCATATAGTCTCTCCCGTTTCACTCTCGAACGGCATGCGGGATAACGAGCACTAGAATGTTTCTGTGGGAGCTCTGATTTCTCTTATTTTACCTTATGATCATTTCTCCCTATGTAGGTGGGTGCCGACAGAATGTTTTCGCAATCGGACAAGAAAACGTGATTGAAATTTCATGAGAAGATCCCGTCGCAACTAAAAACGCCTTTGTTTTAATGATTGCCACTTCAATTCAAGTATCATGTTTGTGACACTATCTCCCCTATTACGTGGTAATACAAAACGAGCTGCCCTATTCTGTACTTCTTCGACGTCATCCGTCAGTCCCACCTGATGCGTATCCCACACCGCACAGCAATACTCTTCCCACGCCCGGGTTCCCGGGTTCGATTCCCGGCGGGGTCAGGGATTTTCTCTGCCTCGTGATGGCTGGGTGTTGTGTGCTGTCCTTAGGTTAGTTAGGTTTAAGTAGTTCTAAGTTCTAGGGGACAGATGACCATAGCTGTTAAGTCCCATAGTGCTCAGAGCCATTTGAGCCACAGCAATACTCCAGAATAGGGCAGACAAGCGTGGTGTAAGTAGTCTCTTTAGAAGACCTGTTGCACCTAAGTGTTCTGCCAATGAATCGCAGTCTTTGGTTTGCTCTACCCAAAATATTATCTATGTGATCGTTCCAATTTAGGTTATTTGCAATTATAACCCCTAAGTGTTTAGTTCCATTTACAGCCTTCAGATTTGTGCGACTTATTGCGTAATCGAAATTTAGCTGATTTCTTTTAATACTCATGTGAATAACTTCACACTTTTCCTTATTCAGGGTCAATTGCCACTTTTCGCACCATACAGATATCTAAATCATTTTGCAAGTCGTTTTGATCATCTGATGACTTAACAAGACGGTATTTGACAGCATCATCTATAAACAATCTAAGACGGCTACTCAGATTGTCTCCTATGTCGTTAATGTAGATCAGGAACAATATAACACTTCCTTGGGGAACGCCGGATATTACTTCTGTTTTACTCGATGACTTTCCGTCTATTACTACGAACTGTGACCTTTCTGGCAGGAAATCACTAATCCAATCGCACAACTGAGGCGATACTCCGTAGGCACGCAGTTTGGTTAGAAGAAGCTTGTGAGAAACGGTGTCGAAAGCCTCTCGT
Source organism: Schistocerca piceifrons (assembly GCF_021461385.2). Classification (NCBI taxonomy): domain Eukaryota; kingdom Metazoa; phylum Arthropoda; class Insecta; order Orthoptera; family Acrididae; genus Schistocerca; species Schistocerca piceifrons. The sequence continues at coordinate 313,613,728 of NC_060140.1, read as the reverse complement.
GTTAGACTCACATGAAAAGAGAATAACATATGTATTAATATTTTATTATGGTACACAACACATGTAGACAATTACAATAAATATAATATTACAGTAAATGTTGTGTATTGTGGCCCCACGTTGGGCGCCAATGTCGCGTGTAAGGTTTGATTGCGTGTTGTACAGTTTCAGCAAGATAACAATAAAACTAGTTACTTATTAATGTAACATGAGGTTTTATTTAATCACTGTTTTTCCCGGCTAATGATTGTTATTTTACTAAAGAAATCTCCAGCTGGGAACGTGTGACAGTGTTGTCTATCAACGACTGTAAATGGCACTAAATTCATGCACAAAAGTAATCCTATATAACTAGCAAACAACCTAAATGCATGATAAGTAATCTGAGGTAAACAAGAGTGCTGTTCTATAATAGTATCTTTACTAGTTGCAGATCAAAATGGTTCAAATGGCTCTGGGCACTATGGGACTTGAACTTCTGAGGTCATCGGTCCCCTATAACTGAGAACTACTTAAACCTAACTATCCTAAGGACATCACACACATCCATGCCCGAGGCAGAATTCGAACCTAGCAGTCGCGCGGTTCCAGACTGTAGCGCCTAGAAGCGCTCGGCCACTCCGGCCGGTAGTTGCAGATCCTTTATCGAATTTAACGCTACTGTTGTTCGAGGTTGCAACCATTTTCTTTAAACAGAACGAACAGTTTTGTCATACAATACCACACGCACACAACACTAATATATTTTTTCCTGTGAAAATATTTCGTAAATGTGTTAGGAAATAACCAGGCTCCATACATCAGCAGATAAGAATTTACATCATGTAAGATGCTGTTTGCATCCATAGAAGTTCACTGTATTCGGAGTCTAACTGGAATTTATTGTCTCAGAGTGGATCCTCGGCCACAAATACACAATTATTATAGCAATTATGACCAACAACATTTATGTCTATATAGAAAATCAATTTAAAACTGCCGCTGCAGTATTTCACTAAGATGGCGGCTAACACAAGACAATCACTTATCGAATCTGCTTCGGGCCCTGTTTTACTACTAACAAACAATATATGTTACATCTTTTTGTACCTTCACTATATATATCAACATTTGAAAATATTTCTCAGTGTTAATCACCTATTATGCAGCATTTACCAATAAACCGCGCTGTAGATCAATAGCGTCAATGGCTGTAGCTGAGCAGAAAAGTTAACATTTTTATAGGACGAGAATTACGAGGAAATGAAACTCCGAAACAAAGAAAATTCATTTTCAATGAGACATAAACCCTGTTTTTCAAATATTAAATTAGCAAACATAATACAGTTTTTTTACAGACCTGTGTGTTAGGAGACATCAATCACATCTTATCAGTAGAATAGTTCGAACGAGAAGAAGAATTTTTCTAGAAAAATCATACATAACAAAAGGTTGAGATTTTCATTATCTTTTTCCATGGGTACTGTCTGAGATATAACTTTTTAAAAAATATTGAATTATGTCACTGACAATAATTATTTATTATTTTACTATCGATGAAGTCCTTTTTATTAATATCACGAGAATACGATTAATGTCCATTCACATTCTACACATAATGCTGTCGTGAATATTATTCTGAATAAAATATAGGCGTGGATATTACACACCCCGAAACAGAGATTCTGCTTCTGCTTTTGGTAATTGTGTATTTGTATATTTACATAATGACAGCATGCACTGAATACTTTAAGCATCTCTTGTCCTTGTAACTTCCCATCCATTTGGATAAATACAGTGAACATAGTCAGCACTGAAATGTTTCAGCATTATTTATTCCGGTGATCAGCCAATGTGTTTACTCAGCAGGCATGAATAATTTTATTGCAAATAGGAGTAAAAGTTATACATACGAGGGTTGCCCGTAAAGTAACCACCACATTTCTTTTCTTCAACAATTCTTTATTGAACATAATGAGAATCACACACAAAAGAATGGTGTTTTACCTCCACACCCTATTTTTCTACGTAATCTCCATCACGTTCTACGGCCTTCCCCCGTCGCAAAACAAAGGCTTGTATGCCCTGTCGGTACCAATCCATGCCCTAGTGGCGGAGCCAGTGCTTCACTGTGTGAATCACATCCTCATCGTCTTCAAAATGTCTTCCACGAATGGCATCTTTAATGGGCCAAACAAGTGGAAGCTCGCTGCAACATGTAAGGTGTGACAGCCGTGGATAGTCTTCCCGACCGCTGCAAATCGTGGAGCTCCGCCAAACAGCCATCTGATGATCCTCCTTGCCCAGCGACTAACTTCACTTCTGTCGACAGCACATGCTCCATAGACTTTGCACCCACGGTATCTTTCCCTGCAGTGAGAAATTCAATGACGGCACATTGGTTATAACGTACATCACCTATAGACGCCATTTTGAAACTTTGCTGCGGCTACGCTATCTGTCGGAAGTGACGGAAACCTGGCGCGCTCACTCAGGAGACTTCAAATTATTCGTACGTAACGTTTCGCACTCGTAGCGTTGCTTTCGGCTGAGAAAAAAAAATCGTTGCATTACTTTCTGGGCAAACCTCTTCCCATTCACCGGTACACAAGGAAATAATACTACCTTCGTGCGGCTCCAGTGACTGGTGCAAATCTGTCTACTGGACGCCATTTGGGTGACTTTGGTGTGCCTAACCTTCCCCAGTTATCCAGCCGTGGGAAGAGGACCTACAGTTCAACATGGAATCCGGGTCACGTGTTGTTTTGTTTTTTTTTTTGTTTTTTTTAAAAAGAATTTCTTTATTCAACATCAATATTTATACAAAGGAACCCACCACCTTAGTGATTAGTGGGTCATGACTATTCTACAACATTAGATATTCAGCAGCTATTTCTATTTATTATTATGTGGTACTATGTTAATTATTGTAAGCTACAGACAGGATACTACAGGATAATAGGCAGACTACAGCTATTATTCTATTCTACTTGCTAATTGTTAGTTTCTTCCTACTTGTTAATTCCTAACTGCCTGCAGCGTTACAGGAGTGTCAGCATAGATATAAACCTACTGCTTTAGGCCCTGCTCATCGAGCTAACCCCGATGAGCGTGCCCCTGACGCTGGGCTGGCCAAGATTGTTTGTCGCTGCAGGCTCCTAACTTAATATCTATATCTAAAGCTACAACTACTGTACTAACCTACATCAATTCCGGTGCTTTAGTCTTCATTGGTGTACCCTGATCCCCCTAGTCCTGCACGTGGCGGATTGCAACTGAAAAGTTGACCTGTCCACGCACAGGCGGTATAGGATGAGGGTAACTGGACACATTCGGTAAATGTCGTTAATCATGAATGACCCTCAAGTATCCCGTAATGGGACACATTTGGTATATGTCGTTAATCGTGAAAGTCACTCAAGTATGCCGTCAGTACTTTTCGTGACACCTCGTTTGCCAGTTTGTTTAGAGTTTCAAAAGTTCCTTCGTGTCTTAATAAGTCATATTGTAAGTAGGCTGTTTAGGTTTTTTTATTGGTAACGCCACCTCTGTATAAAAATCACTGGCTTGTGCTGTGTGCAGTCTGTGTCTAGTTTGCATTGTTGTCTGCCATTTTAGTGTTGGGCAGCGGCAGCTGGATGTTAACAGCGCGTAGCGTTGCGCAGTTGGAGGTGAGCCGCCAGCAGTGGTGGATGTGGGGAGAGAGATGGCGGAGATTTGTAATTTGTCATGAACTGCTATATACACTCCTGGAAATTGAAATAAGAACACCGTGAATTCGTTGTCCCAGGAGGGGGAACTTTATTGACACATTCCTGAGGTCAGATACATCACATGATCACACTGACAGAACCACAGGCGCATAGACACAGGCAACAGAGCATGCACAATGTCGGCACTAGTACAGTGTATATCCACCTTTCGCAGCAATGCAGGCTGCTATTCTCCCATGGAGACGATTGTAGAGATGCTGGATGTAGTCCTGTGGAACGGCTTGCCATGCCATTTCCACCTGGCGCCTCAGTTGGACCAGCGTTCGTGCTGGACGTGCAGACCGCGTGAGACGACGCTTCATCCAGTCCCAAACATGCTCGATGGGGACAGATCCGGAGATCTTGCTGGCCAGGGTAGTTGACTTACACCTTCTAGAGCACGTTGGGTGGCACGGGATACATGCGGACGTGCATTGTCCTGTTGGAACAGCAAGTTCCCTTGCCGGTCTAGGAATGGTAGAACGATGGGTTCGATGACGGTTTGGATGTACCGTGCACTATTCAGTGTCCCTTCGACGATCACCAGTGGTGTACGCCCAGTGTAGGAGATCGCTCCCCACACCATGATGCCGGGTGTTGGCCCTGTGTGCCTCGGTCGTATGCAGTCCTGATTGTGGCGCTCACCTGCACGGCGCCAAACACGCATACGACCATCATTGGCACCAAGGCAGAAGCGACTCTCATCGCTGAAGACGACACGTCTCCATTCGTCCCTCCATTCACGCCTGTAGCGACACCACTGGAGGCGGGCTGCACGATGGTGGGGCGTGAGCGGAAGACGGCCTAACGGTGTGCGGGACCGTAGCCCAGCTTCATGGAGACGGTTGCGAATGGTCCTCGCCGATAACCCAGGAGCAACAGTGTCCCTAATTTGCTGGGAAGTGGCGGTGCGGTCCCCTATGGCACTGCGTAGGATCCTACGGTCTTGGCGTGCATCCGTGCGTCGCTGCGGTCCGGTCCCAGGTCGACGGGCACGTGCACCTTCCGCCGACCACTGGCGACAACATCGATGTACTGTGGAGACCTCACGCCCCACGTGTTGAGCAATTCGGCGGTACGTCCACCCGGCCTCCCGCATGCCCACTATACGCCCTCACTCAAAGTCCGTCAACTGCACATACGGTTCACGTACACGCTGTCGCGGCATGCTACCAGTGTTAAAGACTGCGATGGAGCTCTGTATGCCACGGCAAACTGGCTGACACTGACGGCGGCGGTGCACAAATGCTGCGCAGCTAGAGCCATTCGACGGCCAACACCGCGGTTCCTGGTGTGTCCGCTGTGCCGTGCGTGTGATCATTGCTTGTACAGCCCTCTCGCAGTGTCCGGAGCAAGTTTGGTGGGTTTGACACACCGGTGTCAATGTGTTCTTTTTTCCATTTCCAGGAGTGTATATTATGACTATTAAGGTAAATACATTGTTTGTTCTCTATTAAAATCTTCCATTTGCTAACTATGCCTATCAGTAGTTAGTGCCTTCCGTAGTTTGAATCTTTTATTTAGCTGGCAGTAGTGGCGCTCGCTGTATTACAGTAGTTCGAGTAACCAAGATTTTTGTCAGGTAAGCGATCAGTAATACAAAAATTTCATATCTCAGAGGACACTCGCGCTCCAACACGGGAAGAGGAACTTAGAAATACGGATAAGCCACAAAATACTAACACAGGGCATTTCGGAAATTATGAAAGAAATTGGCAAGGTGCACCGAATTTTGAGATGGAACCGCCGACATGACGTAACAATGACAGATATGCTGCTCGCCGACATGATGATTTTGACTATAAGCTGTTCATTACTACACGTAAATTCAAAACGTTTAAGAATTCTGCCAACAACATTCATCCACAAGCATGGCTCCATCAATTCTCTCATTGTTTTCCTCCCAACTGGTCGTTAGAACACAGATTAGAATTTATGTGTGGCTATTTAGAGAATGAACCAGCTGTAAGAATGCGATCGGTCATTCACGATTGTCACAGTGAAGGAGAATTTTACCATGCCTTCCTCTCAGCATATTGGTCTCAAGCTGCACAAGACCGAGTAAAACATGGCATCATAATGATGAAACACTTCGAACAATCTGAATTTTCCAGTCTTGTGAAATATTTTGAAGACATGTTGCACAAGAATCAGTACCTGTCAAACCCATACAGCCCTTCAGAACTCATCCGCATTTGCTTAATCAAATTACCTGAACATTTACGACATATTATTTTGGCAGGGCGTTGCAAAGACGACACTGAAGCTTTTCAAGGACTCTTACAAGAATTAGAAATTGACACAGACAGTCGCGGGATGCGAAAACAGGAAAACAATCACTACAGGTCACATCCGTCACAATTCCGTGACGACAGAAGCAATAACTGGACACGACAAGCCTATTCTTACAACGTAAATCGTGACCAAAACAGACACCACCCGTATGACAACTACTGGCAGAGTAATAGTTACAGTGAAAGATCACATTTCCGTAGTAATGAATATGACAGAGACAATCATAGAAACAGACAATTTGGCAACCAGAACTATTATTATCACAGGAGACAGAGTAACTTCAGACGCAACAGTTCAGCTCGCAGTTACGATTCAGGAAGAAATTCTCCACCACATGACCGACAAGAAAGAAATTATGAAATCTACCGACATGACGACAGACGAGATAATCATAACGACAGACCTGAATTTCATCAGAACTGGCGGGATTCAAACAGAGCAGGGCACTTTCGACAACGTGAATTTGTAGAAGCTAGGTCTCCTAATCCCAATAACGACGCGCGCCAACAAAGGGACAGACAATGACTCGCACCGCAGGCAGCCGCTTGCGCCGGCTGGCTCAGAGAAAAATGACATAGACGCTAACCTTGAGAAAAATTTGAATATTCTCCACCGACGTGTACCGCATGATAATAGCGTTCAAGTTGAAACTTTGAGTACTATGAAGAGTGAAGGATTGCACCACATTTCACATGTTTATTAAAAGATAATCTGCTTTTTTAACTTAGTCTTTGGTATAAAACTTTTCACTTCACATTTCTAGTATGCTTTGTCAGACTTAAGAAACTGTTAACATGCAACAATGTTTGAAGTTAAATATCCAGTCTAGAACCTAGGGAACATTTTTAAACAGAAATTACGAATGCATTGTTATAGTGAACAGACGTCACAGTGTTATTGTGTGTGTACATTCTTGCTTGTTAGTTGCACGATTACGTAACGACTATAAGGCTCACATACTTAGACCATTTACGAGTACTGCTAATGAGATTTTAAGGCAACATTTTGGTTTACTTGAAATTTGGTGTATCATGAGGTAAGTACATTGGCTTCTGCAGAACTTAGCTTTCGGAGGACGATAACTACGACACTTCCACAGAGATTATCTTACAGCAAGACACACATTTAGCGCTACAGGACACGTATTTGAGTGATTAATTTCGCGCTTAAAACATGCATTTTTTATGATATTTGAAGTACAATGATATGAAGTTTTTCCGTGATACATTTCATTCCATTGCAATAATCTGTAACACCTGAGGGTATAATTACATTAATCCCCAGGGGGTTACACGCTTACTTTGTGTACCATGTGTTTGGCAAGCACAAGGAGCCCTAGCTAATATGGTATTTGCATATACAATTTTACACATCGGTACCATATTTCTCTGACACACAAATTACACAGCTATCTGAGAGATAAACATTTTTTTTACGACATCAGTGACACATGTTTACGCAGTTACACAGTTGGATAACTTCATACTTATGAAATTGTATTTTGTCTATACTTTATGAACTGTTCATATTTTTTCAGCACCATTGTGATACTATGAGAGCTTTGAACATCGTATTTGGTAAGGGAGCATGATTTTAAAGTACGTTTGAGGTAGATGACACTAGAGCAGAGAATTTTTTTTAGGTTTTGACACTATTGGAGGAAGCTACGACGATTTTGAGATTTGACTGAGGTGTTATGATGTTATTATTATGACGATGATGTGTATTATGTTGTTGAGGAATGTTTATTATGCTACATATTTCTCATGATGAAATATTGAAGACGTGTCGATGAATATGTATATGTATAATGAGGTAAGGAATAATGAGTAGTGGTTAGGGACTCTGATTTGTGGAAAAGGATATTGGAATTCAAGAATCGTAGTTTACGAGTTATGAAATGTGTGTAAATGCGTGAATGTACCACAATGCCGACGAAAATTTTTTGGACACTGTTATATTTACAGGATTTTGTTTCTACACATTTGTAACGTAAATTTTCGACCTGTGAAATTTTTATATGAGACTGTCACTGTAGTGGAAACTGCTGTCGTAAATATTTCAGTAAGAAAGGTAAGTGACCTTGATGTAATGCGTTTTGGGCGCCCAGCTGAGAGGTTGTCGCGTGACAAAAGAAAGCCATTAGGTGGAGAAAAAAAAAAAGGAGGCCATTATCCTCGCTATTGACATTCCTTTGTAGAAAGCATCGCAAATACGACACTCTCAAACTTGAAAACATATGATTACACTGTGGAGCTCGTAATTTATGATGTTTACTAAAATGCCTGATGAAATGATGAGAAACATTTCACATCTATTGCCTTGCTAGTTGAAAGACTGTTTACTGCACTATGAAATGCCATATGGCTAATGAATGATGTTTCATGCCTTCCTTTGTACATATTTTCATTTTTTTTAAATATCTAGTTTCTAGCTGCACTGCAGCATTGGTTAAAATAGAATTTTATAGATGTACTAATATAAATATTTTCTGTCTACAGATCGAGTAAATAATAATTTTTTCAAAAAATGAGGGAGCACAAAAAGACGTTTACCTTCACAGGAACTGCATTCATAATTTTCTTTTCAAGTACTTGGTAATTTCTTTTGTAGAAATAGTTGTGGTGCACCACTTTAATTACATAGACATTGAGATGTGAATAGGCATTTCCCTTGTCTGCATTGTTGTCTTTAGTGTAATATTTTTTCTGCTTGATCTTTGCCATGATTAGGTATTAGTTATAGCATTTACTGCTGCTGTTTGCCAGGCATAGTGTTATTAATTTCACTTTACATTACTCTGTTAAGCCAGTTTTACTACTGATTTATTTTTCTTGTTTGCTGCTCATTGCATAATATTAGTTGTAATATTGCTGCTTGCTTGGTCAATTTGAATATTTTGTCATTGCTGTTTTTGTTAATTGTTTTGTGCTGCTGCATTGCCTCATCCCTTAGTTTAGCATCTGAGCTCAGTAGATTTAAGTTAGCTTAAGAGGAGGTAGACTATATAAGAGAATGAGTTGCGATGAATTGGACGAAATGCATTGAGAAGTTATACAAAAACAGTACAGAAAGCAGGTATAGGTAGGATTTTCTTGGAAAATAAATAATGAGGTAAGAAATATGTGAACATGTAAATACAGAAAGCGTGCTTGGATAGGATTTTTTTGGTGGAAACAAATGTTGAAATAAGACGAAAGATCTATGGAATGAAGTTTTGGGTAGGACTGCAGTACCAAATGTTACCCTGAAAACAAACCTTGTCATTCCTTTTGTATTATTCTGCTATGTGTTTATGTATCCTTGTATATTTGTGTTCTTCCTGTCTTTATGTGTTTAGCTAATACGATTTATGTTGTGGAATTTTTTTAGCACTAAGATATGATGAGGAATACTGTTATCCTCAAATATAATTTGCATTAATAATATGTTATTTACCTTGTAAATATGCTTAGACATTATTTATTCTGTTTTGTTTTAATGCTCATGTGTGAAGTTGATGTTTCAAAATTTATTCTGATCTTTTATGTATCTACTTATCTCATAATTCCTGTAACATTGATGTATATGTTTATTTCTATTGTGTTGTAAAGCCTGTACTATATATGTTATCTGTATTGTTATGTTCTTTAATGATGTATTTTGTACCTTTGTAATTGTATTCTCATGTTATAAAATTGTAATCGACACCAGTTCATCAAATTAAGTAACTTGTAAGTTACATTTCACTGCACACGTTTCTGTTGGTCATAGTATATGGACAATATGTGAGAAGTAGGAACTGATAGTGTTTGCACGTGTGTTAATAATTCAGCAAGGGACTGGATAACAGCATTGCTGGTTCTAAGGACATTTCAAACAAATTTTTTGTGAGTGGACATGTGGTGGTTTATGGACTTGCTATATTCTCCGCAAGACTCTTCGATGGTGATTGTGCACCTGCACAGTCGCAACAGATGGCTGCTGGCCGTCTCTACAAGGACTACAGTGGGTCTGCACCTTTGATGACCCACCAGTACCATTATTTCTACAAGGACTGCAGTGGGTCTGCATCTTTGATGGCCCACCAGTACCATTATTTCTACAAGGACTAAAGTGGGTCTGCACATCTGGTGGCCCACCAATATCGTAATCTCTACCAGGACTACAATGGGTATGCTCTGTGATGACCTACCTACCAATATTCTTCAAAACTTCGAATGACTCTGCTGTGGGTTTGCTCTGTTGTGACCCATTACTTGTCTGCATGTCGAGAGTCAGCACTGTCTTTCCATTGGAAGGACAACATTACTTCTTCAAGACTGCATGGAAATCCACTACTTCCGTGTGCATTTTCTTTTACAGCTCAGACTTTGAGAAAAACACTGCTATTTTACTCTGAGGAACGATTAGGACTGTCTTTATGGACTGTGAGAAAGTTTAGCTTTTGACCAACATTGTATCAATAAGTGTGTGCATTTGATATCTTTGTTATTGTAATTATGAAAAATTTTATCAAATCATTATTGGCCACTGCCCAAAACAATTTGTAAAATTTTTTGTGGGGAGCATGGGGGCTATGTAAGTAGGCTGTTTAGGTTTTTTTAATGGTAACGCCACATCTGTATAAAAATCACTGGCTGTGCTGTGTGCAGTCTGTGGGTAGTTTGCATTGTTGTCTGCCATTGTAGTGTTGGGCAGCGGCAGCTGGATGTTAACAGTGCGTAGCGTTGCGCAGTTGGAGGTGAGCCGCCAGCAGTGGTGGATATGGGGAGAGAGATGGCGGAGATTTGTAATTTGTCATGAACTGCTATATATATTATGACTATTAAGGTAAATACTTGTTTGTTCTCTATTAAAATCTTTCATTTGCTAACTATGCCTATCAGTAGTTAGTGCCTTCCGTAGTTTGAATCTTTTATTTAGCTGGCAATAGTGGCGCTCGCTGTATTACAGTAGTTCGAGTAACCAAGATTTTTGTGAGGTAAGCGATTTGTGAAATGCATAGGTTAATGTTAGTCAGGGCCGTTCTTTTGTAGGGATTTCTGAAAGTCAGATTGCGTTGCGCTAAAAATATTGTGTGTCAGGTTAAGCACAGTCATGTATAATTGTTTAAAAGGGGACGTTTCAATATGTGTTATTATGTGGAAGCTGTTGTCTTAGTGTCATAGCTACATCATCGAAAAGGGGGCACTCGTAAACCACATGGTCGGGAGTGCCCTCCGAAGCACCACAGTCACACTCGGGTGTAGCCTTTTTCCCAAACTGACACAAGTATGTCGGGTAGTGCCCATGACCAGTGAGAAAATGTATTAGACCCCGCGTTGGCTCGAAGTACTTCATCCCTAGCCTTTCTTTTACATTTGGCAAGAACCCGAAGGTTTTTCTGCCAGTTTCTTCTATTTCCCAAGACTGCTGCCATAAGTCCTCGCCCCTTCTACGTATTTCTCCCTTGTCCCTTACCAGTGTTCCCAGGATGTTCTCTATTTTCGCGTTGTTCCCCTTCTTGACCCATCATGCTGCTTGTTATCGAATTTTTATATCTAAAGGACAGAGTCCCATTATTATTAAAAGTGCACTTCCTGGAGATGTTCTGTACGCCCCTATGGATCTTAAAAGCATGTTTCTTTGTACTCTTCTCACTGCCATGGCAGGCACCACCCTCGTGAGCCCCGATCTGTAACCCACTACTGACGTTAATATGCTATTATGGTATAACTTAATTAGGTGTGGTGAAAGATGAAATCGTTTATGGCCTATTGAGGTAAGGTTGTTTAATAATTGTAATGCTTTTTGGGTTACGGACTCAATGTGCCTTCCAAAGTTCCACCTTTCATTGATGATGACGCCCAGGTAGCGAGTCTCTTGTCGTCTTATAACTGGTGAGCCTCCGATTCTGACTGTAGGGTTCCTTACCAGCTGTCCCTTCAGTAATAAGTACGTCGATTTTGTCGGTGAGATCGTCATCTTGGTATTTGTGCACCACAGTTGTTATTTGGTCATTGCTCTGTCTATTTTTGGCTCGATGTCCTCGCGGCTCCGGCCGCCGACCAGCAGAAGGAGGTCATCCTCGTAGGCTATCACCTCTAGCACTTCTTCATTCTGTTCCAAACTATCTAAAAGCGGTTCCATATGGATGTCCCAGAACAGGGGACCTAAGATGGAGCCCTGGGGACATCCATTAGTTATAGATGTTCCTACTCTACCGCTAGGGGATGATAGCCAGATCTCCCGCCCTTCACATTAGCTCCTCAGGCAACCATATAGCGACCCTGGACACTCCTTCTCCCACAAGCAGGAGAAGAGCGAAGGCCACCACAGGTTGTCAAAGGCGCCACTGATGTCAACCATGATGCGAACAACGTACTTGTATGGGGTAGAGTCGCAGACCTCAGCCGCCAGAACGATCGCATCAGTTGCCGATCGCCCCGGCCTGAAGCCGAACTGCCTGCCATTCATCCCACACAGCACTCGGTGTGCAATCTGTCAGCTAGCAGTTTTTCAAATAATTTCCGAAGGATGTTCAATAGGCAAATCGGCCTTTAGGACTTGACATCCGCTGGGTCCTTGTTGGGTCCCTTTTTGATTATTACAACGTTTGCCTCTTTCCAGATTTTCGGGAATTTTTCCTGTCTTAGGCATTCATTGTATAACTGGGTTAGTGGTGCCACCAGCTGAGGTGCCATGAACTGCACCACCTCCGCCACAATGCCGTCTGGGCCAGGGGCTTTTCCTGTTTTTAGTGCTTTAATGTGACCAGCCACCTCCTCTTCAGAGAAGGGGTAGACTGCCCTGTTGTTAACTACTCTATCCAGATCTTGATTTCGTAACTGGGACTGGCCCTCCGTGTCGCTGGCCTCATCGTCATCAGGGAGCAAGGACCGGAGAAGGACCTCGGCAGTCTCCCGCCAGGACTCCGTCATCCCATCCCAGCGCCTGACTGTTGATAGCATCATTGGGGATCGGATCTTTTCCCTTACTAGTTTGTAAGGTATTCCCCATGGATCCAAGGCCAGCTGGTCCAGCACAAATCTTTCCCAACTGCGTATTCTAACTTCTTTCAGTTCTTTTTGAAATTTGTCTTTTGCCTCCCGGTATAGCAGTAACCATCTTTGCTTTTCCCACCAGACGACACTGCGCTGGTAGTGCCTCCTCAGCCTTCTGACAGACTGACGCATTTCCTCAAGTTCAGCTGACCATGGTGACGGGGAGGCCGCCATGGCCCTCTTCCTGGTTGGAACGGCTGCCTTAACCGCTCTGGTAACTGCGCCTACCAGTTCTTCGGCCCTCTTGTCTATGTCCAAGTCCTGTTGTGCGTCATCTTCTGGCAATGGGGGAATGTCGCACTCTCTCGCTAGTCTCTCCTAGTCAGCTCTCTTGAAGTTCAGTTGCATCTCCCACCCTGCGGCCCAGTGACAGCCTCCATTTCCTAGGCTGAACATTATAAGATTATGGTCGCTTGTTGTAGCGTTCTCTCTGACTTCCCAATTCTGAATGATGTTGGCAGAATTTGGTGTAACTAACGTTACATCTATATTGGTGCCGCGCTCCCCTCCTGCTGCATAAGTGGGAGGATTGCCAGGTCTATTTGCAACCACAAGTTGTAAAGCCATAATCATATCCTCCACTTTTTCGCCATTTTCATCTCTTGTGCCACTGTACCACAGGGGGGATTTTGCATTTATATCGGCTTTTATAACCAGTTTGCGTCCCCACAACGCCGTGGCTACTCTGGATAGGTGATCCAGATGCTGTTCAATGTTATCTCCGTATTGGAAATACATATTTATAAAGGTTATAATTCCCATGGGAGCCTGTACCTCCACGACATTGCAGTGACTGGTGGAAAATTGTGCAAGTGTTGTTACACGTAGAGACTGGTTAGTGATAACAATTGCCGCCTTGGGGTCTTCCCCACTACTAGCTATTTGCCATGTAGCGGCTGCAAATGAAAGTTTCCCAGCTTGAGAGTACGGCTCCTGCAAGCAGAGTACGTCAAGCCTCTTCTCCTCCACCTTTTTTCGGAGCTCCTGCATCACAAGTCTGCTGTTATGCGTGTTTAGTTGTCCAACAGTTAATTTTGTCATTATGGGAAGTAAGTGTGCATTCTATCGTCAGGCCAAGTCTTGCTCCAATCAAATGCGATTCGACCATGAGCTAGGACTGATTGAGTGTAGATGTCATTTAAGTCAAATTTCCCCCCACGTCTGTCAAACACTTTCTTGAGTAAGTCTCGCAGGGCTCCGAAGTCGGTGGGAAGGTTCACTGACTTTAATTGTATTCTGTCCACAGCCTCCATTACCGAGAAGGTGACCTTTCTTCCATCCTCATGTCCTACCCAGACCACATGTCGTAAGGCAGTGGTCAGGATAGCCGGCTGCTCCAATCTCGCCAGTTGCATACAGGCGGTAGCCTGATTACTGGGGTATCTGCCACAGTTGGGTTTGCGCTGGTGCTAGTAACTGTACTTTCTTGGAGTGGTTGTTTAGTTTGTTTAGTTTCGTGAGTAGGGGCCAGGGAGGCCGCCACCACTACAGGATGCTTCTGCCGTTGAAGATTTTTATTCGGCCTTTCTCCCCGGTTTAGGGAAGGGGGAGCTGTGTTCCTGTCCGGAGAATCAGTTTGAATGCATCTGTCCACCATAAAGGGATCTGTTTGAATTTCTTTCTCGACTGTCGTAATTTTTAAGGTGCCCGAAAGCGACCTTAAAAATTCCTTAAATCTATTAGCCCTCACAGCATCCCTCCTTCTTTTACTCGGGGACTTGTGTTTAAGCATCCTGTTAGCTGAGCTCTGCTCAGCCATAGTCGATTCTTGAAATGAGACGTTGTTCTAGCATCCGGTAAGTGGGGCAATTCTGTCCTGTGGCACCATAGGATTTTTTCCCACGATTTTTGCACGGAATTCAGACCCCTGTTGTTTTACATTCCTTGCGGTTGTGACCACTCTCACCACACTTGGAGCAAGCTGACCCCTGGTGCAGTGCCTCAGAATGTGGTCCAGGTCGCCACAGTTATGGCAATGATGTACCACGATATAGTCCCTGGTGTTAATGGCGTGAAAGCCTACATATAGTCTGCCCATTGATCTTATTCTTTTCCATAATTGCGCAGAGACCCAGGCCACGTGGTGTACCACATCACGATCTCGAGACCCTGTTTCAAATTTCAGCTTGAAAGAGTTTTTGAATTCTTGTTCATCCACATCATCGAAATTTTGTGATCTGATTGTCTCATGTAGCTCCTCATTCGTCATAACCGTGGGTACATCATACAGTATTATTAGTGGGTTTCTCTTTCTAGGTGGTTCACACTTTACAACTGCATTTAATTTTTGATTATTTAGAAGTTTCTCTTTATCCTCCTCACTGGCAACTTCTACAATTACAGAATTTCTGCTGGGTTTGACCTTTTTAATTTTAATTTTATCCTTGACTGGGTCTATCGTTGTTGTTAACAGCTCTTGTATTCTCTTTACGCTAGTATCTTGGCCAGGCAGGGTCCTCAAGAAGACTGCCGTATCTGACCGTTTAACAACTTTTTCAATGGTGTCTTTTGTTGAAATTTGTTTAGTTGGCGCCTGTGCAGCCACAGCCGCCCAAGTCTTAGTGGGTTGTTTTCTTAACCTTTCATTTTCCTTTTGTAGCTCCATAACGCGGCCTTCCAGTCTTGCATGAGCTATGGCCCAGGCCGATACCTCATTTTTAATTGTATTAAGAGCCGCTTGACTAATATTCCCATTTTTTACGTTTTGCTCTAAGAGCATAGTTATTCTTGTATGTCTCTGCACGACGCTCTCATCGTCTGCCTGTCCCATCCCGTCCTGTGGTGAGGGAGCAGACATCATAGAAGCCCATAAAGGCGCACTCGTATCACTCGCTTCGGTTTCAGCCATCATAGGTAACGAGTGATAAAAAGATGTGGGAGCCCGTCTCTTGCCCCGGACCGGCTCCTCTGGCATGGGGGGGGGGGGGGGGGGGGGGGAACTGCTGCAGCTCGCCCGCCGACCTCGCCCCTAGGTCAAAGGCACTCCCGAGCTGCTGGGTTCAACGCGCCGTTGCCAGCGCACTGGTCCCCCTCGGTGGCCCCGTCATCGACGATTTCACGCGACGCTCCTCGGCAACTGCACCCCGCACTCCGGAGAGGCAGATGCACCTCTCGCCCTTCGCCGCCTACTTGCCCGAGTTCCCACCTCTCGGCCGAAGACCCACTCCTACTCAGGTGGCGGGTCGGTCCCCCAGTCGTTCGGCGGTCTGGACCCATCTAACCTGGCCCAGGCGATGTCACCACCTCCTGGGTTTGGCAGAACACGCCCCGGTTACCCAGGGGCGCGGTGAAGCACCCTTGCCGACTCGCGCCGCGATCCCACGCCGACAAACGAAGTCGCCGGCCTGCAGAGCACCTGTTGTTCTTTGCCCTGCGAACAGAAGAGACAGATGTTCGGTCCCTCGACACAGCTCCCCCTGTGCCACGCACCCTTCGCTTTCGCATCGGGTTGGGTCGCAGCTCTCCCTTTTGTCGCAAGGCAGAATGCCGAGCTTAACGTCTGGCACCACGGGAAGGCGGAAAGAGCCACTTGTGAAGGAGAGGCTATGAGAGACGCATCACTTCCCCGAGTGAGGACTGCCGCGGCACGCTCGACTGAAAGCGGTACGCCCCAGTGCGAGCTTCCGTGCCCTATGGCGCGCCGGCAACGGGCGGGCCCGCGCCGAAACGCGCCGTCAAGCGACTGACCTCACGCCAGACGTGTTGTTTCTGGAGACTCCTCACATCGTCGACAGGTGAAGACTCAGAATAAGCGAAGACTGATATAGACGCTGTCCGACCGAGATTCGAGCCCGCGATTTGTCGGTTTCGAGACAATCGCTTTACCTTTAGACAACTACATGATTGACGTCTGTGTAGGTGGTTCATCTGCAGGTTTTGATGAGTGTATTTGCGAGTGTCAAAATACGTGACAAATGCCGTATCTTATGATTTCATTGACTTAGAATGTTAAATTACTTAAACCATCAAGGGGCCATATACAGTAACTGACGCAAATGTCAGCTTGATAGCTCCTCCACCTGTTCCTGAGAAAAAACTGTCTTAACAGTTGGACAAGCTGACAGACAACAAAGTAATCCTGTAAGGGTTTCCTTTTTGTCAATCAATGTACAGAACCCTAATAATTGATCAAATACCCCCCTTTGACTTGTTCAATATCTTTATTAATTCCTAAGAAACCTATGCTCTCTGTATTGGACCTTTGTATCATAGAAATAATAAACATATTGAAATCATCATGCAGATACGTGTTGTTATTTGATTGCTTAAGTCTGATCATACCCACTTCCCTTCCATTATTATTTATTTCTGTACGTACTGTCAGCTTTACAGTTGCAAATAATTATCAGATACCACCAGCATATTTCCATGCTGAATCGAATATAAAGTCCATTGTGTCTTTAGTACAAGCGTGATTTTCGCCTATGCTTTTCTACCTTTCAATCGTGGAGTTTCGAGATAAGCGTTTGGGGAGACCTGTCAGTGTTAATGTGCGCAATGGAAACTTCAATGTAAGGCGATCTTGCAATCTGGCCCTGTCACTCAAAAATATCCCCTGTGGCTAATGTTAGAGCACAAATTAAAACAATAATCATATCAATAACAGAAGGGCCAAGGATAACCTGTATTGCTACTGAAATGACAAATACTAGTGTTCACTATAGAATTTATGTTAAACACAAATAAGGAACATTACATGTCTTGTGGACTCAAACAATTGTTAACTCCATAGACTTAACTAATATTCGGAAACGCCCGCTTCTCCACAGAGTGGATACACGATCTGAAAAATACTACATGATATGCGATCTGACTAAGAAACAACAAAAATACTCTGTCAATCCTCCTACTTCTGGGACTGCATTACTAAAGAGGCTATCGAAATCCGACTACAGGACGAACTAATTAATAAAGACAGCGGCCTTCAACTTAGTCAGGCTTGGAACCCTGCACTCAGCCTGGAGAGAAAGATGTGGTCGCAGAGATCGAGGACCGTCCCCGACGGTGGCAGCAGGGAGACTGCAGACCCAGTACAGACCCAGAAGCCGCTTCTCCCACCGGCTCCAGTAGCCGCCGCGCCGGCCGCACCAAAGACACCAGGATAGGAGCGGTGGACGGGGTAACGGCTAGTATATATAGGGTGCCGAGAGGAACAGCACAGCATTCGTCAGGAACCACCTGAAGATGACAGCGTGTACGTCTGCCGAAATATTGTGGAGAAATTACGACGCTACCCGGTCGGATACCCGAGAACTGTTCAAACCACACGATATGACTGACTTCGTCTGTTGCACCAAAACTGGAAGAAGCTACAGGAATCGCCTATTTAGCATGTAACCTCAGAGGAGTAACCTTTATGCGTAATCCTAAGAAGCCGATGCCGTTGACTATATCACTATAGCAATAGCGTGCTGGTTGAAAGCAACGTAACTGCCGCTGGTGAGAAAGTGGCAGACCCGCAAACGTGGTGAGAGATGAAACCTAAGACCTTAGACAGCAGACTACTGTCTATAACTGCTAATGCAAGCCGGCCGGAGTGGCCGTGCGGTTATAGGCGCTACAGTCTGCCTCGGGCATGGATGTGTGTGATGTCCTTAGGTTAGTTAGGTTTAAATAGTTCTAAGTTCTAGGAGACTGATGACCACAGTAGTTAAGTCCCATAGTGCTCAGAGCCATTTGAACCATTTTGCTAAAGCAAAGCTGACGCAAACCTCCCCGCACTAGGCGGTATTCAGCAACGTCTTACGCGCAAGTGAGCAACAACAAAGCGCTCCCAAGAAGTGTGTACCAGACGCAGGATGAGGAATCCAAGCATCCAGTATCGTCCTTAAACGTGCAGCAAAATACAGTTCCTTTACTGATCTCAAAGACACTGAGGCTAAAGTAGAATTCTTCTCTGCGAAATGACAAGAAAATGTTCCTGCTCTTTCAAGAGCGGAGCCAGGGCCTCCTGCGAGTTCCAGAGATCAAACATGAAACCCCTTAGCTAAAACTGCCAGCTCAACTCTCTTTACCTCGCACCTAGGTACGGGCGAGCGAGCTCAGAAACCCCTCCGTCTTCATACTCAACGGCTCCGGCGACGCACACTCAAGTTTTCGTCGAATTTTCCGGAAGGCATTCCCCCTACACACGCTTTAAGCAAATGTGCCAATCTGGAACATCCGACTCAAAATATCGCGGGGACCAGCATGGTGTACGTGCTAAAACAGCTAACGTCTCGAGGAGCCAGCCCGTCGCCTGGCCGCTTCCAGTTCGCCACAGCACTGTTTGAAGGAAATTGCGTCCGCGACTACACGGAGCCAGCCAGTCTCCAGCGGTCACTGTGGAACAGCTCTCGCCGTACAGACAACGCTTGTGCCCCTCGTAAAACTGGGCGCTTCGGCAATCAGCAGGGTCGGTGGCCGCATTCCTACACTGTTCTGCATTCTGGCGGCCGCCCAAGACGAGCGTCTCTTCAAGAACCAACTACTGCCGTCCTGAGACACCCCACTGGACTTGTGTCTGCCTCAAGCCGCAGAATTAAACCTCGGGCCCACGGCTTCATTAAGCTTAGACCCTACGCAGCCATTCTATAGAAAAGCCCACCACTCAGCAAATTCGTAAACTACAAGTGTTAGTATACCTGACGACATTAGTCATACCACTTAACTTTAGTAAACGATTCCAGGCCTACCAACAACTGCCTAATCTCTATACAGGGTGAAGCGAATTTCGTGCACTCGGGCTTCGCAGCGCAGATCCTCACATGCCAGCGATAAAAAAAAAAAAAAATTATGTCACAAAATTTCGTCCGGTGAGTGCATCCGGCAGAAAATGGACGTTAAAGAGTGGCAATCTGGTGCAGTGGACAGAGTTTTGGAATAACATGCAGCAGATACATGGTTAGGTCTTGGGTTGAGGCCTATGTTGCTTATTTGGTAAATGTAGTGCAGGTGATACGGTATGTGACATCTGATGTGGATTACCAACACAAGTACAAGGATAGCGTACTAATAGGGACAAGAAAGGAGGCATGAAGGGCGCCAAAACAGAAATAACAATCATCCATTTATTGCACCATTACACACGCACATCATAATCATATGTATCACGTAGGGCACATACAATGGAGTTTAACAAATTACAATGGCATATCAACTCCGCTATGACAAACAGTGTGCATAATAAAGGGCGCACACTTTTATCAATGTAAGAAATTGAAATAATACTAGCATAAAATTAACTAAAATGCCGTGAAGGAAATGTTTATGAGAAGAACACGACGGGGCCGCAAGGGAGGAGGCAACACAATACTCAACTCGTTGTTGTTGTTGTGGTCTTCAGTCCTGAGACTGGTTTGATGCAGCTCTCAATACTCAACTCAGGTGCACCAAAACAAACAACGGACACCAGGCCGCGCCAACAACGGACACGTAAGGCACGCAACTACTCTCTCCGTTGCGGTTCCGCGCATTCCACCCAAGTAATAGCTACCTGAAACATTTTAATACTTGGAACAGTACACTAGTGATCAGCAAATAAAAAAAAAACAATCACATGACATAAAAATACAATAATTTAATAAAATCACAACATATGAGTATGAGCTTAAGTTCTTTCGGTAATTAACAGATTACGGAACAGGTAAAGGGGCCTGTGCCACTATTTAATCTTGCGTAATTAAACTACTGAATTTCTCAGTACCAGAGTTGCAATTAACGCAACAAGAATTAAACCATTCAAGTGATATAAATGTTACTTTAAAAGAATAATAAAATTATTTCATACAAAAGAGGACCAAGAATGGTCCGATCAGTACTCCCCAGTGAACCAGTTCACACAAATGGTAGTCCATGGCTCCGAGTACACAGCCCCATAGAAAATGGAACACAACCACAGCG
Source organism: Schistocerca piceifrons (assembly GCF_021461385.2). Classification (NCBI taxonomy): domain Eukaryota; kingdom Metazoa; phylum Arthropoda; class Insecta; order Orthoptera; family Acrididae; genus Schistocerca; species Schistocerca piceifrons. Next base: position 313,592,796 of record NC_060140.1, on the reverse strand, counting down.
ACCCGGCGTACTACCAGAACCACCGGGCAGTAAACCGAAATCGTACTAAGCCAAAGCAAGGACCGACTTTTAAAATAACGAGACCTAGCCTGGGCCGGACAACCGACCAAATGCCGGGAAATCCATAAGAAACTTCAGCTAACTTAATACCAAAACAACAATTTATGAACAATATGCAAACACAAGACCTCTCAGTCCAAAGGCTTCCGTTTAGTCGCGAAGGTGGCTCCGACCCGCCTGCTGAGGTGCCAAGCGTCGTACGGAGTACCAAATCAAGCTTAACCTTCGTTAACGGAAAGCGGAAGCACCACAAGACAAAATAAACTCCAATCTAACTGCGCAAGGCAAACTCTAAGGAGTGCCACTCGAAGACTATGCACTTGAAGATCAAACATAAGGCACCCAGACTAACGTGCCGCTGAACGACGCACTTCCATCACCAGCGTCTAGTAGAGTACGGAGAGCAGCGTAGCCCATCGATATACATCCATGGGACGGTAAACGAAGATAGCAATCCCAGCGACGGAGAGACAGGAGGACGAAATGACATCCCGCCGCCAATAGAAGGTATTTCAAACTCAGGCTACTGGACAAACTACAACAGGCGAGATTTTGCTCCCCTTGCGAATCAAGTTAAACGGCACACCACGCCGCTGTCCACACTATTAACCGTAAAATCACGGTCCGGTCTTTACATCGGGCCCCACTCGGCGTCCAGACACAAACAACACCAGCCGAGCCGAACTGTCTTCACGCCAAGGCAACCACCTCTTACCTCCTCACACGCCTCCAGCTAAGCCCCGGCCAGGGATCACACACGGAAACAACCGCCAAACGCCAAAGCGCCATCTGAGTGAAAACTCAGCACTAAGATCGATACGGACTTGGAAATAAGCGAGCACCGTAACAGCATCTTAATCGTCAACAGCGATTGCAGGGGGTCCCATAGAAAAGACTTGCACTTACCAACTACAATCGTAGAAATGTAAGATTGGTCAGCTTAGGAACAAGCCCTTTTCATGTCATGGAGTTTCACAATTACCTCATCCACTACCTGCGAAACCTGTTTTCTTTGTATCGTCCTCCAATGGTCCTAGAGATTAGTAGCAACTATTATTCTGGCCTCGTTCAGGTCAATACATTTCGTTACGGCCTTACGTTGCCAATAGGACTACCAATGTGCTTTGCGAATAATGTCCAAACTCGGTTGCTATTTGTATGTGTTATCATCATGGTCCCATGCCTTTCAACACAATTTGGTAACCGCATGCATTATTATTATTGTTATTATTCTATCGATGGGATTGTGGAAACATAACGTCTGTTACCGTTAGGGACACACTGTAATTCGAAACAGAACGTTGCACAATTAGCGATGTCGGTATGAATCATGCAGAACAATAACTGTCAGAGGGGTATCGCGCATTATGTGAAATAGGCGCATCTTTAGCATCTCGAAATTAATATTGTTTTTGTAGTTAATCTGTCCTATGACAGGTCATTTGCTTCAAATGTCTATTTGTTATTTGTCTAACAACATATTTGTTACATTCAGAGTTACAAAATGTTGTTGGGATACATATAACCTAAGAAACGGCGTTTTGTACAATACGAAATATCGGAATGAAATTAGCAAAAAAAAAAAAAAAAATTGCACCCCAAACCTGGTTCGAACCCACGACCTCCTCCATGCTAGCCCAAAACTCTATCCACTGCACAAACTGTGTAGCACAACTAACATGTGCTCATAAGGATACTTACCATACATGTGGTTACAGTGTTGCCAGATTGCCACTCTTTAACGTCCATTTTCTGCCGGATGCACTCGCCGGACGAAATTTTGCGCCGAACTTTTTTTTGTAATCGAAGGCATGTGATGAGTCGCGCTGCGAAGCCCGTGTGATCGAATTTCGCTTCACCCTGTATAATCGCATGTATAGGTGTTGGACGAAATCTCTGTAAGGGTCAAAATACTGCCACCCTGCACCCCAGCCCTTTCTAGCATTAAGGCCAGTTCGAAAAGGATCATGCTACTTTTCCCGCTCTCGTGCCTAAGAGAAGCGATCTCCGAAACCATTCCAAGGCAAGTTCTCATTCTTATTCTTTCACTGACTTTAATTAGCTGTAGACTCATCAGCAAAAAAACCTAGGAAATGTTAGCCTTGATTAGAGTGGACCCATTTACACTTGTAGATAAGTGCCCTCGCTCCTAGCTACCCGGATGTTATGGATTTATGGAAAGCATGATCTGTACGGAAGATTATCGATAATGCAATTTTCCAGCCGTTAATAGTGAAATCAACAACAGGGACAAACTCCAGTCGAGCTTCATTTAACCGTGGCGAAGGCCGAGTGCAGTAATAGCATAGTGCCATAGACGACTATTTTGCATGTGCGTGAGCTTCCTTATCTGTGTGGGTGAAAGCTTATATAGCCCACTGACCCTTTGGCAAGCATGTGTTTCATTCTGGATCGTCTTCTTTTTTGTCTTATCTGTACCCAGTGAACGCAGTCCTTACGTTACAAAACGATACTTATGTTTTCTGATACAGTCATTTAGAAGTAAATACGTCTATGTAGTAATTAATCAATGAAATAGTACTGAACAGAGTTAGAGAAAAAAGGAATTTATGCTAAAACTAGGCTAAAAGAAGGTTTCATTGATAGGAGGCGTCTTGAGGCGTCAAGGAGAAGTCAGTTTGGTAACTGAGTGAAGTGTATGTGGGTGGTGGGCGGGGGGGGAGGGGGGGGGGGAGGAGGGGGATCGGGGGGGAGGGAGGAGTCATGGGGCCCGCGAAGGGAGTAAAATTGTAGATGGAAACCTACTCACGTACAGTATGTAGGAGTACATTTGTTTTTGAGTTTATTGCTTTTGATGAGGGTATTAGTTTACATTGATACCCTGCTAGACAAACTAGTTTGGAGAGCTGCATCAAACCAATCTTCAGACTGAAAACCACAGGACTCTGTAAGACTCTGTAATCTTTCTGCAGATAGATGCGGGACCTCGGCATTTAAATACAAAAAGCGATCTCTTCGATCATCATTTGCCGAATGTTGTACAAACATTTATTGAATGTTTGTCTTACAGTCCGCAAGTGGTGATCGAAGGAATATTTACGCCAAAAATCTACGGATACCAATCACTGAATGCTGGCACCTATATTGACTGGCCTAGAGGTGGAATCCTTCATAGACGTCGGTCAGAGGGCCTGAAGATGGCATGTTGTAGCGCTGAAACTGGTTCCTCAAATAAAATTACAACTGGAAATTTAGATGGCTGAAGGTGTTTTGATTCGACATTTTACAACAAGCAATACTTTGGGGCGAAAGGTGGTCCTTCCTTCACAGGATTGGAGGAGGTAAGCGGTTGTGGCCTGAGAGGACACAAAGCAGTACCTTCATTTTTCCTCTAGAGCATGTATGCTGCGTCCTAGAGTTTCGAGAAAATCTTCGGACCGCTAGAAACACCTACAACCAGTCATAGATTATCAATACATACATGGATAAACAGACTCCACTTTGTTTGCCGAAACGGTTCTCTTCATGAGAAGGCCAATTAATATCTTGACAGGTTCATATTTTAACTAAAGGTATAGCTGTCCTGCCTATTACATTTTAAAACTTTGGTTAGACGCGTGGAAGTTTCGCTCCAGCGTAATGAGGCACGTACCTGTACTTTAGGCACAAGTGGAATCTACAGTAAAAATGCAATATAACAATATTGTATGTATGTGCTTACCATTTGACACACCAGAGACCACCAGGACTGTAGCTATTCGGTCATTTATCGCTGTGACTAAGGCTACGGCGAAATAAAGAAATAATGAACTAACCATTATGGAGCTGACTTGCTGGACCACGTTTTCATTCTGAAGATTTGACATAACGGTGCGGTACATTAGAACTCTGCTACCTCCACCCGACGAGCTACGTCCCATGCCCAGAGCACTTGCAGCAGCAGTCCGTCGTTTGAAATAAACTGGCCGCTGCACATGTATCATCGTAAGCGCCGGTAGGTCCCGACGTCACTGAAGCTTCGCAGTGGAGGTGGCAATTTTGCGTTTTTTGGATCGCTCACTGGAAAAGAATCTCGTCGACTAGCTGTCAGCATCAGATGTCTCGGTAGTTTATGGAGAAAAGTATATTATCAACCAGTGTATCCTTACAATGGACTATTTGTAACATAGTTAAGGGCAGAATTTGATTTTAAACGTTACAGAGCGTTTTGCAATACGTCACATATCAATTGCAGAGTACTAGCAATCTTCGAAGTAACATACACCAGAAAAGGCAAATTCGTCGCTACGATCTTCATGGGTGCACCGACGCAAATCCACCTTTCACGTTGGCGGTAAATACAGTATAGATTCCGCGTGAGCAGTAAGATAAGAGTCGTTAGTGATCACACAATTGGTGTGTTCGAACTGTAGGCCCCACTACTAGGTGGAAACCATCTGAAATTTCTTCCTGAAACTTTGAAGGTTATTCCTCTGGTAAAGTAACAGATAAGTGGCTGATTCATGTTGGTACCCAAGCACACTGTGAATGTGTTCAAATGTTCAAATATGTGTTAAATATGGTGGGACTTAACTGCAAAGGTCATCAGTCCCGAAGCTTACACACACCCATGCCCGACGGGGGACTCGAACCTCCGCCGGGAACAGCTGCACAGTCCAGGACTGCAGCGCCACAGACTGCTCGGCTAATCCCGCGCGGCACACTATGAATGTGTGGTGGGTCAAAACATGAATGATTATTACTCTAACTTGTGAACCTAATACAGATGCGCCAAAAAAAAAAAAAAGTGGAGACTAGAGAACTAGATGCCTGCAGTATTTGACTATGAGCAAATTTCCGGAAAAAACTGTAATCAACGGTTACTCTTTCGGCTGTTTATCTGCTGTAAGATGGCCACACAACCGAAACAGTATCATAAACAAAATATCCCATGAATTGACAGGCCGAGACGTCTTACATCAAAATGTTATTCATTAACTGATAACTGTGCTGCTTGACATAATGGCCTTTCCTACAATTGTTTCATAGGGCATTCTTTATTATGGTTAGTGCTGAACGTCCGGCCGATTATTCCATCACTAAAAGTAAACACTCTGGTTGGGGACATAGTGAGATAGAAGTCGGTAATGCTATCTTCAAGACATCATCGTTTCACTTGTCTTTAGCGGTTGAGATACACCACGAAAACCTCAATGTCAGAAGGACGATCATTTGAACTGCTGTTCTCTCGAATGAATGTCCACTGGGTAGAACGCTGAAGACCTCAATAGTCTACTAGTTAGTTCTTTCTCGTATAACTCGCAGATGTAACGATCTAGCGCTTTCCTATTGTTCCTGCTTCACAACAGCATTCACAAGATGTATATCCTACAACTTCAATGTATATGCACTGATTTACAGTTGCGTCGATTCATGGCAGAATGTTTCGTGTATCATGAATGAAAATACAGAAACATGTGTAATACTCTGTACAATATTTGTTGTTTATTTTACAAACCAGTTACTGAGGACTACGCAACAGAGTCTGAACTTCACTCTACAGTGGACACTGAAGAAGGTCCCCGTAGAGGGGTCGAAATGTCGGTTGTTTGAAGAAATATAACGATGCCTAACAATACAGAAGATGTTAACATCAGTGACAACGACCACGAAAACCTGCAGACTTACATAGTGTCCAAACCTGTTGGTCTCATATAAACAGCAGTTCGATAAGGCAATTATGGTTTTTGTTTCAGGTAACACTGAAACTGCACGAGGAACCAATTCCCTCAGTAGTGAAAATTTCAATAATTCGGTAGTACTACATGGCTTCATGGGTGACATTTCACAACAGTCCGTGTCCACCTAATGTGAAGGCATTAATAGTATGATGAACGTAAGATAAAGAATCGTGATTCGAAACAAATCCAGCTGGTATATGTATTGGAAACAGCTGGAAATTAAAGATGTTCGCGCTACTAGGCGCCATCCAACGAAAGCTATTAAAATCCAACGAGAATTTGGTCACTTCACGGTGCCGGGACATATAAATAGTGCGTATGCAATCAAAGAACATCTCTGTGTATGTGCCGTTATTTCGATACATCTCTTTACTAACGAAGTTTGTCAACCCTCTGCCATCTGACAGCGACAACAATGATGAAATTGCTCATGTAGCCGATGCATTAATTTCCTTCGTTATTTCGCAATGCCCGGATCGCCGTCATAATGCGCCACAACTGTACCATCAGAGCAGTTCCGCGCTGATTGTTTAACGTGTCATGTGTCTCGTCCGGCCGTTCTGAAATGGTATCGACACATTATAATGAGATTTGCCCCACGGCCTATCGATTAGCAGAAACAGTCCACTCCATATCCCATGCGGCGTCCGGCAATTACGTCAAAACATTTTGCCTCACAGATGCAATCGTAATGCGACGCAAGTGCGATATGAATTACTCCTTTAGGTCGTACGACGTCAATTGCTTTGATACACAAATTAATTAAATTCATCAGGACAGATGGATTATCATGTGCCTAAAGAGCTGTCGTAGTGCTAGAATATGTGAGGTGATTCATATAGAAATATAAATTCGGAGCTCTGCAGCTAAACGAAAAAGATGTCTCAAGAGTTGATTTTACTTGGTGGTAGTGCGGAAAGTTCTCTCCGAATTTTTACTGTTCCTTTGTTAATGAAGATTACGGTGAAATATATTCCCACTATAAATTAGACGTGTGAGTGATACATAGCACGTCGTTATAGCAGAAGTGTTCTTTGGCCTTATGTTTATTAAAATGAATACTACGTTACTGTCTCCATTTGTAATTGAGTAGCAGAACGTGAATATACTTGATACTAAATGCTCAAGAATGTGAAATTTCATTTTACCTGTTGTTAAATGTTACTACACGATTACACTCATAACTAATCACCACCGTGAGCATAGCACCTTTAGTACTATACAGGTTAGCTATACTAGAAATTACTGTGTGTTTCTTTAGCATGAATGTTGGTTAATATGACGGACAAGGTGTATTGCACTAGTGTCGTGAACCTTCTCGTCTCCTCTCTACCTCTTTTGTTATTGATAACCTTTCCTTTTACAACAAACTATGTAACCTTTTCTTAGGATTTCTATCTCTTGCTTAATAATAACAAATGAAATCTTCCTTTTGAAATTTATTCTCTTTCTTCGCATACAAATTTAATTGCTGCTTATTAAAAGTGATTTTCTGATTATTTCGACGAAACATATAATGTGTCGTCGTCGTGGCCCTCAGTCGTTACCAGCAATAACCCAAAACTGTTCCTTACCTTTTTTACTGTTACTGGATCGCCATCTGACTGCTACATCGAACTGCGACATGAATATACTTACTCTCTTTTACTATACTCTATTAGCTGCTGGTGGGCTTTCATAATAAGTGGCTGTATTTATTACCAAAGCTGACGTTATTCTTTAATAGCAAAGATGACGTTATTCTTTAATTAATTTGACTGAAGTTACGTAATTCATAGTTAAACTTTTGCTTGACAACAATAAAATTTTGCGAACTTTTACGTTGATGGTTTTTGGGATGGATTATAATCAGTAATGCAATATTGCTGGCAAAAGTTAATTATATTCTGAATGAAATGATTTTACAAACGTTCAAATGGGGCTTACTTTTTACAATAATCTTACAACTAGCAATGCGCAAACGTACCTTCAGTAGTCTTGAGTTTCTCAAAAAATTAATTCAATAATATTAGTTCCTCTTATTATAATAGTTAGCTGATGTCTCTATACATCCGTTTATAATCTCTTGTAAATCATAGCTGGTGGCTGGCAGGCACACCGCTCCTCTCAACCTCTCGCTTCAGACCGGCTACCGACTCGCTTCACTTCTCGCTTGCTACTGACCTCCTACGAACGCTACAGTGCCGTTTCTCTGCCAACAATGCTTTCTGGTGCAGACAATCCCTGCTACCATTACAAAATGTATCAATGTAACTCTTTTCTTAAAATGTATCCATACGCGGTCTCTCCCGCCCTTTTAAAAATTATATCAATTTGCGGTCTCTATTGTCAACAATACTTTGGTGCAGACATTCCCTGCTACCACAATTATTTCCAACATGACAAATATTAATTATTCCTACTTAATCCTATTAATAAAATATAAACAACTTTCATAAATTGTGATTTGACAATAAACGATAGAAATATACACGTCTTATAGTCGGAGAACGTGAAGCCAGATAGGAGTGTTGCCGTTAATGTGTCGTGATATATAGCGTTTGTCCTAGTCCCTGTAACCTTGTCGTTAAAATGCAAATTATAGTGCAGGTGGTTACTGATTCTTTCCTCCCACGATTTTTGGATGCAACGATTTTGAATATAGTAGGTCGACTGCTTTATGTCGCTGGCGCATGCATTTTGTGACACTGTGGTGCCATCAGCTAGTACACACGATTAGTACCGTTTCTGTCCGATGCCAGGCGGTCAACACAAGGTGACAATTAATTAGCAGAACAAACGACAGAGCCACAAATTGCTTCTTCGATGTGTAGTTAGAACAGTAGGAGCGGAAGACTGCATCCCTGTCTTAAATCACATTTCACCTGAACACTTCATTCTTGGTCTTCCATTCTTATGGTTCCGTCTTGGCTTTTACACCGTTTATAGTATTCGAACGCTTTTCTAGGTCTTGTTCTTGCTACTAGTATGATGTGTTCTTTCTCCACTGAAAGAGAATTAAATAGTAGAGCTCTGTACATGAGTGTCTTGTTGACTGAATTTAAGGTTCTTGTTTCCATTGTCGAGGTATAGGATGTTGAATTCATGCACGATAAATGTTACTGCGACCTCAAACATTTTAGCCGTTACCTTGAACCTACCATACCCTTCCGAATGTCAGTGAAGTTCACTGATTTCAAAAGTGCCAATTCAGCTGACATATTTGATGTCTTATGCTCATGAACAAGGCGTAATGAGAGCACTAAAACTGTGTATAGGTACCATTAAATTCATTTATCACCATCCTAACCAGATATTCATATACTGATTCCCTCTGTAAAGTTTTCTTATTCAACTGAATTGCTAATTCGTTTGCGTATCATCTCTGCTTATCAGAAGTTTTTCCTGTTTCTTTGATATATAAATGATAATATTACTTGAAAGTACAGCTCTTCGGTAGCACAGGTAAAAAATTTTCAACTCTACCTAGGTTTCAACTGCTCTAAGGCAGCCTTCATCAGAAGTAAAAAATTTTTACATTACATAGAGTAATTAGTTATGAAATGGTTTAGAGCAACAGTGCTCACGTTAAAGATAAAAATATATTTGTACATTATAAAATTTTCCTAGGAATGCACAACATGATTAAGACGCGCCGCTAAGGGTCGCGTGTGCGGCCGGCACTGTAAGCAGCGTGCCGGCCGCACCGCGACTCTTAGCCCTAGGAAAATTTTATATTTATTAACTTATTCTGTTTCTTAAGTATGATTTAGTCGGCGATGAAGCCGATAAATCTCAAGCTTGTCCAAAAAAACACCAAGATCAACAGAAACAAAGCTTTGGACTAAAAAATGGCAGATGGCGATATTTCTGCAGAGGCCTCAACACAGCACGTCTCTATACTACACCTTTTCGTCTGGGGTAGTACTTATAGGCACAGGATTTCATCGGAAAACACTGTAGCGTCTTCGTGCTTGCTGTCTAAGCCACCTCCGTGCCTGGCTGGCGAGAAAGAAATAGCGGACCAGACCACGACAGACACTTGAGCGCGAGTTACGGCCAGCCCAGGAGGATTGAAAGGATGGCTCGATTTCCGGTGCTGGCGGCCCGTGGCCCTGGCGCCTGCAACAACCTGCCTATCGGCTCCCTCCTCCACCCCACCCCCTTCCCAGTACCTTTGCCGCTGCTTCTCGCTCTCCCTGGCAGCTCTCAGCCTGCAATTACTCGGGCCTGCTGCTGGCTGTCTTTCGCCGCCCGTTTTAATTACTCCACGCCATTTCGCACCTGCTCCGAACCTTCGCTGCTGTGAACCCTACCCTTTATAACCCCACCCCCGCACGGCAGACCTTCGCAGCCGGCTGAAAGGAGAGCCAGACACAGCAACTCCGCCCACATTGTGTTCGGCCGGTGCCCCCACCCAGTTCTGCGGGTGCTATTACCTGATTCTGATGTTCCCGCTGGGCTACATTCAGCCTCAGAGCGCACGCCAGAAAAGAGTAAGCGTTTTATCAGCGACTTCTGACGCAGGAGACGGCAGGCTTAGGCATGCAGAAAACCGACCGTCTCCCAGTACAATTTATTCCACAGAGACAAGAAATCCCAAGGTGTGTAAGAAATCTTTCTGGAATTTGCATGGTGTCATCATCTTCAAGTAGGATCAGTGCACCAGATAGCGAAATAGTCACACCTAACGCAGGGGGATTGAAGAGTAGTAGATTTTAGTAGGTCCACTATAAAGCAGTTTCAACAAAACGTTCCATGTGTCCAGCTTTCCTTGGTTACTAAGATGCGGCTATTCGAATATAGCTCAAACAAATAGTCACAGATGGTGTTAAGCAAATGCAGATAATGAAGTTCAAAGTTTCTCTTCATATATTCCATCAGCGTGCCTATGGAATACTGTCTCAGGTACGCTACTGGATTCGTGATTTCCTGTCAGAGAGGTCACAGTTCTTGGTAATTGACGGAAGGTCAACGAGTAGAACAAAAATGATTTCTGGCTTTCCCTAAGGTAGCGTTAAAGACCCTCTGCTGTACCTTGTCTACATAAATGACTTATGAGATAATCTGAATAGCCGTCTTAGGTTGTTTGCAGATGATGCTGTCATTTATCGTCTAGTAAAGTACCAGAAGATCAAAACCAATTGTAAAACGATTTGAGAAAATACACTAGTGATCAAAAGTATCCGGACACTCACAAAAACATACGTTTTTCATATTAGATGCATTGTCGTGCCACCTATTGCCAGGTACTCCATATCAGCGAAATCAGTATTCATTAGACATCGTGAGAGAGCAGAATGGGGCGCTCCGCGGAACTCACGGACTTCAACATGATCAGGTATTTGGGGGTCACTTGTGTCATAGTCTGCACGCTAGACTTCCGCACGCTTAAACGTCTCTAGGTCCACTGTTTCCGATGTGATAGTGAAGTGGAAACGTGAAAGGACACGTACAGCACAAAAGCGTACAGGCCGACCTCGTCTGCTGACTGACACAGACCGCCGACAGTTGAAGAGGATCTTAATGTGTATTAGCCAGGCATCTATCCAGACCATCACACAGGAATTCCAGAATGCATCAGGATCCACTGCAAGTACTATGACAGTTAGATAGGAGGTGAGAAAACTTGGATTTCATGGTCGAGCGACTTCTCATAAACCATAAATCACGTCGGTACATGCTAAACGATGGATCCCTTAGTGTAAGGAGCGTAAACATTGGAAGATTTAACAGTGGTCTGACGAATCACGGTACGCAATGTGGCGACCCGACAGCAGGTTGTGGGTATGGCGAATGCCCTGTAAACGTCATCTGCCAGCGTGTGTAGTGCCAACTTTAAAATTCGGAGACGGTAGTGTTATGGTAGAGGGAACTATTACAGCACAGGCCTACATTGATGTTTTAAGCCCCTTCTTGCTTCCCACTGTTGAAGAGCAATTCGAGGATTGCTATTGCATCTTTCAACACGATCGAGCACCCGTTCATAACGCTAGGCCTGTGACGGAGTGGTTACACGACAATAACATCGCTGTAAGGGACTGGCCTGCACAAAGGCCTGACCTGAATCCTACAAAATACCTTCGGGATGTTTTGGAACGCCGACTTCGTATCAGGTCTCACCGACAGACATTGATACCTCTCCTCAGTGCAGCACTCCGTGAACAACGGGCTGCCATTCCCCAAGTATCCTTCCAGCAACTGATTGAACGAATGCCTGCGAGAGTGGAAGCTGTCATCAAGGCTAAGGGTGGACCAACACCATACTGAATTCTAGCATTACCGATGGAGATCGCCACAAACTTGTAAGTCATTTTCAGCCAGGTGATCGGATACTTCTGATCACATAGAGTATTTGTATGGTGCTAAAATTGGCAGTTAACCTTAAATAATGAAATGTGCGAGGTGATCCACATGAATGCTAAAAGGAATCCGTTAAACTTTGGTTACACGATAAATCAATCAAACCTAAATGTCGTAAATTCAACTAAATACCTGGAAATTACAATTACGAACAACTTAAATTGTAATGAACACATAGAAAATGTTGTGGGGAAGGCGAAACACAGACTGCGTTTTATTGGCACAACACTCAAAATTGCAACAGATCTACTGAAGTGACTGCCTACACTACGCTTGTCCGTCCTCTTTTCGAGTACTGCTGCGTGGTGTGGGATCTTTATCAGACAGGGTCAACGGAGTAAATCGAGAAAGTGCAGAAAAGAGCAACACATTTTGTGTTATCGAGAAATAGCAGAGAAAGTTTCATGGACATGGTACAGGATTTGGGGTGGACATCATTAAAACAAAGAAGAAACGATCATCATAATAAAATATGGGAAATCACAGTGCGCACGAAAAGATATAGGTGTCCGTTCTATCGGCACGCTGTTCGAGAGTGAAATAAAATAGAGGAGGGTTATTGTGAAGGTGGTTCAGTGAACCCTCTGCTAGGCACTTTGCAGAGTATCCCTGTAGATGTTGATGTGGATGCAGACTTCGTTGAGCTTCCGAGTTCTCCTGACAATCAAGAGCAGCTTTTCTGAGGTCATCCTGACGTTATATAATGATTCCAGCACTATTTGTAAACCGAACGATCAGTTTGTCTCTTGTTTTTAATTTTCCTTTGTAGATTTCGCATTAAACCACCCTCAGACTCAGGTGCCGCGAGTTTGTTGGCCAGGAAACGTGCTGATCCATTTTTCTGCGAAAGGTTTGGCTCAGGCATGGGTAATCTTTGGTGACCTGTGGGCCTGATTCAAATACATACTTCAGTCGGCAGGATGTTAAGTCACGTGACACGACTGCAGTGCTCGTAGCTCATGAATTCAAAACTGTGGCACCATGATTTTATTAGGTAACGAACCGATATGAATAGCACCTCTTTCCCTTTCATACGCACGTTTTCGATAGTACTTTCACTTTATCTCGACCACATCTACGGATCTCAACATTTAAATGCGTGTTGTGGATTGTTTGTTTACTTACGACGTTTTACAATATCTGTCTTAAAAACTTTCATTGCAAAATTCTAGAGGGTTGACTGAAAAGTAATTCTTCCAGCTTCCTAACTCTTCAACAGTTGGCAGCATTGATATGCGGCTGGTACTGGCTTGTTCCGTAGCCGCATCTCTACAGCTCCAGTTAGGCGGGAAGCCTTAGCATTGAACGGTTGTGTTGTTACAGTGTAAAGTATGGAACCCTGCGCAGACGGTCGATCAGTGCGATTTAAGAAACGTGAGTCACTGAATTCTTGACAGCAGAAGGTGTCACCCCAAAGGAGATTCATCAGAGAATGAAAGCAGTTTATGGTGACTGTGTTGATGTGTGGACTGTGTGTCGTTGGGAAAGTAAGTTTAATGATGTTGAGGCGGGAACATCTGACCTGCGTATCTAAAATCTAGCAACTGTTAAGGCATGAACATGACATCCTGCTGTTGCTAGGTTTGAGATACAGATGATAACGGGGCTAAAACCCCTAAACCGTTCAAGTGTATAGCGACGTTTGTCGTGCAAGGCTTCGCTCAATAAAGTATTTTACAGCTGTGGCGGATTTGTTTACCGTGAACGTAAAGAAAAATAAAGTACCCAATATGTAAATTACTGTAAACATCTCAGGATGGGAGGCCTGGCATCTTGAAATGCCATCATGGAAAAATAAAAGGCCAAAGGCCAACATTTCTACGTTCATTTTAAAAAGTTTAAAACCTAAAAGCGCTTCTACTTAGCATATATCGGCTGTATTATATAGAAACACAAACTGAAAGAAAAAAGAAAAAATGCGCTGGCTGTTGGTGGCCGAGCGGTTCTAGGCGCTTCAGTCTGGAACCGCGACCGCTACGGTCGCTGGTTCGATTCCTGCCTCGGGCATGGATGTGTGTGATGTCCTTAGGTTAGTTAGGTTTAAGTAGTTCTAAGTTCTAGGGGACTGATGACCTGAGATGTTAAGTACCATAGTGCTCAGAGCCATTTGAACCATTTGAAAAAATGCTAACAATAGAATGGTGAATTATCAAGCGGATAAGACTCGCCTGATACGATCAGTGCGTACTGATAGTACTGAGAATAGACCATGTGAGATCCCCATTTACTTCCAGTGACATTACTACCATCGCAGGTGATATGCACGAATCATATGTTGTTAGCACAATAAGAAAAGGTCGAAACCACTCAAACTCATGACAGCAGAATTTGCTAAAACTTCTACAGACTCTAGGACCAATAAGAAAGCAGTACTCATGTAGAGAGCCGAGCGTCGGCGGAAATATCGGAAAATGCGTACCGAACGGAGTACAATGCGAGTGCCTCGTTCTCCCTCCCACGAATTTCTTGCGGGGGGCCCCTGTTTGAAACCAGTAGTAGGTCGGATCCGGGCCGCGGCTTGCCGGTTGCCGTAGTTTTCGTGGTGTCTCACCTGACGAATAGAAATGTGCGGGGTGTTCTTGATACTGGCATGTATGCAAGTGGTTTCAGGCAAATTCCTGGATGTTTCCTTTGCAGGGGTACTGCCGACTTCCTTCCCAGTCCTTCCCTAACCCGATGGGACCGATGACCTCGGTGTTTGGTCACCTCCCAGAAATCAGCCAACCAACCAATGACACTACTCGGTGATTTGCAAGAATTCCAGCCGTCTACCTTCATTTCCTTCCCGAACTTGTTGAATCCGCTATAAATTTTATGGACACAGACTGTCCGCCATATCTTTGTATGTGTAACACCCATACGTGTAGAAATTCTAATTGTGCTTGTTAAAAGATTACATTCTGCCAGCTCAATAATGTCTTCTGTTCTATCCATATCCAGATCATTTGTACATTCAGATGACATGTGACATCTGGGCACTGCATCATTCTCAAGCAGTTTCAGGAAGACAGAAGTAAACACTCTTGAATCTGGTAATCTACGGTACAGGAAATCGACTGCCATGTTCTAAGTAGCAGCAGCGTGTCCATTGCAAAAGCCGCACACAAATACCATATCAGCACACTCAGCATTTGTAAATACATGTGGCATGCTTAAACGGTACACCAGAATGGACCAACAAAGACAAACACAACCATAGTTTTTTAAGAAACACACCGCCATTTGACTACTTTACTGTTTGTGTAAGTACAACTCAGGTTTCGGCCCTTTATGCCATCCCAGTTGAAAAATTCAAATATGTAAACTCAAACATAAATAAGTTCACTGCTTGAACTTCAAAACAAAATAGACAGGAATGACAACACGCGAAACAAAACCTTATCTCTGTATCAAGCAGAAACCAATAATGTTGGACACATATTACATGGAGTGTTTTACTCGAGTTTGGCTATACTACCATCACCTTAGATGTTTCTGGTTTCGGCTCTTTATGCCATCCCAACTGAAAAATTCGAATATGTAAACTCAAACATAAGTTCACTACTTGAAATAAAAAACAAAATTGATTGGAATACCAACACGTGAAATGAAAACTTTTCTCTGTAACAAGCAGTAACCAATAATGTTGGAACATATTACATGGAGTGTATTACCCGAGTTTGGTTATACTACAATCATCTTAAATGTTTAATATTCCTGCTGAAACATTCCAGCTGTATCAGACAGGTGTAAGCATTCATTTCAATAAAAAATGAATAGAAAATTTCAGAAAGTATTACAACATAAATCAAATTTGTCAGAACTAATAACTCTGCGAATCCTAATCATCTAAAATCTAAGGTGAAATCAACGCTTTGCGCAGTGACTAGCTGTTGACCTTCGAAATAAACAAATGTAACGTATCGCGCAGCTGTTTTTACCTTCCAACTGCGTTATGGTCAATAAATAACTGGAAACAGCAACAATCGTCTGGAGGTACAAAAGTGGAGTGATTACATAAAAATCGGACAAGTGTGAGAGCCACTCGTGCTCTGAGGGTTCCGTACAAAGTTAATTATGTATACAGACAGTGCATATATAGGTTTTCATGAGTTTGCGAGTATCGGAATATAGCATACATGGCCATATCTTTTGACTGGATTGACTTGCAAGCTT
The DNA here is from genome assembly GCF_021461385.2 of Schistocerca piceifrons. Taxonomy (NCBI): domain Eukaryota; kingdom Metazoa; phylum Arthropoda; class Insecta; order Orthoptera; family Acrididae; genus Schistocerca; species Schistocerca piceifrons. The sequence goes on along the minus strand of NC_060140.1, from coordinate 313,576,558 downwards.
AAACTTTTTACACCGCCAAGCAGTTGTGGATCCAGGTTTTTGACGCGAATTTCCACTGGATACTTCTACCTGATCCTAAAAAAAGGGGACTTGGATAGACAGACAGACGGACAACAAGGTGAACCTATAAGGGATCCGCTCCTACCGATTGAGATAAGGAGTCCTAAAAACTGAGTATACTGGACAAAAAATCTAGTCACACCCAGGAGATGTCACGCTAAAGCTGTGTATTCTCCTCCATTCTTGATAATGGCTCTATTTGGGAAGAAAGAGAGATCAGACATTTCTCCACGTGTGCCATATCCAGATAAAGTCGCTCGTTGATTACATCCCTGAATTACGGTGATGTTGCTACATTCGATCTACTGTTCAGAACAGCTCCAGATATTTTCTAAGCAATTAAGATCAGGTGCAGAAAACTTGTACACAGGGCAACCACAGCTGTGACTAATAATCTTGGGGATTAAGAAACCGCTTCAGCCGTATTTTATCGTTTTATTATCAGATCGCAACGGGTTTTGTGGCACTGAAAACCACATCTTCAAGTGACATCTAACTAAGAGCAAAGTAGCCTGGAACATGGAACCTAACATTCGTTGTCTGGCCAAACAAATATACCGCGAAACGGCGGCACGTCAATGCATCAAGATCAGCCGGATGCAGTATTTTGATTCATTGGTGTACCGCCATTAAGCGGTTTATTAGTTTGGTCAGATAACGAAAGTTTGTTTCCATGTTCAGGGCAACTTAGCTCTTATGACTTACTTACACGTTACCTGAGAATGCGGTTTTCATTGCCACGAAACCGGTTGTGATCTGATAATAAAACGATTAAATACGGCTGAAACGGGTATTTAGTGCCCAAGGTAAGATAAGGTGGTTTAGCGCCAGCTGAGGTGTGATGGCAGGCCTGAATGTTTCTTCAAACCAGTAATTTAAGTTTGAAGCCCTGTGAACACGGCTTCCGCCCTCTTAGAACAAGGGAGGGTCCACAGTATATTAACCATCGAGAAGATGTACAAGAAAGTGCAACACTTGGTCACAGAGAATTCTGTATTAACTACCACAAAGAAAATACGAACTTACTGAACATCTTAAAAACTGTGTGATTGGATTGAAGCATTTCTAGCAAACAGAACACGGCATGTTATTCTGAACGGAGAGATGTCTTTCTAAGCAGAAGTAACTTGGCTCCTGCCCCAAAGGAATTGTTACGGGACCGTTAACTTTCAGAATATATAAAGATTTCATAATAAAATTCTGTCGCCAGTTGCAAATATAATTTTATTTTCCTTTACCGGGTTCGATAAATTACGAGTAATTTGTCTCATTCATAAACCTACAAAAATTGGGATGTTGTATATCTTTAAACCTTGGGTGTACATTTGTGTAAAGTATAAGAAGTGTGTTACAGAAACTTACGTAGTATTGGTATTTATATCTGCTAACCGAATACTACGTAAGATTTGTAATACATTTCCTACACTTCACATAAATGTATAGCCAAAGTCTATGAATTTATAATATACGTAATTTTGTTGGCTTCAGACGATGAATTAGTTTGTCAAAAGTGGTAAAGCAAAATAAAAATAAATTTGCAGCTGATGACTAAATTTTATTCTAAAATACACTCCTGGAAATGGAAAAAAGAACACATTGACACCGGTGTGTCAGACCCACCATACTTGCTCCGGACACTGCGAGAGGGCTGTACAAGCAATGATCACACGCACGGCACAGCGGACACACCAGGAACCGCGGTGTTGGCCGTCGAATGGCGCTAGCTGCGCAGCATTTGTGCACCGCCGCCGTCAGTGTCAGCCAGTTTGCCGTGGCATACGGAGCTCCATCGCAGTCTTTAACACTGGTAGCATGCCGCGACAGCGTGGACGTGAACCGTATGTGCAGTTGACGGACTTTGAGCGAGGGGTATAGTGGGCATGCGGGAGGCCGGGTGGACGTACCGCCGAATTGCTCAACACGTGGGGCGTGAGGTCTCCACAGTACATCGATGTTGTCGCCAGTGGTCGGCGGAAGGTGCACGTGCCCGTCGACCTGGGACCGGACCGCAGCGACGCACGGATGCACGCCAAGACCGTAGGATCCTACGCAGTGCCGTAGGGGACCGCACCGCCACTTCCCAGCAAATTAGGGACACTATTGCTCCTGGGGTATCGGCGAGGACCATTCGCAACCGTCTCCATGAAGCTGGGCTACGGTCCCGCACACCGTTAGGCCGTCTTCCGCTCACGCCCCAACATCGTGCAGCCCGCCTCCAGTGGTGTCGCGACAGGCGTGAATGGAGGGACGAATGGAGACGTGTCGTCTTCAGCGATGAGAGTCGCTTCTGCCTTGGTGCCAATGATGGTCGTATGCGTGTTTGGCGCCGTGCAGGTGAGCGCCACAATCAGGACTGCATACGACCGAGGCACACAGGGCCAACACCCGGCATCATGGTGTGGGGAGCGATCTCCTACACTGGCCGTACACCACTGGTGATCGTCGAGGGGACACTGAATAGTGCACGGTACATCCAAACCGTCATCGAACCCATCGTTCTACCATTCCTAGACCGGCAAGGGAACTTGCTGTTCCAACAGGACAATGCACGTCCACATGTATCCCGTGCCACCCAACGTGCTCTAGAAGGTGTAAGTCAACTACCCTGGCCAGCAAGATCTCCGGATCTGTCCCCCATTGAGCATGTTTGGGACTGGATGAAGCGTCGTCTCACGCGGTCTGCACGTCCAGCACGAACGCTGGTCCAACTGAGGCGCCAGGTGGAAATGGCATGGCAAGCCGTTCCACAGGACTACATTCAGCATCTCTACGATCGTCTCCATGGGAGAATAGCAGCCTGCATTGCTGCGAAAGGTGGATATACACTGTACTAGTGCCGACATTGTGCATGCTCTGTTGCCTGTGTCTATGTGCCTGTGGTTCTGTCAGTGTGATCATGTCATGTATCTGACCCCAGGAATGTGTCAATAAAGTTTCCCCTTCCTGGGACAATGAATTCAAGGTGTTCTTATTTCAATTTCCAGGAGTGTATATACTACACTTCCTTACAGTTACGAATAAAATAAAGTCGGAAGTTCCTTGAGGCTTCTCGTGGGTGATGCCGCTATACACACAGAAGTCGCGACGCTAGAAAATTGTAATGAAATGCAGTAGAACTTGCAGAGGATCTACCCCTGGTACAGGAATCCTCAGCATAAAGAAATATTATCTATTACGCACACATAGACAGAAAGACCTTTACTGTATGATCACACGATCGCAGAACTGTCACTGGAAGCAATAACTTCCATAAAATATCTAGGAGCATGCGTACGGCGTGAGTTGCAGCGGAGTGACCATATAAAATTAATGTCTGGTAAGACAGATGTCAAGCTGAGATTCATTGGAAGAATCCTAGCTTATAAAACATTCGTTCAGCCAATACTTGAATAATGCTCGTCAGTCTGGAATCCGTACCAGATATAATTGACAGAAAACACAGAGAAATACAAATAAGGGCAACACGTTTCGTTGCAGGTTTATTCTATCAGCGCGGAAGCGTCACGGAGATGCTCAGCCAACACCAGTGGCAGACGCTGTAAGAGACGCGTTCTGCACCACGGTAATAATAAATGTCGTGTGACTAGGGTCTACCGTTGGGTAGTCCGTTCGCCGGGTGCAAGTCTTTCGAGTTGACGTCACTTCGGCGACTTGCGCGTCGATGGGATGAAATGATGATGATTAGGACAACACAACACCCAGTCCCTGAAATGCGAAAATCTCCGACCCAGCCGAGAATCGAACCCGGGCCCTTAGGATTGACATTCTGTTGGGCTGACAACTCAGCTAGCTGGGGCGGACTTGCACAATGGTGTGGTCTACTGTTAAAGTTCCAAGATCGTATGTTCCTAGAAGAAGCAGTCCACAGCTCGTGGTCTAGTGGCTAGCGTTGCTGCCTCTGGATCGCGGAGTCCCGGGTTCGATTCCCGACCGGTTTGGGAATTTCCTCTGTCGGGGACTGGCTGTTTGTGTTGTCCCCACCCTTTCATCATCATCATTCGTGACAGTGGCTAGATTAGACTGTGTAAAAAAATTTCACTGTGTAAAAACTGGGACTTTGTATGGGCGCTGATCGCGCAGTTAAGTGCCCCACAACCCAAACATCATCATCACCCAAAAGAAGCAAATAATTTATTGCTTCCTCCTGCGTATATCTCGCGAAAAGACCATGAAGATAAAATCATAGAGGTTCGATTGTACTAGGAGGCTTACCAGTAATTGTTCTTCCCAGGAATCATACGTGACTGGAACAGGAGAAAGGGGAAGCGACAACAGTACGATAGTAAACAAAGTACACTCCACCACACACCGAAAGGCGATTTGCGGATTATAGATGCTGATGTAGATACAGAGGTTAAGGCTAACCTAAGTGAACAACAACTCATGGTTCTAAAAGCCTCTCAAGATCATAGAGCATAAACCTCATACAACGCACACCCTATCTAGCAGCAGATGCGCTCAAAGAGTTGCGTCATTTAAAGCGCTCAACACACCAAGCCACACTACATATCTTCAGTCAGTTACTGTCTAGTTTCCGTGTTCTTCGATTCAGTGACTCTGCTGTCTGATATTCTGTCAATGTAGTTGCACCATCTTTCATTATCTTGACCACTGCACTTCTACATCTACATCCATACTCCGCAAACCACCTGACGGTGTGTGGTGGAGGGTACCTTGAGTACCTCTCGTATTGTTCGTGGAAAGAAGGATTGTCGGTATGCTTCTGTGTGAGAATCTCTCTCATTTTATCCTCATGGTCTCTTCGCGTGATATACGTAGTAGGGAGCAATATACTGCTTGACTCTTCGGTGAAGGAATGTTCTCGAAACTTTAACAAAAGCCCGTACCGTGCTACTGAGCGTCTCTCCTGCAGAGTCTTCCACTAGAGTTTATCTATCATCTCCGTAACGCTTTCGCGATTACTAAATGATCCTGTAACGAAGCGCGCTGCTTTCCGTTGGATCTTCTCTATCTCTTCTATCAACCCTATCTGGTACGGATACCACACTGCTGAGCAGTATTCAAGCAGTGGGTGAACAAGCGTACTGTAACCTACTTCCTTTGTTTTCGGATTGCATTTCCTTAGGATTCTTCCAATGAATCTCAGTCTGGCATCTGCTTTACCGACGATCAACTTTATATAATCATTCCATTTTAAATCACTCCTAATGCATACTCCCAGATAATTAATGGAATTAACTGCTTCCAGTCGCTGACTTGCTATTTTGTAGCTAAATGATAAGGGATCTATCTTTCTACGTTTTCGCAGCACATAACACTTGTCTACATTGAGATTCAATTGCCACTCCCTGCACCATGCGTCAATTCGCTGCAGATCCTCCTGCATTTCAGTACAATTTTCCATTGTTGCAACCTCTCGATACACCACAGCATCATCTGCAAAAAGCTTCAGTGAACTTCCGATGTCATCCACAAGGTCATTTATATATATTGTGAATAGCAACGGTCCTATGACAGTTCCTGCGGCACACCTGAAATCACTCTTACTTCGGAAGACTTCTCTCCATTGAGAATGACAGGCTGCGTTCTGTTATCTAGGAACTCCTCAATCCAATCACACAATTGGTCTGATATCCATATGCTCTTACTTTGTTCATTAAACCACTGTGGGGAACTGCATCGAACGCCTTGCGGAAGTCAAGAAACTCGGCATCTAGCTGGGAACCCGTGTCTATGGCCCTCTGAGTCTCGTGGACGAACAGCGCGAGCTGGGTTTCACACGACCGTCTTTTTCGGAACCCATGCTGATTCCTATAGAGTAGATTTCTAGTCTCCAGAAAAGTCATTATACTCGAACATAATACGTGTTCCAAAATTCTACAACTGATCGACGTTAGAGATATAGGTCTATAGTTCTCCACATCTGTTCGACGTCCCTTCTTGAAAACGGAGATGACCTGTGCCCTTTTCCAATCCTTTGGAACGCTACGCTCTTCTAGAGACCTACGGTACACCGCTGCAAAAAGGGGGGCAAGTTCCTTCGCATACTCTGTGTAAAATCGAACTGGTATCCCATCAGGTCCAGCAGCCTTTCCGCTTTTGAGCGATTTTAATTGCTTCTCTATCCCTCTATCGTCTATTTCGATATCTACCATTTTGCCATCTGTACGACAATCTAGAGAAGAAACTACAGTGCAGTCTTCCTCTGTGAAACAGCTTTGGAAAAAGACATTTAATATTTCAGCTTTTAGTCTGTCATCCTCTGTTTCAGTACCATTTTGGTCACAGAGTGTCTGGACATTTTGTTTTGATCCACCTACCGCTTTGACATAAGACCAAAATTTGTTAGGATTTTCTGCCAAGTCAGTACATAGAACTTTACTTTCGAATTCATTGATCGCCTCTCGCATAGCCCTCATCACACTACATTTCGCTTCGCGTAATTTTTGTTTGTCGCAAGGCTTTGGCTATGTTTATGTTTGCTGTAAAGCTCCCTTTGCTTCCGCAGCAGTTAACTCGGTTGTTGTACCACGGTGGCTCTTTTCCATCTCTTATGATCTTGCTTGGCTCATACTCATCTAACGCATATTGTACGATGGTTTTTAACTTTGCTAAACAGAAAAATCTTCCTACCTTTTTTTAATATTTCTATTTACAGCTGAAATCATCGATGCAGTAACCGCTTTATGATCGCTCATTCCCTGTTCTGCTTTAACTGTTTCAAATAGTTCGGGTCTGTTTGTCACCAGAAGGTCTAATATGTTATCGCCACGAGTCGGTTCTCTGTTTAACTGCTCAAAGTAGTTTTCAGATAAAGCACTTAAAAAATTTCACTGGATTCTTTGTCCCTGCTACCCGTTATGAACGTTTGATTCTCCCAGTCTATATCCGGCAAATTAAAATCTCCACCCAGAACTATAACATGGTGGGGAAATCTACTCGAAATATTTTCCAAATTATCCTTTAGGTGCTAAGCCACAGCACCTGTTGAGCCACGGGCCTATAGAGACATCCAATTACCATGTCTGAGCCTGCTTTAATCGTGACCTTCACCCAAATTATTTCACATTTCGGATCTCCGTCAATTTCCTTCGATACTATTGCACTTCTTATCGCTATAAACACGCCTCCCCCTTCACTGTCCAGCCTGTCTCTGCGGTATACATTCCAATCTGAGTTTAGGATTTCATTGCTGTTTATGTCTGGTTACTTCTGTAATGGTTTTATATGGTTCTTTCATGGCGTTTATATTCTTATCTCCTTCGACCTATGTATTTCAGGAACAACATTTCTGCTACTTCCCTTCTACTTTTGTTCCTGCAGCCGTAAACATATACGCCACTTCCATCAAAATAAGCAGTATAACACTTTCGCAGAAACGTTTGTCATCCATCTTCGCTTCATTTTTAGTGGGATGTCGCATGGTTACATAAACGGGGAGAAATGTGTTACCTACTTCACTGTTACTCTTAAGATACACTAAGCCCTCGTAAGATAAAATCGCTGCAAATCATGTTTCAGTCGATGTTTCTAACTATGCTCAACAATTTTCTTATTGTTACTGCAAAAATTATACCATAATGCCGATAATAAGAAATGAAATGCGGCAATTAATCATTAATCCGCTACCGACAAATGTAGTTCAACTACGAGATTATCATTATTCATCAACTGTAACTATAGCATGTTTGCCAGTTAATAACTGACATTTTTGACATTTAGAATGGGCAACAAAACTGAAACAGCTGGAACACTGTAAGTCACTGATGGTCAAACATGAGGAATTGGGGAAATGTGGAGACCTTAAAAAGTATCAGCTGACAACGTGCAGGTATAGATCGGCCAAAAAGTAAACATTCTGTACATCTCATACCTCAGTAGCATGAGAGTCAGAGGTCATTCAGCGAATGTGAAGAAAAATTAAAGAACCTGTTGGATGGAACGAGAGTAATGAGCACAGAATACGGATAGAGAGCAACAAGAAATAAGAGAAATGAGATTTGCCACCAACTTCTCATCAAAGCTGCGGACCATTTAGTACAAGAAATGTAGGAATTATAATACCTGAGAAGAAAATAATGCGTTACGGGATGAAACAACGACGATATAAGTAGCAGATTAGCACAGGTAAAAAGGACATTCCTCTAGAAAAGGGATCTACCAGTATGAAACATACATCTTAATTCGAAAAATAAATCTCAGAGAATGTACGTCTGGAACACAGCATTGTGTAGAAGAGAATCGTTGAGTGTGGAAAACCTAGAAAAAAGGAGGTTGAAGCGTCTCACATCTGGTGCTACACAAACGTATTGTAAGTATGGCAACAAAACTGATTTAATAAATGAAACATTTGCATCAGTATAAGTCAAAAAAGAATGTGAAACATCAGAAATTTGGAACCGACCCCCACCCTATTAAAACATCTGTACCTCGTACCATTTGTCAGGCGTGATGGTGTATCCCGTCCGGTCCAAACCTTGAATTTTTCACGTACGATACTTGAGGACAGAAAGACCTCCATGCAGGCAGGTACCGTCTTCGTTCCTCAATGTAATATGGGGACCCCATGATTTAATCTGTGAAAAAACAAAAAAAGGCAACACCCATTTAATGTTAACCCTTAACTGTATGTTAAGGACTAAAAATTCGCGAAGTCCAATTTATTTGTGATCTTTAATTCGAGGATTTACACTCCTCAATACAAAAATTTATCTTCAAACTTATCTTTCCCAATAGTTCATAAACTTCCTTCATTACAAAGTTCTATAGAAAGTAATCACTTCTTGACAATTTCTAACGAACTAATTTGGTGGAAAGGACCAAAAACAAAGTGATTTTGGTGTATCAGTTGAGGAGATATTGTATACTTTAAAACTGAAGTTAGTAATGAATCATTACATTCTTTGAATTTTGCATGAAATGTTATAATATTTTTCCACTTATATTACAACCACGTTCAAAAACGAAGAGGCCGAATGACAATTAAACTCTCGAACTGATGAATATAGTCTGCGCTCGGTATGATTTTTCTTCCACACGTAATTTTTCATTTGGCTTGTCAATATTTACACAGTTGTAAGATCAAAAGTGTAGATTATGTTTCTCCTCTGATGAACCACAAGGAATCATCATAGCTCCAATACATTTCTACAGTTACTGTAAAATAATTGTTACTTAAGGTACGGGTGAACCGCAACAGATCGTGTGTCATTTGATTTATTTTACTAGATCACTCACCATCCGCGAATTTCTGGAGATCCGTTAAAATTTCGATATGTCATTACAGCGTCAGAAAAAATTAATAACTAAAACTCTACTTACAACATAGTAAATTACATTCATTTACGTGGTTGCAACACTTTGAAGGTTTAACACACCATTAGGCACCATCGTCCACACATAGTGGTGTGAGCTGGATCTAAAATGTTTATTGGAAACTGTTTCAAACTGTGGCATAATCACAAATAAAGATAATGATACAGGAAGTACAGATCAACTTTCTTTAATTACAGTCAATGCTAAGAAACAAATTTTCGTCAGACTGCCACTTTCGGTCCATAATGACCATGTTCAGAGCTGATTGCATCAGAACAGGCCTAAAATTACTCTAATACGACTAAACAGTGCATCGCACGAACTTCTTGCCGATTTGATTCATATTGACTGGTTGTGTATGGCACGACTACGATTGCAATATACGTGAACAGCAAGTGCAACTCTCAACCGTTTCGAGAAAATCGAGTTCGAAAACTTAAGGCTTTCTTATATACATTGTTTAGACGCTAGAATTCAATGTGACGGCAGCCGGACCCAGCAGTCACTCACTCGTATCAGTGCGACTTCTCTAGATCGAATCCCGTTGCTTGCATTTTTTCTACATTCCCATCTAATTCTAACAACAGATTTATTATGACTATGCAACAACATCCACTTATTATTTCCGTATCCTTTATCATGACAAAATGGAAAAAAAGAACTTTCGTAAGGAGGTTGCAAATACAAAAACGATACACGAGAACTTTCCATCAAATTAGTGTAGTCGTTTTACTTATATTATTGTATCTCCATCTGTGGCAAGTTTAGTGTGTAGCCTACGGAGTACTGCACGAGTCAGGACGAAACTGATAGTAGAAACATGGAAAAAAATAATTATTGCGACATACGGCACATGTGATGAATGACAAATTTTGCCATTTGCATGTTGTTTTTTTTCAATATATCTACTGCAAAACAAAGTTAGTTTACATTTATAAGCGGTTCTCGGTCATCACAGAATTTCTCGTCGAACACACACACGAGAAAGCATGTCACCGAATATTTGTGCAGACAACTAATGGTTTACGAATGGTTCTGTAGAAGCAATCTCTCTATTGTGCTCGATGATGTATGTGCAATTTTGCATTCGCTTCGTAAGGTTATTAGCCTGTCTGTTAAAATAATCGACACAAGACGACAGCAGCGGAGCATTTTCTGGGGTAATTGCTATAATGCTGTACGTTGGCAGACACTCTCCATCTTGAAAAGTTTCGCCGTAAAAACTGAAAGGAGTAGGCTATACAGGAGCATATTTGTATGTCGAACACAAATGTGTTTTTAAAAACGATGTATGTCTTCGATAGGCTTTATATCACTGACTGTGTATGACGGCAGACACAGAGATACTGCTTCTGGTGTGAGATTATTATAACGTTGGAGTAAGAGAGTGCGTGGCGCACATTTGTAGGTAGCTCTCTGTGAGGAAATGACAATGGGCTAGGAAATTTTTTGTGGTGTGCTGCGTGAAGACACCAACGGTTAAATTAACTTAGGTACGTCAGTATTGTTGAACATGGAAACGGAAGTCTTCATGCAAGCAAGGTAAAGATGTTAAACAATTATGATTTCTATTTTTGCATTAAGTATGGATGAGATGGATGATAATTTGTAATTGTTGAGTAACCCGAGAATGTACATAAACTGTTTTTATAAAAAGGTAAGTTAGATATTTCACTTTTGTAATTTTTCTAATATTTTGTTAACAGAGCCATATGCAGTTTGATGATTTGCATTTATAGTAGTTTAATGAGGTCAGACAGTACTTGATGTTTAAATATCGTTGTTTGTGAATCAGTTGTGAGTAATGTAACTTCAGTTGTCAGATGTTTTTGAAGAGAGAAACTTAACTTGCAACATAATTTTGTTAAAAGACACTCTAATCAGTACCGCCTCCCAGTCCAGGTCACATGTTTTTGACAGAAGTTGGATTTTTCTCATATGTTTTCATTTATCAGCCCAAACAATGTCATTTGCATTTCAAAGTATTACATGCAGCATTGCACATCGCTGACTCTGTAGCTAGCACATTTTTTGTGAGAGAGCATAATATATCGCGTTACTCGATTGCTGCTTTAGAAATAAGATATTTTAATTTATGTGTTATGTGCACAGGGACCAAAGTTATCAGTTTTGAACAGGGCCAGATGATTCAGTGCCTAAGGTGCTGAATGTATTTTGCAGTGACAGTGTTTCTTTATTGGTATTGGGAGTTGAATTGACCAATCAATTCGTATAACGTTTTTGCGAACAATAACACAAAGTAAGCACACCACTTGCACTTACAACACGCTACATCATAATTCGAGTTCAGTATCCATTCCATAGATCAGACATTCATTCAACGTAATCGTAAAGTTTATTATCAAATAAAAAGAGTTACCTACGCCAGTCGTTCGCTTTGTGAAATCTTTTGATATTAGAATAGTCAGGTATATATATTATGTTCTCTCTAGCGCACTGTAGCAATAACAGTGTTATATTTCTTCGTCGCAATGGAATTTACTAGCTTGTACAAAAATTTTCCACAGTTCATCAGCGTTCTTATGCTCCGCCTTGTTTCCCATCGATTTCATTGTTCAATATTTTATGTCTTTGAATTTGAACCCATATGTGATTTACGATGCCGAAAGTGTTAAGGTTTCGGTGAGTAATCTGTCAATTAAAGATACCGAAATAGACGTTTCTCCGATTATTGACAACGATGTTGAGAACTGTAGTGACCGCTCTGCGGTGCAACAGTTGCATAGCATCACACAAAACGTTAGATCCGTTTCAAAAAATAATGTACAGTTTCCTGACACTATAATTTCACCCACTACATCTACATCTACATCTACATGGATGCTCTGCAAATCACATTTAAGTGCCTGGCAGAGAGTTCATCGAACCACCTTCACAATTCTCAATTATTCCAATCTCGTATAGCGCGCGGAAAGAATGAACACCTATATTTTTCCGTACGAGATCTGATTTCCTTATTTTATCGTGGTGATCCTTCCGCCCTATGTAGATCGGTGTCTACAAAATATTTTCGCATTCGGAGGAGAAAGTTGGTGATTGGAATTTCGTGAGAAGATCCCGTCGCAACGAAAAATGCTTTTCTTTCAATGATTTCCAGTCCAAATCTTGTATCATTTCTGTGACACTCTCTCCCATGTTTCGCGATAATACAAAACGTGCTGCCTTTCTTTGAACTTTTTCGATGTACTCCGACAGTCATACCTGGTAAGGATCCCACACCGCGCAGGAGTATTCTAAACGAGGACGGACAAGCGAAGTGTAGGCAGTCTGGTTAGTAGGTCTGTTACATTTTCCAAGTGTCCTGCCAATAAAACGCAGCCTTTGGTTAGCCTTCCCCACAACATTTTCTATGTGTTCTTTCCAATTTCAGTTGTTCGTAATTGTAATACCTAGGTTTTTAGTTGAATTTATGGCTTTTAGATTAGACTGATTTATCGTGTAACCGAAATTTAACTAGTTCCTTTAGCACTCACACTTCTCGTTATTTATGGTCGACTCCCACTTTTCGCACCATTCAGATATTTTTTCTAAATCGATTTGCAGTTTGTTTTGATCGTCTGATGACTTTATTAGTCGATAAATGACAGCGTCATCTGCAAACAACCGAAGACGGCTGCTCAGATTGTCTCCAAAAATCGTTTATATAGATAAGGAACAGCAAACGGCCCTATAACGCTACCTTGGGGAACGCCTGAAATCACTTCTTTTTCACTCGATGATTCTCCATCAATTACTACGAACTGTGACCTCTCTGACAGGACATCACAAAACCAGTCACATAACTGAGACGATATTCCATAAGCACGCAATTTTACTACGAGTCGCTTGTGTGGTACAGTGTCAAAATACGGAATCGATCTGAAATCTCTTGTCAATAGCACTCAGCGCTTCATGTGGATAAAGAGCTAGTTGTGTTTCACAGGAACGATGTTTTCTAAACCCATGTTGACTGTGTGTCAATAGACTGTTTCCTTCGAGGTAATTCATAATGTTCGAACACAATCTATGTTCTAAAATCCTGCTGCATATCGACGTTAACGATGTGGGCCTGTAATTTAGTGGATTACTCCTGCTACCTTTCTTGAATATTGGTGTGACCTGTGCAACTTTCCAGTCTTTGGGTATGGACCTTTCGTCGAGCGAACGGTTGTATATGATTGTTAAGTATGGAGCTAATGCATCAGCATACTCCGAAATGAACCTAATTGGTATAGAGCCTGGAACAGAATATTTGCTTTTGTTAAGTGATTTGAGTTGCTTCGCTACTCCGGGGATATTTACTTCTACGTTGCTCATGTTGGCAGCTGTTCTAGATTCGAATTCTGGAATATTTACTTCGTCTTCTTTTGTGAAGGAATTTCGGAAGGCTGTGTTCATAGTAAATCTGCTTTGGCAGCACTGTCTTCGATAGTATCTCCATTGTTATCGCGCAGAGAAGGCATTGATTGTTTCTTGCTGCTAACATATTTCACATACGACCAGAATCTCTTTGGATTTTCTGCCAGGTTTCGAGACAATTATTAATTTGGAATGAGTGGGGATTGTCTCTCAAGAAGGCGTCAAGTGAATTTTTATCTGCTTTTTTAAACAGGTACATTTTTCGCTTATTTTTCGAGGATTTGGGGAATACAATATTCAATCTCGTTACGACAATCCTGTGTGCACTAATCCCTACATCGGTTTTGATGCTCGTTATTAACTCAGGATTATTTGTTGCTAAGAGGTCAAGTGTCTTTTCAAACCGTTCACTATTCGCGTGGGGTCGTGAACTAACTGCTCGAAATAATTTTCAGAGAATGCGTTAAGCACAATTTCGGATGATATTTTATGCGTACCTCTACAGTTAAACATGTATTTTCGCCAACATATCGAGGGTAAATTAAAGTCACCACCAACTATTATCGTATGAGACGGGTACGTGTTTGAAATCAAACTCAAGTTTTCTTTGAACCTTTCAGCAACTGTATCATCTGAATTGGTACGTCGGTAAAAGGATCCAATTATTATTTTATTCCGGTTGCCAACAATGACCTCTGACCATACCAACTCACAGGAAGCATCTACTTCAATTTCGTGACAAGTTAAACTATTTCTAACAGCAACAAACACGCTACCGCCAATCGTGTTTAGCCTATCTTTCGGAATACCGTTAGGTTCTTCGCCAAAATTTCGGTTGAGCTTATATCCGGCTTTAGCCAGCTTTCAGTGCCTATAAGGATTTGAGCATCAGTGCTTTCGATTAGCTCTTGGAGCTCTGGTACTTTCCCAGTATTTGACTAGTAATCAGACGGCAGATTCCGGTCTTGGGGCGCCGCTGACCTGCACATGGCAGATGTGCACAATTCAAAGCTTGATTTTTTTACCGAATGCGGTCAGTGATTTAGATACTTTTCACACAATTAATCAGACTGCCAACAATATGTTAGAGGACACAATAGTGCAAAGTACTCAGTCTATTTTTAAAAATCCGTCAGATTCCGCGAACGGTAATTATGTAGATAATGCAACAAACGAGACGTCCATGGTTGTAAATGATGCCTCTACACCACAAAACACAACACTGGTAGTACCCGGCGCATCAGTTGAAAAGAATACGGAAGCGATGCTTCAAAATCCCATGCAGATGGTGATTAAACGGAATACTCAGTTACGAGGAATACGAAAAAAATAAGGTGATGACACCACTCAGTTCAATGAACTATTTAAGAAAAGTGATGAACAATTTTCCATCATACGAGAAAAAGAAGTTGACACAACCACTCAGCCGGCCGGGGTGTCCCAGCGGTTCTAGGCGCTTCAGTATGGAGCCGCGCGACCTCTCCGGTCGCAGGTTCGAATCCTGCCTCGGGTTGGATGTGTGTGATGTCCTTAGGTTAGTTAGGTTTAAGTAGTTCTAAGTTCTAGGGGACTGATGACCTCATAAGTTAAGTCCCATAGTGCTCAGAGCCATTAGAACCATTTGAACACTACCACTCAGTTCAATGAACAATTTTGCAGCGTACGTGACGAGCTTAAATCGTACACAGAAACGACTGATAACCGTTTTAAACAGGTAGATGTATTAAGGCAAGTGAAAAACGCCTTTCCGATAAAACTGAAGCCATAGCCAGGCAATGCGTAGACAGTACCAAACCTCTAAGATATGACATTAATGCTTTAAGATATCAGTGTAGTAAAACCTATAAAAAGCTTACAGATGAAATCCAGTCACTTAATGAAAGAATAGATCAACAAGATAGTGGATTAGGTTCACGTCCTCAAGTTCACACAGTGACATCAGAAAAGCGATAGAAAGACTTTCTCCGTAACCACACAGGGGAACACAATCAGCCTTACAGTCATTAGCAATACAAAGACATGAAGTAGAACAGCAGTTGCTCACTAGTCTTGTTGACGCTAGTATAAATTCCTTTACAGACGTTGCCACATCGAAAACCTCACATCCTACTGAAAAATCCATCGGCAAAATAGAGCAAAACTTTACTGAAAAATTTAACATGACCTCCATTAAGCAGCATGAAATTGTCAGTTTTTTCTCCAACGATACCGTCAGCAACAGCAGTTTGATAATCTCGGAAATATTAATGAACCAATTGTGTCCACCAAATCTGATAACAAAGCTAAGCTTCCCATGCCAGAAACTTCACTACATTTCATTGGTACTAACGACAATACCGTCTGGGGTGACGCTCATGACCGCCCTGTTGAGCCACCCATGCAGTCTGAAACGCTTAATGGCGAACTCATCAAACCTTATATTAAGCATGATGACCCTAACAGTAAATAAGTTTTCTGTCAACCCGAAAATGATACACACAATGCCGCCTTTTGTCGTGAAAACCTTCCGTTCACACCACAGCTGTACGCTTTATCGTGTGTAAACATTTCTGCTTCAGTCGATCTTCGTGCTGATAAATACTGTTCCCCACCGATTGATTTCCAGACCAGATTCATGCAGCAAAATCAAACCTCAACAAATAGCTTTTGTTTCCCTCGGATTAATGATGCGAAAAATCAAACATCAGTCGCCACATTTGGTCTCAACACATAACAGAATTTGTTTCCTTTCGTGACGCATACCAGAAATGTTACCTTGTCACAGCGTCACAAAGCAATATTTTTTGAAGAAAAAGACGATTTCCCTTACATTGAATCCTTGAATTGTGCAACTACGTATACCCCTCACAACCCTTTTTATATAAAAAAAAATCTGTCTTAGCTCGTGTCACATAATCGAAGGTGTTTGTGGGAGACTGTCACAGAAACTTTGCACCTAAAAAAAATTTCACACCATTCCTTATGATACTGCCTTCTTATGTTAGCAAGCATGACATCTTTTTTAAGTTACCAATCAAATTCACAGGTTCCACTATTTCTGCAATACACCCTCATCGTTTAATATTTATCTCATGATTTACTATGATATGTTAAATTTCCCTACCCAGTAAGCTATATTGCACTTAGTACTCCGGTCTTTATGCTTGCATACACTATAATCACATTTTTTCTTTGCTTTGGCCATAGCAGAAAGACGATTGACTGTCAATCATTTTCTTTACGGATAAAGTGCATTGGCCTTATCAAGCATTCCCATATCCTTCCCTGTAGATACGCGCACTGTTAGAGATATAGGTCATTTAATACATAGTTTTATTAAGCCCTGAAGGTGCTACACAACCTATAAAGATCGTTTCTTTACTCACATGATACTATGATTCTATGATTCTATTTGTCTAATATGTATTCATACAGGCCATACAGAGCTGTACTTTTATACAATACTGCTATTTATGCTCTTTGTTCTTGTAAAAGCCATGTCGAATTAAGTCTTTCCATTATGAGTTATGCATATGCCTCTAAGTGCCATATAAAGCTATAGGTAAATGATAGTTCATGATTATTTCTCAGACTTGATGTTTATGGTAGAGGAAAGTACCCAAAAGTGGACCCCCATTTTGTTTCTGAAATTTTGTGAGCATTCTATATATACTTCATTTAGTTGTCAACATTTTTAAGTGAAATTTTTAACAGTTTGAAATAATTTTCTTACTCTAAAAGTATTACAAAAAGATTACTTTTTTCTTTTTGCAAAATTGGTTCCTAATTCGGACCCCTCTTAAAACATTTTAAATAGCAATGAAAATGAGTCACAGACATGTCACAGTGAAATAAAACGTAATTAAGATTAGAAGTCCAGAATGAGATTTTCACTCTGCAGCGGAGTGTGCGCTGATATGAAACTTCCTGGCAGATTAAATCTGTGTGACCGACCGAGACTCGAATTCGGGACCTTTGCCTTTCGCGGGCAAGTGCTCTACCATCTGAGCTACCGAAGCACAACTCACGCCCGGTCCTCACAGCTTTACTTCTGCCAGTATCTCGTCTCCTACCTTCCAAACTTTACAGAAGCTCTCCTGCGAACCTTCCAGAACTAGCACTCCTGAAAGAAAGGATACTGCGGAGACATGGCTTAGCCACAGCCTGGGGGATGTTTCCAGAATGAGATTTTCACTCTGCAGCGGAGTGTGCGCTGATATGAAGCTTCCTGGCAGATTAAAACTGTGTGCCCGACCGAGACTCGAACTCGGGACCTTTGCTTTCGCGGACAAGTGCTCTACCACCTTTTTTTTATTTTTTGTTCGAGGATCGAAGGATCAGGAAGAGGATGTAGTGGGTTTGTCGATGTTGTTTTATTTATTTATTTCTTTAATTTTTAGAACATTTTTTTTAATTTTCTCCTCTACGGTCGCAGGTTCGAATCCTGCCTCGGGCATGGATGTGTGTGATGTCCTTAGGTTAGTTAGGTTTAAGTAGTTCTAAGTTCTAGGGGACTGATGACAACAGATGTTAAGTCCCATAGTGCTCAGAGCCATTTGAACCATTTAATTTTCATTTTGTATTGTGTTTATAGATTTATTTTTGTTTCATTACAAAGAAAGATCCTACAACTACCGTAGTCGAGCGTCCGAGTCGTCTTTGTTGGGAGGGGTTCCCCCCTATTCCGTCCGTAGAGGATCAATATGCTCCAAGATTCTTCTTTATTTTCAGCGTCTCATACCCGGAACGCCCCAGTGAGCAGGAGGATCCGCAAATAATGTACCTAAATAATTTGCGAAACGAGTTCTGTACTTCGGGTGGCGGCTGAAAGCTGCATGTGTCGTCATCAATAGGGACCAAAAGTCGAGTGTGCTTTTGGGAGCATCGCAAAATATGTAGTAAAGGGTCATGCCTTTTAGCCAGTTAACGGCGTTCGTCCTGGTTGATGGAAAGTATACTCCGTCGGGGCGCAGTATATCATCAGGGGAGATAGACTCGGGCAATCGCCGCAAGTGTGTTGCCAGAATGCGGTGCGTCAGTAGGCAGCACTCGCTGGTCGCGGCACACGTCAGACGGTGTGCATCCGAGTCAGCGACTGAGCATGTCGGACACAAGGGGTCGACCGTTAGATGTATGGAATGTAGCCTCTGACGAGTAGCGAACTTCCCATTCACAACCACGTACCACAACGAACGCACCGTCGTAGGTAGAAAAGGCGTGTGTACCGCTCGCCACACCGTGTTCCAGGTGACTTCAGGATGTCTGTGTGCGACCATATTTACAGGTTGCTGCTGTTGATAGAGGCAATAATAGTCTTTTGTGCTGGTCTTCCGTGTCGTCGGAAGTTCTGACCATAAGTAGCTGAAGTCGATCAAGAACTCTCTGATGTGGGTGAGTGCCGGTGAAATGTGTCCTACAGAAACCGGGGGATGCAGAGAGTGTGGTGCCACTTCCGCTATAAGGGTGCCCGTCAGAGTGGCGTGGGCAGAGGTCCATGTGCGATGCATAGTGTTGAGATAAAGCGATCTCGCACGATTATATACATGAATTAAACCTATACCGCCCGCCCGCTGCGGCAGTGTCAGTGTGGCGTATCGGACTTTAAAAACTAGACCGGTGCTTACGAAATATCCATATGCTGCTTGAAATCTGTCGGCCATCGTAGCCGTCAAGGGAAGGATATGCGCAAAATAGTTCAGTTTTGAGATAAGATAGGTGTTGACATAACGTGTTCTGAGGAGCATATCCAAGCGACGCAGTTTGTTGTCCTGCAGCACAGCACGTGTCTGGTGTAGGAGCCGGCGGTACGTAGCCGTCGCCGTGCGGCGGACATTGCTCTAGAATTGCACTCCTAAACACTTGAGTACGGGCACCTTGTCAAAGGGCACCGCCGTTGTGTGGGAAATCCCCCCGCCGACATCCATGTATTTTGTCTTCTTCACGTTGATGACGCTCCCAGCGACCGCCCCGTACTGGCGCAGCCACTGTAGCGCCATATGCATTTCATCCTCTGATCTGGCCAGGAACACCACGTCATCGGCGACTGCACCACAACGAAAGGTCACATCCCGCAAGGAGATACCAGTTAATCGCTGCCGTAGACCATGTAAAGCTGGTTCAAGCGCTGCAGCAAATAATATACCCGACAGGGGGCACCCTTGTCGCACTGACCGTCCAACAGCAATGTGACCAGACCGATAACCGTTGACCATCACGCGGGAGCGCGCTCCGTGGACCAGTCGAAGGACCACCTGTGCAGACTCCGGAGAGAGGCCCATGTGTTGCAAAACTGCGCGTAAGTAGCCGTGGTCGACGCGGTCGAGGCGTGGTCAAAATCTACGGCGACAAGGGCGCCTCGTATTTTGCAGGCCGCCGTCAAAGCAATTACATCGCGGTATGCTCCTAACGCCTTATGAATGTTGCTGACACCACCTAAACATGTCTGATCGGTGTGGATGGCTTTCCCGATAGCGGTGTGGAGACGCGCGCGGAGGATACGGGTGAAGATCTTGTAGTCGTTGTTGAGGAGTGTGAATGGGCGAAAGTCCTGCCACCTACAACCACCATTCGGTTTTGGTACTGAGATCAAGATGCCTTCTGTGAATTCTGTGGGGACAGTGAAATCAGGGCGGATCATGTCTTGAAACATTTGGAGCCACTTGTCGCCCATAAGGTCGTAAAAAGTGCGGTAGAATTCCAGGGGTAAACCGTCCGGTCCAGGCGACGTGTTTGGTGCTCCACGTGCCAAGGCCGATGTCAGCTCGTCAGGTGTAATGGGCAACAGCAGACAATCATCGGGTGCCACGTCCCGAGGGGCGTGAAAATCGTGCAACAGCTCGTCATAATCACGTACATTTCGCGGATCTTCCATGTACAAGGTCCCATAGTGTCTGGTGAACGTGTGCGCGATATCTGTTTGTGTCACTGCGTGGCCGCCCTCCTCCGTGTTTACCGCCGTAGTGAGCTGACGTTTGCGGTGGCGCCTCTCGCGCACAATGTGATACACTGACTCCGTTTCGTTGGGGATACAGTCTTGCACTCGCGCACGGATGCGGACACCTTCTAGCTGCTCTGTCCTGATGCGAAGTAGACGAGCTTTGATGCGTTGAACGGACATCTGGCGTTCGGGAGACAGCGGTTGCGTCGCCAGCTCACGTAACGCTGAATAGTAAAATTCCTATGTTGCCCTTTGCCGGTTCGATCTGTCACGCCCGTAGGCCATCAAGGTCTCTCGGAGTGCATGTTTGACACATCCCATCCCCCACAGCAACGTGGAAGTATACATGGACAGACGCCTGATACATCGACGCCACGTGTCAGTGACTGCTCACCGGCACGCTTCCTCGCGAAGGAGGGAGACGTTCAGCGTCCACGGGCCCCTGCTGCGTCTTGTGAGTTGTCAGGGTAAGGTGACAGTGCAGGTGTACGCGTGATGGTCCGTGAAGGCCGTCGGCCAGAGTTCTGCATCACGGGTTGCTGTGCGGAGGGCACGCGAGACGTATATCCGGTCCAGACGACTGGCAGAATGGCTGGTAATGTGCGTATATCCACTCTGGGTCCCATGATGTAAGAGCCATGTGTCGTGGAGCGCGAGGTCACGTATCAATGCCTGTAGAGCCGGGCGTGGGACGTAATGCAGTATCTGGTCCTCGGGCCGCAGAACACTGTTAAAATCGCCGCCCACTATGTAATGGATTCCGCAAACAGAGATCATGTGAAACTCAGCTCGCCCTATTTGCCCAAGAAATTCACAGTGCCGTAGACACTGGCGAGCAGATTGATGCCGTATTCCTGGACTTCAGGAAGGCATTTGATACGGTTCCGCACTTACGTTTAGTGAAAAAAATACGAGCTTACGGAATATCGGACCAGGTTTGTGATTGGATTCAGGATTTCCTAGAAGAAAGAACACAACATGTCATTCTTAACGGTTCAAAATCTGCAGATGTAGAGGTAATTTCGGGAGTACCGCAAGGAAGCGTGATAGGACCTTTATTGTTTACAATATACATAAATGACTTAGTTGACAACACCGGTAACTCCGTGAGGCTATTTGCAGATGACACGGTTGTCTACAAGAAAGTAGCAACATCAGAAGACTCGTACGTACTCCAGGAAGACCTGCAGAGGATTAATGCATGGTGCGACAGCTGGCAGCTTTCCCTAAACGTAGATAAATGTAATATAATGCGCATACATAGGGGCAGAAATCCATTCCAGTACGATTATGCCATAGGTGGTAAATCATTGGAAGCGGTAACGACCGTAAAATACTTAGGAGTTACTATCCGGAGCGATCTGAAGTGGAATGATCACATAAAACAAATAGTGGGAAAAGCAGGCGCCAGGTTGAGATTCATAGGAAGAATTCTAAGAAAATGTGACTCATCGACGAAAGAAGTAGCTTACAAAACGCTTGTTCGTCCGATTCTTGAGTATTGCTCATCAGTATGGGACCCTTACCAGGTTGGATTAATAGAAGAAATAGACATGATCCAGCGAAAAGCAGCGCGATTCGTCATGGGGACATTTAGTCAGCGCGAGAGCGTTACGGAGATGCTGAACAAGCTCCAGTGGCGGACACTTCAAGAAAGGCGTTACGCAATATTATTATCGAAATTACGAGAGAGCACATTCCGGGAAAAGATGGGCAACATATTACTACCGCCCACATATATCTCGCGTAATGATCACAACGAAAAGATCCGAGAAATTAGAGCAAATACGGAGACTTACAAGCAGTCGTTCTTCCCACGCACAATTCGTGAATGGAACAGGGAAGGGGGGATCAGATAGTGGTACAATAAGTACCCTCCGCCACACACCGTAAGGTGGCTCGCGGAGTATAGATGTAGATGTGTAGATGTAATGGTCCATATTTCCTTTTAAAAGTGGGGCTACCTCCTCCGAATACAAGACATGCCTGTCACCACGGTGCGGATTACCGGAGGGAGCGTAGACGTTAATGAGGCGGACTGCGCCAAGTGTGAGTGCGATTCCTACGTCACGTCCGTCGCGTCTATGCCATCTCGGAGAAGGATGGCCGTTCCTCCTGCGCCATCACCTAATGGTAGGCTGTAGGTGGTGTAGCCATATAGGTCTGAACGCAGCTCGGGACGGACCTCCTGGAGAAGAGCAAGTCTGCCGTTCTGATCATGTCGTGTAACATGCGGGTCTTGACAGTGGAGTGGACACCATTTACATTGACTGTTCCCACACGGTATGACTGAGACATATCAAGTGGCGGAGACAGTGTGCCGGTGCAAGCCCAGAGTGATCTCACACACCACACAGCCATCCATCTGCATGCTGTGCATTACTGTGCCGTATGAGTCCCTGACTGGCAGAGCCCTCCGGGCTCAATGTCAGCCATGGGCTGTGGTGGAGATATCGATGTTTGCTGAGCATCATCTGCCTCCATATCGTCTGCCCAATCACCAAGAGACGATTGTGATGTCATTGGTGACTGGTCGCTTTCACAGGAGCCCACATTTTGGGAGTCGACGCAATGCGCCTCGTTTTCTGGGCCACCAAATTTAGGAGAGTGTTCCTTGTCTTCAGGCACCTTCTGGTGAATGATGCCACTGGAGTCCGTTGCAATAGTGGACGAGTCAACGAAGTCGATGTCTTCCGCCAGCTTCACATCCCTGTCCTGTTCTTCAACTGACAATCGCCTCTTCTTGTGTCGCTTGGGTGATTTTTGCTTTCGGGTCCGAGATTCGACATCCACTGGAGGGCGGGACTTGACACAGTCTCGGTCGCTAGGAATCCCTGTGTCAGATCCCGACAGTGACGGTGGCTGGGTGCCCACGACACTGCGGTGGGCAGAGGCTTTAGGAACCTCTGCACCGTTGGGCTGCGGCGTCGTCGACGGCGCTGACTCTCCAACGGAGCTGGCAGCGGCTTGAGGAGGTAGCAGGTTTTGATCATCCATCACATCATGTCGTGCCGCCTCCACATAGCGGGAGAGAGGTCATAGTGGATCGTTGGGGAAGTTCATTGCAGAGCACCTGAATGAGGCGGTGCTGCAGACACTCAGTTCTAACATGGCCCTCCTGGCCGCAGCCCGAGCAGGTCCTCGGTTGTCCATCATATATAACAATTGCGCGGCAGCCACCAACGAAAATATATGATGGAACGTGCTTCTTAAGTTCTATGCGCACTTGTCGTACCCCATTAAGGACAGGGAACGTTTCGAATGTGTTCGATTTCTCCTCTGTGTGGCTCAGAACTGTGCCGTATGGCCGCAGCGCATCAACTACTAGGTTGGCAGGAACTTCGAACGGTAGTTCAAAGATGCGCACGGTACGCACCCCCAGACCAGCATGGTCAACTCCTACCACGCTCACATTACCGTCTGCGTGACAGAAGCGAAAGCCGTTTGCAGATCGTTGGAGTAATCTGTCGCAGGCCGCTTCGTCAATCAGTTTGAGGTACACTGTGCTGGTTACAATAGACAAATGAATGCCTATCAGTTCTTGTGGTTCTATGTGCATGATGTCTCGTAGAAACCGTTCAATTTCATGGGCCTTCGGTCTCGTGTACGATGCGTTGAACGTTAGTTTGATTGTAGCTTTTCGATATGAGAACGCCATGGTGGGTCGGTACAGGTACTATAACGCAATACAACGACGCGACCGCGCGATAGCGGGTAAAGAACAACACCTGCGGAGAACTGCCCGGCGCGCCGAGCCCGTCCGCACGGTATCACGGCTGAAAGCCGACTGTGAGCTACCGAAGCACGACTCACGCCGGTCCTCACAGTTTTACTTCTGCCAGTATCTCGTCTCCTACCTTCCAAACTTTACAGAAGCTCTCCTGCGAACCTTGCAGAACTAGCACTCCTGAAAGAAACGATACTGCGGAGACATGGCTTAGCCACAGCCTGGGGGATGTTTCCAGAATTTCACTCTGCAGCGGAGTGTGCGCTGATATGAAAATTCCTGGCAGATTAAAAACTGTGTGCCCGACCGAGACTCGAACTCGGGACCTTTGCCTTTCGCGGGCAAGTGCTCTACCATCTGAGCTACCGAAGCACGACTCACGGCCGGTCCTCGCTGCTTTACTTTTGGCAGTATGTCGTCTCCTACCTTCCAAACATTACAGAAGCTCTCCTGCGAGGTAGGAGACGAGATACTGGCAGACGTAAAGCTGTGAGGACCGGGCGTGAGTCGTACTTTGGTGGCTCAGATGGTAGAGCACTTGACCGCGAAAGGCAAACGTCTCGAGTTCGAGTCTAGGTCGGGCAGACAGTTTTAATCTTCCAGGAAGTTTCAAGTTTCAAGATTAGAAGTATTGCTTTAATGAAACCAAGTACGTATTTTGAAGCAGAAAAAATTACAAAATGAAACAAAAATCGAACAATTTATGAATACATTGACTTTAGCGGCAGAAGTAACAAATGTAATTATCTTTTTCAGCCCCTGCACACTTTGTATGTGCCCACACATCAGACATATGACCCACAACTCTCCTTTTGTGTGCTCTGAAAACTTCCCGGAACAAAAGATGCACTCAGCGTCTTCATCATCTTGGGAAGGCATAACTCCTGAAATGGCTTCTAATTCAGACGTTCCACTAGAGGTGCTGGCATCTTCATCTTCATGGCTGTATTTATCGTCTTCGTTCTTGAAATGAAGTCGCTTTTTTACTGGTGCTTTCCCTTTTCCTGAAGACGTCACTAATACGGAACCGTGGCCGCGACCACGTCTGCCCTTTTTTGCTTGACCCCGTCTCTGTTGCTTTGTAGCTTCTTTTTATTCTTCAGCTTTCTGAGTTTTAACCAGTTGTGTTTTGTAGAAGCGAGAAAGTTATGACAGTAGAACTAAAACCTTTTCGTCCCCTAGTAGAGGTCCGCGTTTTGATATGCGGGACCGGAAATATGTCGAATGGACTTTTTTTGGTAGACGAGCTAAATTCTGGTGATGCACCAAATGGTGGTAGAGTCAATCTCTGATCTGCCAAAGATGCTTCTTTAGATCGAATGGCTCTCCCTGGTTTGTCAAACAAGTTGATGGGTTGTCTGATATCAATGATTGTCTCTTAGATGTTTCGTAAAAAGGGATTGTTTGTTTGCTTTTTGTTTGCTTTGTCAATGCATTCTGCATCTGAGAAAAGCGTCTTGTTCAAGGGGTATATCCCTGTAACTTTAAAACCATTGACAGCAATTTGAACTGTTTGACATTTGAGATAAGCTCTGCCAAATAGCTCCATGATGTCATAAGCACAGAGATCCCATTGATTATGTCTCAGCCACTACCTGACTTCTTCGTTGTAGTAGACTTTTAAAGGACTCATACACGTCCTATCCAACAGCTGCAAATTATGTGAGCTATGAGGAGGCAATGACACTATGGTAACACGGTTTGCTCTCGCCAGATCAGTTAAGTCAATGTTCTGTGTATGGCTAAAGTGCCCATCCAAGATCAGTAGCAGAGGCTTTTCCTTTGTAGGATTGGTGCTTTCAATGAAGTGTTGGAACCATTGAGTGACCAGATTGGTTTGGATCCACCCAGAAGTATGCACTCCACATATAGTGCCTGGCGGTGCCCCTTCCTTCAATTGGTCACTCATATTTGTGCGCGTGAAAATTACCAGAGGAGGTACAAATGAACCAGCAGCATTCATACAGCAGACTGTAGTTATAAGAGCCCCTCTTTCTGCTGATGTTAAAGCAGCTATTCGTTTTTTCCCCTTCAGGTCGATGACTTTCGCAGACTTTGCCAAATAGCTCCATGATGTCATAAGCACGGAGATCCCGTTGATTTTGTCTCAGCCACTGCCTGACTTCATTGTTGTAGTAGACTTTTAAAGGACTCATACACGTTCTATCCAACAGCTGCAAATTATGTGAGCTATAAGGAGTCAATGGCATTATGGTAACACAGTTCGCTCTCGCCAGATCAGTTAAGTCAATGTTCTGTGTATGGCTAAAGTGCCCATCCAAGATCAGTAGCAGAGGCTTTTCCTTTCTAGGATTGGTGTTTTCAATGTAGAGTTGGAACCATTGAGTGAATAGATTGGTTTGGATCCAACCAGAAGGATGCACTCCAAATATTGTGCCTGGCGGTGCCCCTTTCTTCAATTGTCCACTCATATTTGTGCGCGGGAAAATTACCAGAGGAGGTACGAATGAACCAGCAGCATTCATACAGCAGACTGTAGTTATAAGAGCTCCTCTTTCTGCTGATGTTAAAGCAGCTATTTGTTTTTCCCCCTTCAGGCCGATTACTTTCGCAGCTTTGGACTGTACGAGACTGATTCTGCTTTCGTCCACATTATAGATTTTGTGTAGGATGAACTTTCCTTTACCGTAAACTTCTTCTAGAAGTTTGAAGAACTTCTGTGCATTTTCTTTGGTGAAACCAAAGGACCTGCTGTAAGATGTACCAGTAGGTTTCCCTTCTGATAATTTAACATGATGATACTTTAAAAAAAGTCTAATCCACTTTCTTCTAGGGATGTCATTATTGAAGGGATGTTCAACGCCATTTTTTCTGTCAACTGAACAGCCATTCTCCTCAGGTCACTACGAGTAAGCCCGAAAAACGAAGCCTCCATTGCAAGACAGCAAATGATAAGCTCGTCTTCAAGGGTACTGCCTAAAACTGTACGTCTGCGCCTTTTAACATTTGCTACTTCCTCTGGAGTGCCGTATTTCATGTTAGATAATCTCATTAGCGTAGTTTTCGGGACATTATACTGCTTATTTGCTTTTTTACAGCCTATCCTTTTACTTCCAATAGCATCTATAACTTCTTTCATTTTGGTTGTACTCCACCACTAATGATTCGTTTCACCATTTTATTACGTTGGATTCTGGAACAGAAATCCAAAAGAATACATTAAAGAAGAAGGGGTCGGATTTGGGGACCAGAAGGGGGTCAGATTTGAGGCACCCATATTATCAGATTTATAATTAAAATAACTTTTTAGGTAAACATCAAAATAACATAACTTAGATATAAACATGATCACCAATCCTTCCCATTAAAGAATGTATATAGATATTATTACTCACCTTCAAGTATCATAACGAAAAGTAGCAATTAGTTGCACTGTCTCAAAACTTTGATTTCACGAAAAACACATCTGAGCAAGCGGCAGCTTGAGTGGATGACACGAGCGCTCCCTTACATAGTAGCACAAGCCTGAACTAATGTTTAGAGGGATTTCCACCAGAGTTCAGCACAATTCAGAGTCTGGAGTCCTAGGGGTCCGCTTTGGGGCCGGCGTCCGGATTGAGATACTTTCCTCTATGTAAAACTAGGCTACCTTGAGCCACAGTCGCATTTTTAGTTATTGAGGTCAGCATTTATTTCAAGTAGAAAGGCCACTTGTAGCCCCACACTTTTTACAGCTACTCATGTATGTAAAAAGGCCATTTGGAGCCTCTGATTGTTATTTTCTATTCAGTTGTTTTAGATATTAAGATTTGCATGTATTTCATGTTCTAGGCCACTTGCAGCCCCAAACATTTTATAGCTACTACTATCAGCATTTATATATGTAGAAAGGCCACTTGGAGCCTCTGATCGATATTTTCTCTGTAATTGCTTTAGTTATTAAGATTTGCATGTATTCCAAGTACAAGGCCACCTGGAGCCATTCAATTCTTGATTTTACTGTTAGGTTTTCTCAAGTAATTACGTCTCAATATTGCATATACAAGGCCACTGAGAGCCACGGTATAATATTACGAACTAGTGATGTTCTGTGTAATGTTTGGTTGTTCTATGTCTAATTGGATGCCTGATGCCACACTTAATGACGTTGTATTATTCAGAGCTCAGTTTCAATTTTGCCTATTCACTCTGATGTAAAGTATTGTTGCTTCATCCAGTCTGTAATTTCATTAGGATACTGAACTTTTTTCTGATCAGATAGATTACTCGATGTTAACGAAGGTAGAAATGGTCATGTTCCACTACCTTATATTTGATACCTTTCCATTCCTTCCATTATCTGGTCCTACCTCTGTTCATGGTGTTGGAGCAATTTATTGCTGGTATTCATACTTCAACGCAAGTGACTATATATGTCTTTGGATCTCAGAAGAATCTCCACTATGAAGAGCAGTGATGATGCTGGTTATCACATTACTGAAATGATAACAGCCGCTATGGTTGTTGGTAATTGGTTGTCGAGTACCTGTTGTATCTCTGCGCATGACTGAGGAATAATATGGCGTTCAGATGTATCGATACACTGATTGCAACCCACAGTGGTCACTACTCATTTGTTGAGCCTGCACAAAAGAAAAAGCAATGGACCTCGTGATGCAGTCACTTCAACATGCTCATAGGATTCAGCCATGACCTTTCCTTTGCCTGCCCAATTCTATACCATTATCTTGACGTTTAGGATTGTATACTGATTTTGCTTTACATGATTTACTTGTCAGCAACCTTGTTTATGAGACAATTTACTCATAATATAACCAGATTATGATTTATACTAGTGCACCTGAACACAGCAATTCTTTCAAGTTTAATGATGTTACGCAGTTAGATAAATTTACCACACATCTGTTCTACAAGATACTTCCATATGTATCAAATTTGTTAAATCCCGCTGGAGGGTTGCGAAAGGATATACAGGGGCACATTTGTACGTCGCACCCAAATGTTATTTTGTAAACGATGTATGTCTTTGATAGGCTTTATATCGCTGACTGTGTATGACCGCAGACCCAGAGATACAGCTTCTGGTCTGAGATTATTATAGTGTTGGAGTAGGAGAGTGCCTAGCGCACGTTTGTACGTAGCTGTCTGTGAGGAAAAGACAATGGACTAGGCAGTTTTTGTGGTGTGCTGTGTGAAGCCACCAACGGTTAAATTAATTTAGGTATGTCAATATTGCAGAACATGAAAGCAGAAGTCTTCATGCAAGCAAAGTAAAGATGTTAAATAATTATGATTTCTGTTTTTGCCAGCGCGTTAGTATGGATGAAATAGCTGATAATTTATAATTGTTGAATAACCCCAGAATGTACATAAACAGTTTTGATAAAAAGGCTAGTAAGATATTTCACTTTTTAATGCTTCTAAGATTTGTTAACAGTGCCATTTGCAGTCTGATGATTTGAATTTATACCGGTTTAATGAGGTTAGATAATACTTGATGTTTAAATATCATTGTTTGTAAATCAGGTGTGAGTAATATAACTTTAATTGTCAGATGTTTCTGAAAAGACAAACTTAGCTTGCAATATAATTTTGCCAAAACAAACTCTGTGTTAATAATTCACCATAATCAGTACCGCCTCCCGGTCCAGGTCATATGCTTTTGAAAGAAGTTAGATTTTTCTCAAATGTTTTCATTTATCAGCCAAAATAATTTTCTGTACATTTCAAAGTATTACAGCCAGCACTGCACATCGCTGTCTGTAGCTAGCATATTTTTTGTGAGAGACCAGAATATATCGCGTTACTTCATTGCTGCTTTAGAAGTAAGACAGTTTAATTTATTTGTTATATGCACAGGGACCAAAGTTATCGGTTTTGAACAAGGTCAGATGATTCAGTGCCTAAGGGGCTGAGGGTGTTTTGCAGTTACTGTATTTCTTTATTGTTTTTGGGGGTTGCATTGCCCAATCACTTCGTATAAAACAAGGCCCCGGGGGTAGACAGCTTTCCGTTAGAACTACTGATAGCTTTGGGAGAGCAAGCCATGACAAAACTCTACACAAAAAATGCCCTCATACTTCAAGAAAAATATAATAATTCTAATCACAAAGAATGGAGGTGTCTACAGGTGTGCAAATTACCGAACTATCAGTTTAATAAACCACGGTTGCAAAATACGAACACGAATTCTGTACTGACGAATGGAAAAACTGGTAGAAGCCGACCTCGGGGAAGATCAGTTTGGATTCCGTAGAAATTCTGGAACACGCGAGGCAATATTGACCCTACGACTTATCTTAGAAGACAGATTAAGGAAAGACAAACCTACGTTTCTAGCATTTTTAGACTTTCGACAATGTTGACTGGAGTACTCTGTTTGAAATTCTGAAGGTGACAGGGGTGAAATACAGGGAGTGAAAGGCTATTTACAGTTTGTACAGAAAGCAGATGACAGTTATGAGTCGAGGGACATGAAAGGGAAGCAGCGGTTGAGAAGGGAGTGGGACAGGGTTGTAGACTGTTCCCTACGTTATTCAATCTGTTTATTCGGCAAGCAGTAAAGCAAACAAAAGAAAGATTTGGATTAGGAATTAAAACTCATAGAAAGGAAATAAAAACTTCTCAGATGTTCCAATACCTGGGGTAGACACTCTGCGTCAGAGATAGTGCGCGCCCTATGTACTAGAGTTTTAAGTACCCCATTCCTCTTTGAACTGTATTTCGAAAAAATGGGTACTCAGAGTGGCGGATTCCTCGTGCTCTCCGCCCAACCACTATAGCACAACCTGTGGAGATGGATGAAACCACGAGGGAGGAGGTAGGCACTGCGTTTATTCCATATACAGGCGCACTCTTGGGGAAAATCGGCCGCATTTTGAAGAAACACCGGTCGGAACCGTGTTTTGTCCTCCGAATAAAACTCGTGCACTGGTGGGGAGCGCCAAAGATGACCTCGGTTTGAGGAAGGCCGGCGTGTACCAGATTCCGTGTCAGTGTGGCAAGTCGTATATTGGTCAGACGATGCGTACCGTCGAGGATCGATGCCGTGAACACCGGAGGCACACTCGACGAATGTATCCGAGCAAGTATGCGGTCGCTGAAAATTGCTTGTCGGAAAATCACGCTGTGGAGTATGAACGCACGAGGATTCTGGTACAGACGTCGAGATACTGGGACAGCGTTGTTAGAGAGGCCATCGAAATTCGCACCAATGACGACCTAATAAACCGTGACTGTGGCTCTAATCTTAGCAAGGCTTGGGAACCAGCGATTGGGTTAATCAAGAGTAAACCGAGCAAACGTATAGCTGTGACGACCACGGCGGACAGAGCCATCACACCGACGTCATCTCAGACGCCGTCGCAATCTGTTCCACCGCGCGACCGTGGCGCGGGGCGAGGA
Source organism: Schistocerca piceifrons (assembly GCF_021461385.2). NCBI lineage: Eukaryota > Metazoa > Arthropoda > Insecta > Orthoptera > Acrididae > Schistocerca > Schistocerca piceifrons. The sequence goes on along the minus strand of NC_060140.1, from coordinate 313,544,855 downwards.
CGGCGGAGGGAGTGCGCCGCGGGCGGAGGGTATTTAAATCGGATGCCGCCGCGACCGAACCCAGTTCCCCCTGAGCAGCCATAGCGTACGGATCTCCGTACCGGCACGTTCACATGAGCTCAGTCCGTCAGTTCACCTGATTATGGCGACATGTATGATCGCCGAAATATTGTGCCCGTTGGACACTGTAGACCGTCAGTACACCCGTGGATATTTTGATTATCAAATACGCCGGGAGAAACTCAAGAATCACAAAAACTTTGAGGTTTGCGGATGACATTGTGATTCTGTCAGAGACAGAAAAAGGACCTGGAAGATCAGTGGAACGGAATGTACAGTGTCTTGAAAGGAGGATATAAGATGAAAATCAACAAAAGCTAAACAAGGATAATGGAATGTAGTCGAATTAAATCAGGTGGTTCTGAGGAAATTAGATTAGGTAATAAGACATTTAAAGCAGTAGATAGTTTTTGCTATTTGGGGAGCAAAACAACTGATGATGGTCGAAGTAGAGAGGATATGGTAGGAAAAGTGCTTCTCTGCGACTTCTTCAATGTTACTTCCATCCTTTTTATGTCTTTACTTATCCATCTTTACCTGTTTACGTAAAAGATCATAAAAAATTATATTTTTATTTTGTGTCCGGCACAACTCGAAATTGCTTTTTTCCGAAAAACTCGAACGTACATTTGTGGTAGTTTATCATTACCGCCGCTATTACTCGGCCGAGACACAAGAGGAAATATCGAGAATAACATGAGTTGTATCATAAGAAACATTCCTACTGTTGTCTTACTTACTTGCAAACAAATTACAACACTCTGAAGTTAAGTTCGTGTACCAAAATAACTACTAAGAAGAAATTATTTGATGCCACTCCGAAATCGAGTGTTGTCTTCGTACAGAATTGGATGAGTGGCCTTGTTCCGTCATAGTCCACACTCAAGTGGCGCGGCAGGTGATGTCACCAGAAATATCAACTAGAGATTCAATCCACTGACCGATAAAAACCTAAATTCCCCTACAGAATCATGCAGCTATTACAGCGATTCACAATTGGAGATTACGATGAGGAAATGCTAAATTTTCATGGGGTAATATAAAACACTGACTGATCCAACAGTTATTTCTAGAATGCACAGACATCGCCTACGTGGAAGATAGCGATGGTCAGCTTGAAACGATTGATGCATGGACCTGTGATCGTTTCATAGAAGCTGGAGAATATGCTCAACAGGTGCCGGCGAGAAACTTGAAGCAGTGGGCTCTTGCTGCTGCTATATAGTTTCGTGATATGATTTTTCAAGCTTCTGATTTGTGGGTCGTGCTCTGACATCTGGTTCTTCTGAGAAAATCGTCAGATTTACATTCGAGAATGAGAAAGCTTCACTGCAGAAAATCATTGACGTATCGTCAAAATTCCGAATCCAGCCTCGAGCCCTCAAACCAAAATACGACAAGGATTTTATTATTAACAGTAATCAAACAGGTATTACATAAAAAAGAGCCCACTGATTCACGTTAACTAAATGCGATACTGAATGCTGAATAGTATTTATTCTAGGGTGCGAATATTAGCTTATTTATGACTATACCCTCTCCGGACGAGGAACAAAGGTGGTTCTTGTGCATCTACTAATCACTTTTGTATACTTGCGAGAGATTGCTGGCTAAATTGGACCGAAGTTAAAAAACATCAGCAAATGTTACGTTAACATCTTTAACGTCTGGGCAGCTCACAACACTTTTATACAAGTATTTTCTTACCGGTGTCTTGAAGCCATACCTGAGATGAGGACAGTTTAGTTTGCACCTCGATTTATAGTGAGGCCAACGAACACAGGTTTTCTAATTTTTATATTATTGTTAACAAAATTTATGAGTACGTTGAATGGACGTCTGATCTGCGGAATGGGTACTGAACTCGAATTATCGTGTAGAGTGTTATAGTGCAAGTGGTGTGCTTACTCCCATTTCCATAAAATTGCCCTCAAGTTCATCGCCCTTGTATAGACGCTCTATATACATCATCTACCTTTCTGCTTGCCCTTCTTTGCTTAGGAGTTTTTTTTCATCAGAGCTCTTCCTATTTATATAGGGCCGGCCGCTGGTGGCCGAGCGGTTCTAGGCGCTTCAGTCTGGAACCGCGCGACCGCTACGGTCGCAAGTTCGAATCCTGCCTCGGGCATGGATGTGTCTTGTGTCCTTAGGTTAGTTAGGTTTAAGTAGTTCTCAGTTCTAGGGGACTGATGACCTCAGACGTTAAGTCCCATAGTGCTCAGAGCCATTTGTTACCCAAAGATTTCCAGTAGCCCTCGACTTTTTACCTACTTGATCCTCTGCTGCTTTCATGATGTCATCTCTCAAAGCTGCACATTCTTCATCCACCGTATTTCCATCCCCTGTACTTGTCAATCGTTCCCTAATGCTTTCTACAAAATTCTCAACAACCTCTGGTTCATTTAGTTTTTCCAGGACCCATCTCCTTAAATTTTTACCTTTTTCCAATTTCTTCAGTTTTAATCTACAGTTCATAACCAATAAATTGCGGTCAGAGTCCACATTTTCCCCTGGAAATGTCTTACAATTTAGAAGCTGGTTCCTAAAATCTCTGCCTTACCGTTATATAATCTATCTGAAACATTCCAGTGTCTCCAGGCCTCTTCCACGTATACAACCTTCTTTCATGATTCTCAAACAAAGTATTGGCTAGGTCTAAGTCGTACTCTGCACATAAGTCTACCAGTCGAATTTCCCTTTCATTCCTTACACCCAATCCATATTCACCTGCTACTCGTATTCTCCCTTAACTACATGAATAATTTCTTTTATCGCATGACACATTTCTTCAATCTCTTCATCATTTACGGAGCTAGTTGGCATATAACCTCATGCTACTGTGAAAGGAGTGGGCTTCGTGTCTATCTTGGCTACAATAATGTATTCACTATGCTCTTCTTAGTACCTTATCGGCGCACCTATTTTTTATTTACTGTTAAACCTACATTATCCCTTCATGATTTTGTTCGTATAATCCTGTGTTCACTGACCAGAAGTCTTGTTCCTCCTGCCACCGAACTTCACTAATTCCCACTATATCTAACTTTAACCTATCCACTTCCCTTTTTAAATTTTCTAACCTACATCCCCGATTAAGGGCTATGACATTCCACGCTCCGATCCGTAGCGCCAGTTTTCTTTCTCTTGATAACGACGTCCTCCTGAGTATCCCCCGCCCGGAGATCCGAATGGCGGACTGTTTTACCCCCGGAATATTTTACCCAAGAGGAAGTCGTCATCTTTTAACCATAGAGTAAAGCTGCATGCCCTCGGGAAAAATTACGGCTGTAATTTCCTCCTGCTTTCAGCCGTTCACAGTAGCAGCACAGCAAGGCCGTTTGGTTAATGTTACAAGGCGAGATCAGTCAATGATCCAGACTGTTGCCCCTGCAACAGGCTGCTGCCCCTCTTCAGGAACCACACGTCTGTCTGGCATCTCAACAGATACTCCTCTTTTGTGGTTGTACCTACGGTACAGCTATCTATATCGCTGAGGGACGCAAGCCTCCCCACCAACAGCAAGGTCCATGGTTCATAGGCGGGTCATGTTCGATAAAACCCTCAAAAATGCATACGACCATAATTCAAAGGGTGATAAAAAATATAAAAGTCAACTAACGTGTATTCTTATGACATCGAGTTTAATAACTCGATTAAATAACGTATTATACCATTATTAAAAAGGAAACAAATCCTAGTATTCTGCAGAATTATATTTATTTGATCGCGAACCGGCTTTCGGCTTCTCACGCTGTCTTTAGGAGACAACTGAAGGTCACAAGTAGGCAAATACGATGCGTGACTTACACATACGTTATTTGTACAGAAATGCAAAAATGACGAGTGCTTATACATTACTTTTCTTTGCCCCATAGAAATGAGTTAAGTCACTAAAAAAGTGGGCTTAAAAAAGTTCTTACGTGAAGTTACATTCAGCGATTGATAAATAAGATGAATTTACAGTCTGAATCTTGTATTTGTAACGAAAATTTAATTTAAGAGACGGAAAAGTGGAAATTGAGTCTGGTCGTTTAATAGTAGGCTGCCGTACTAATGTTTTTCTTGATTTCCAGTACGTTCATCTTTCTGCTCTTCTTGACAGAATGTAGAACTTCACATTCTAAATCATATGAATCGTTCTCTGCTGATTGACAATATACTGTGAATAAGCAACATGTATAAAATCACTTCTATACCCTGGCTAATAGCAACCACTCAGTGGTTACAAAGCCTCGTGCAAAATTCCACATATTGGTAACATTTCAGCCACCTTTGGGAAAAAATTAAAGTCACGTAACTGCAGGTCTGCATTTTATAATACAAATATCATATCAAAAATTTTTATCCAATGTTGAAGTTAAATTGCAAGTGTATATCGCTCAGTCAGGCAGAGGTGTGATAATCAGGCTACGTGGACAAGAGAGAAGCTGGAGGTTAAGGAAGAAAGAGTCAGCCTTTGCTGGCCATATTTTAGCAGAAAACCACTCAAACGATTTAGAATGTAAAATTTTACATTCTTTTAAGAAAAGCAGAAAGATTACCCTACTATAAATAATGGATATCAACGAACACATAACTCAGAATGCCAGCCTAGTTTTAAATTATCAGCCTTAGTTTCCATTTTCCCTTTCCTAAATTAAATTTTCTCTATAAATACTGGATTCAAACTCTAATTTCATCTTATTTCTCATCAGTTGTTAAATGTACATTTACCACCTTTTCTAGTGAATGTAATTATTCCTATCTGCCAAAAACTAATGTTTGCATATGTAAACACTGTAATTTTTTGAACTTTCTGTTGAAATAAAATCTGTGTAAGTTGCACATCACGTTTATCTTTGTCTGCGACATTCAGCTGTCTCCTGAAGATGGCCTGCGAATTCGAAATCAGGTACATGACTAAATAAATATAATTCTGCAGAAATTTACAAAATATTTTACTTTTCGATATTGTTATCATGTTCTGCCAAGTACCGACGGAATTTTTTTAAATATTATAGTATTTTTTAATGTGAAGAATGTTCAAGAATAAAAACCTTAGGAAATACTATAGTTTATAAAGTTCTACATAACCAGTGTTATTGGAACTTTATATTAGACGGTTTATTATCCTGGCAGGCAGCAACGTAGCCCCAGAATTAATTTCAGTGTAATCGCGAAAGGAGTTGTCCTAATGGTACAGAATGAATTTCTTAGGTACCCAGGATCTTAATTTCCTAGCCACGTGTATCGGTTTGGGTCAGTGGTTGCTCTAATTTAGATACAGGATCAGACATATCTTTGGACAAAGCAGCGCGGAGTCTAGATTCCGCCGCTAGACGCCTGGTAATCTCTTCACATTTAATCCCGTCTTCTCACCCGTTCCACTTGTGCAGAACGTCTCTCGGCTCTTCTGTTCCGTGTCTGACACAGTGATCTCATTTCATCCCGGACTAGCCACAAACTTTGACATTACACAGCGGCTTCCGTCGTATTACTAAAGCTTCCACTCTCTTCACACGCTTCAAGTACAAAGACAACCCATTACCACCACTGACTTTAACGTACGGTGGCAATTTGGAAATAAATAAAACGCTAGAAGTAAAAATTTCCACTTTCATTTCTCCAGCGCGATATATCTCGATATATAAAAGGAAATGTTCTGACACCGTCGCCCAGCCAAAACCGCTAAGAACAGAAACACGAAATTTGGAGAGGGTATTGATCTTATACTGTTGACAATGTTTAAGAAGATATTTTTTGAAATTACACCTCTGAAGGAGGGAAATAGGGAATGAAAGATTTTTGAAAATAAGTCGCTGTTAAGGCAATTTTGAAGCTAGAAATACGAAAATTCGTATTTCGTTTATCAGTCAGAAATAAAGAACTATGTGTTCCAACATTTAACTCTTCGGGGAGTTAACTAGTGATTTAAAATCTTTGTTAAAAAGTGAAAATCATTACTAAAGAACTACTAAAGCCTCTTTAAAGCTACATTTATCTAAACTGGCATTTAAATTCTCAGTTGGAATTTAAATAAAAATATGTGTTCCGGTGTTTTTAGAAATAGAGCCTGACCTGATTCATCGATTCATCATTGCTCAGCCCGACCCGCTAAGGACAGAAACTTGAAAATTGGACAGGATGTCGATCTTATACTGTAGGCATCGTATAGAAAGAGATTGTTCGAAATTCCATCCCTAACAGTGTGAAGTATGAGATGAAAGGTGTTTTGAAAATATGTCCCTAGTAAGGCAACTTCGAAGCTATTAACTACGAAAATTGGTATTTGTTGTCTCGGACGGAAATAAAAATATACTTGCTTCAGCATTTGTGGAAATTCAACAATTAAATGTGAAAGGTTTTCTTAAATAAATCATTATTACAATACTACTAAAATACGCTTAAAGCTACGTCTACGAAAATTTGTATTTGACTTCTCAGGTAGAAATGAAAATCTATATACTTCAGTATTTTTTGAAAATTGAACCACTGAGGAGGTGAAATATAGGTTTGAATTTTTTTGAAAATATTTCACTATCAAAGTATTTTGAAAGCTAAATCTAAGAAAATTTTTATTTGGATTCTCATTTAGAAATAAAAAAGAACACAGGTTTCAGTGTTTTTGGAAACTCAGTCCCTAAGGTGGTAAAATAGGGTAGGAAAATGTTTATGGAAATATTTCATTACGAAATCATTTTTGAAACAAAATCTCTGAAAATTTGTGTTTGGCTTCTCAGTTAGAAATAAAAAAAATACATGTTTCAGTGTTTTTTGGATCCCTACAGTGGTGAAATAAGAGATGAAAATTGTTATAAAAATATTTTGTTATATTAAAACATTTTTAACTCTAAATGTATGGAAATTGGATTTGACTTCTAATGAAATATGTGTACGGGATGAAAAAGATTAACAAAAACTCCGAGTCCAGCTACAAGGATTAGAAATACATTTGGAAAAGAACATGGTTCTGTGACCTTAATCAGCGTGAAAAGTGTAGATGATGCTGCAATTTGTGAACGGTAAACAAATTCGATTACAGAAAAATAAAAGTATTCTGTGCACACTATAGAGTTTACGTGAGGAAAGCAGAGGTCGTTAAGCTAATACACCACAAAAGTATTAGATCTCACCATACTAACGTCATTGACAGTAAAACGAGTGTGAAACCGAATTGAAATAATTTTTACTTGTAAGTGTCCTCATGACACAGGTATTTTAGAGAAGATAGTAACTGAAATATTCCATGTGTGTGTGTGTGTGTGTGTGTGTGTGTGTGTGTGTGTGTGTGTGTGTGTGTTTGTACGAGCGGGAGTACGTGCATGGGTGTGTGTGAGACAGAGAGACAAAAGAGGGGGAAGAGAATAACGATTTACTTGGGAACGACACAGTGGTGAAAGAACTAAAGCAATTCTAAGAAGATTACAGAGGATAAGTGAACCAAGGAAGTTGTCAGAGGTAGTAGCCACGGCCAAAGAAAGCTTCCAACAGTATTCGACGTTTATGTGGATGTACAGAAGCAGTTCATGTAAGTCTTCGTTAGTATCATAACTTTTTTTATGAACTGAAATGTGGATCATAAAATAATCGAAGAAGAAAAATCTGCAAACATCTGAATGTTGGTTCTACCGGAGAATCTTAAAGCAAAATGAACAGATACAGAACAAAAATACGTAGTAAGTAAAATAAGTGAGAAATTATTGAAAGCAAAAGAGACAGGTTAGTGGTACATCTGCTACAGCGTCTGACACGAGTGAGACGGCCGAAGTATACTAGGGGTAAACAAAGGTTACAATAGGCAAAACAGGTTATGGACGCTGTTGGACGTGATAGTTAAATAGTCATGACTAGTACACCATATGGCGAAGACGTAGGAGAGCACCAAACCAGTCGAAAGTCTGATCTAAAAAAAAAGAATATAATCATTGTTGTATATTCATCTAGAAAATGTATTGCTTTTTAAATTAATTGTCACCTCCCAAGTCAATGTAAAATGACATGAATATTTCTAGACCCAGTGCTTTCGTGTCTGTTGTACGCTGTAGGTTATCAGTTCAGATATGTAACGTATCATTTGACGTGTGATACAATTCTTCACGTATTACCTGGTGCTCTTTAAAGATTTCATTATATTTTAAACTCTTACGGGTTTAATACTTAAGTGAATGACGTATTGGTGAGCATTTGTTCACCAGCAGCATTACTTCTTAAGTCAATATGAAATTGAATTTCAAGTAAGAGTTAAAACTTGTTCCGCCTTATAACATTTAATGTAAATGCAATTACATCTTGGTTCATCGTAATAAGATGAAATACAAGAGGCTCAAATGGCAAACCAGTACGTAGCAAAGAACGGAAGACTAAAATGTGGAAGGAATATACAGGGTGTTACAAAAAGGTACGGCCAAACTTTCAGGAAACATTCCTCACACACAAAGAAAGAAAATGTGTTATGTGGACATGTTTCCGGAAACGCTTACATTCCATGTTAGAGCTCATTTTATTACTTCTCTTCAAATCACATTAATCATCGAATGGAAACACACAGCAACAGAACGTACCAGCGTGACTTCAAACACTTTGTTACAGGAAATGTTCAAAATGTCCAAAATGTCCTCCGTTAGCGAGGATACATGCATCCACCATCCGTCGCATGGAATCCCTGATGCGCTGATGCAGCCCTGGAGAATGGCGTATTGTATCACAGCCGTCCACAATACGAGCACGAAGAGTCTCTACACATTTGGTACCGTAGTTGCGTAGACTGAATATCTCCGAACCATGAGTTTAATAAGTCTTTAATGCAAAGTAATATTATAAAAGAAGGCTGCTTCGAGGACTATCACTTTTGGGGTCTGGAGAAATGCAGGAATTCGAGAGGAAACATCGATACTACAACTTACCTTACGAAATAACCTGAAAAGAGGTAAATCTGCGTTTATAGAATTTGTAAATTTAAAGAAAACGTTTGACAATGTTAACTGCAGTACTAGCTTTGAAATCCTGAAGTTAGCAAGAATAAAATACAGGTAACGAAAGGTTATCTACAACTTGTACGTCCACCAGATTATACCTATATGATATAAAGGTCATGTAAGGGAAGCAGTAGACGAGAAGAAAATGTGACAGCACATATGTTCACCTTTAAAACGCTGTGATAGAGAAGTGGGGAACCAGCTGCCTCAATCCTCATCCCGCCTTCCTCACCAAAAATTTCAGCATGCGAACATATTCGCTCTCTTTTTATCACAGAACATTCTAAATCCATATATCTTCTCTCTCTCTCTCTCTTCGTAGTTGAACCTTCATACTCCGCTTCTTCCTCTCACTGCCACTGTCGATCTATATTTCTCTCCCGCTGTCTAATTTTTTCCCCATTGCTTTACGGTAAAACACAATGCCACTGCCTCCTCTCTCACTTACACTTTATCCTTTTATCTTTTTTTCTCCCTGCCACTGTCTACACCATGCCTTGGCAAGTCAAAAATTCTGGAAGAGTCCACTTTATTATTTGCCCTGTACTCACGTGTTTGAAATTTCGGTCCCAACTGCGCCATCCCCTACTCCTGTGTGCTAATGCTCGCCGTTTTGGGAGGTTCCACAGGCCCAAAACCTACCTACAGTCTCCACTCATCTGTATTTCTCAGCCGGCCAGGGTGGCCGAGCGGTTCTAGGCGCTACAGTCTGGAACCGCGCGACTGCTACGGTCGCAGGTTCGAATCCTGCCTCGGGCAGGGTGTGTATGATGTCCCTAGGTTAGTTAGGTTTAAGTAGTTCTAAGTTCTAGGTGACTGATGACTTCAGAAGTTAAGTCCCATAGTGCTCAGAGCCATTTGAACCATTTTTTTGTATTTTTCATTTCCACTGTCTCCTCTCTCTTTCGTTGACACTTATTCTATTTCCGTCTCTCTTTCTTTCTCTGTTATCGTTATTGTTTCTCACTGACAAAAAAGAAAGAAAGAAAGATGAACATGGGACTGATGACCTCAGCAGTTTGGTCGCATAGAACCTACTACAAAAAAAAATGAACATATTCACCCTTATTGTGCTCCGACATAAGTATTTTTCTGCTCGTTTACTTTCTTTTCTGCTACTGCAAGCTGTACTGCTCATATAAAACCAATTCTATAAGTCTGTACAGTTTGGACAGTTTATTTATATACTTCGACAGATTTATTTACTTTGATAGATACAAACAACAAAGTACGCATAATATAAGGTTAACACAAAATCGTTTGCTTTACATTTTTCTCGATAGTTCCCTCATAGATCGCAATTCATCGAAAACGCCCGGCTTATGATTTGTATCTCAGTAATAATGTTGTTGGAAATAGTTTACTGATTTTACAGTCACTCTAGATGTACATAATTTTTGGCAACCATTTAAAGTTCTTTTCAGGCCTGTTAAGCCCCTAGTCCATTTAGTCATGGCAGTGCCGTTTTCGGCATCTTTGTATAGGCGTGAAGTGTCCGTTATACAGAGACAACACGCTATAAAGTTTTATTGGTGGAAAAATGGTGAGTACAATCATAGTTCGGTGACCTTAAAACCCTTGCGGTAACCCTAGAACCATTGCCATATCTTCAGACCGGACATTACGTGCATATTTTGCATGCATAAGTACGGTAACTTTGAGTCTCTTCACCTCTCTAAGCGATAATAATATAAAAAAAAGATTCAAGGTTCCCCTGGAACATTATCTTAAGAACGTAAGGTGAAAATTTCGTATATTTGCCACGAATAGAAATCATACAAGTGCTCGTCTCCACAATTGGTACATCGCTTTTCGCGTTTATCTTGATAAAAGAAACAGATTTTCGAAAGCTGGAAATGGCGTTTCTAGACAATTGTCTAAAGAACGTACAGTTAAAATTTGAGCCATTTGCTATGGTTAGTTGTTTAGAGAGTGGCGGCCCACGCTACAACCTCTGGGTTGCGTTAACGAGCAATGACATCGATAAAAGTTTCGACGTTCCCAAGAATATTACCTTAAGAAAATATGGTAAAAGTCTTGGCCAGCTGCCATGAAGGGGAATTATAGAAGTGGCCATCCCTACAACTGGTATTTTTCGAACCCAAAATTCATGGTTTGTCGGGGCTTTCTCAGAAACCGCCCATGAACAAATGGTGCTTTTTTAGTCGCCTAATGCAAACGAACCAACCGATTTGCTCAATTTGTGCGTAATGTTTAAATTTCGACGCTGTACTGTAGTATAGCTACACTATGCCCGTTCTTCTGGTAGGTACATAAATGTTCGCTAGGACAAGGACTGATCAAACCACTTGACCTCTTATCTTTGTGGCCAATAAAACCCGAGATAAGACTCCACTGAAAAATCGCATTTTCCCTCACGGCTTTTTACAACATATTGATACCGTGCACTGTCGTGCACGCACCAATGCACGCAGAAGGAGCAATAGATAGTGACATAATACTCCATTAAATGCTGGTAATTTTAGGATGAAATTAAGACAACAGCCGAACAGTTTTATTTAGTCCGCTAATGTCAACGAAGACCGAATATGTTTCTTGTTGCATCTTTTCGTCTCATTGTGCTGACAGTGTTTGCACTATAACCGCTGTCGCACTTGGTGGTCGAAAGCGCATACCTTCAAACCTAAGTCACGTCATCGAAGCCGGATCAGACCACGGAATATTTCAGTCTGCCTCTAACCTACCCTTCATCTCTGAGTGATGTGAAGACTCGCAACGATCGAGGCACTGTTCGGATTCTCCGTTAATCTGTAGGTCGCCTTTCCCCTTTAGGGTTATAGATTAGCGACACGTACATCGTCTGCTACATGGAGTACAATTGAAAGATACACAATGGGTCATTCAGCCACAAGGAATTATTTTTAATACTATGAATGTTGTGGATAAATGCTTGTAAGTAGATGCAGGGAATATCGTGCTACTCTCTATGGTTTTGTAAGTATCGACTGTACCCATAATTTTGTTCTTTTGTCTTTGTTCATCACTTTGTTCTCTTCTTATCAGGTTCTGAGAAATTTCTTTCCTGATACTGAGAAATTGTCTTACGCTTATGATTCTCTAGTTGTATCAATTAGAGATATAAAATAAGATAGTTACTGCCACTCTGTGCATTATATTATTCTTGTCTCATTCCTTTATTCTCGTTTTGATGTTCATCGTACGTGTAACTGTTGGTCTCATATGTCGTAGTACGTATGTTTTCCTTGTGATAAAAGCCGTCTTCATTTGGATAACCCAAAAATGTGATCGCCACAAGATGAGTGTCGCCTCATTTCTAATGTCACTGTTTCGCATAACAGCAGTCACTATATTTTACTGAATGAAATTTTCAGATTATAGGTTGTACATAAAAAGTAATGTTCGCACACTGTTGTGCGTTGTGTAGCTTTTTCTTAAAAGCCAGGTTCGTCAAGATCGCTCGTAAATCCTTTTATTGATAACCGGCTTGGAGAGATCCATCGTGTCGTCATCCATTGATGATAGCACAGATCTGTCGAGACCCGTAAACAATTAAAAGATTACAAGCGATCTTGGCGAACCTAGTTTTTTAGAATAATATAACAATTCAGAATGCTCCCAACAGTGGATTCAATATCACACATATGTAATTAGTTTTTTTTTTTGTTTCGTACTGTAATTTGGTAGTCACAATAACTCAAAGTGTTTCTATGCGGACAGATTCTTATTATTGTCACTGCAGAACATCACTCTATCTTCACTCCTTATCAGTAGTGCTGAAAAGAAACGAGTGACGTACGCTAATTCCACTGTATACTTATTGAAGTGTAAATGTCGATTGTGTAACCATCCTCATGAACGTATTCTAATGTTTTAATAAATACGTTGCAAGGAAGTTATTAAGTCGCATCTTGAAAGACCGTGTCCTGTAGATTCCCTCATGGAAGTGAATGCAACAGAAGGTATAAGCAGTTACTGTAAGAACCACGTACATATTCACTCCCCAACAGATTGTCAGTAACGGTAGTACAAACTATCGGTACTGAAATGCATTAGCGGGGTTTCGTGTGCGCGTGGAATTGTCCTAAATCCACATCTTAACTTACGAAACAGGAACTAGTTTTAAAATGTTCTTTTTCTCTTTCATTTTTAGTGTCCGACTGCAAGTTAGCCATCGCTGTTTTCTCATATCTATATATAGATACCTATTCGTAGTAAATTTTAACATGTTTGATAAGAATCAATGTTAAACTCGTCATTTACGGCACGGGTTAATATCGATGTCAGCACGTGATGATACATTGTTATGAGTATGGTATTGACTGGGATGTAATCAAGTTCCGTCAATAACACTGGTGCTCCAGGTGTTTCAGTTCAATTCACCTCACTGATGTGGTGCCACGTACATACATCTGTATCCCTTCCAACTGTCGCGATCTGATTGCGTAGACAGCTGCAGGCAAAGGTTACGCTGACTGACAATACAGCCACGCTCCCAATACCAGTCCTTCGGAGCACGTGCAGGAGGGAGGGGAGTTTCCACGTCCCGCACAGAACACACTCGCAATCTTAAACATCATTCAGCACGCTCAGACTCACAAAAAATTCGATGTAGAAAGATGGCACTGACATTACTGTCCTTCAGAAAAACTGATTTATGTTTTCATTTTACTTTTATTTCCGGTAACAAGTTTTCAGACGTTGTACTGATATCAGAATGAATTTTGCACTCTGCAGTGAAGTGTGCCTGACGTGAAACTTTCTGGCACATTAAAACTGTGTGCCGGACCGAGACGCGAACTCGGGACTTTTACCTTCCGGGGCAAGTCCTCAACTTTTCTTTTTTCTTTTTTTCTATTTATTTATTTATTGTCAGACGAAAAAGATGTTTTTGTTTTTAATTTACTTGTCGCCTTAACCATTTTTTATATATTTAAATAAAACTTTTTCTTAGAAATGAAATATTTAGGAGAAACCAAACAATAGGTATGAACCTATTACATTACGTGTGATCATAACCAGATTAACAAACAATTAAGATCAAACAGGACGCCCTGCAGGTGAAAAATAATGGGAATTGGTAACCACAGAACAACAAAAGGAATTTTTAAGAATAGGAAAGGCGTCTTACCTCCCTTTGAGAAGGGGTGACTGTCTGCGAGATTCAAATCGATTTCAAGTAGGAACACCCTCCCAGCGAAACAAACAAAACGGCACCCGCACGCCGCGCCGCTAATTGTGAGTAGTCAATCAGGCACATACCGGACACGTGCTCTCGAGGAATATTCCATTTTTCCGGTACATTGGTCCAAGTTCTGATATTCTTCTCATACTTGGAACATCCCAGCTGTGGCGTGTGAAGTGGGGATCCAGGAAGACAGTACCCAAAAAGTTATCATAGTATTGACGGTATCTCGGATTCTGCGTGATAAAGGTAAAATGACCTTGTAGGAAAATCCAAAAATCAAGAAGTTCTTATCCCCTTCATGACGCAAATAAGAGACCAACAGTCCTTTTATCTAGTTCACTGTGTTGATCTTCTACGTGAGGCGTAGGTCTTATACGGGAAAAGAATGGCATGGGGAGTCGTATTTAGAAGAAAGGCAAGCATTTTTTGAATCATTTGCCACACATCTGCAGAATATCCGTATATCAGTCGATGTTCATCCGTGTCATTTGTGTGACTGTGGGCGCAAGGCGGCGAATCTGTAATGTTAATGGCTTGTAGATGAAGTTATGTCATGTACTGGCGGAAGTGAGGACGGCTCGTGAGTCGAACTTGGGTAGCCCAGTTGGTGAAGTACTTGGGCGCGAAAGGCAAATGTCCCGAGTTCGATTCTCGGTCCAGCACAGAGATTTAATCTGCCAGAAAGTTTGTTATACTGATAGTTTGAGAAAATGCCTTTCTTCAGGACGTTACCGAATTTTTGAAGTTCAGGAAACTTTTTCTCTATTGAATAAGAGAGCGTATTGTTGCGAATGCATCATATTTTCATCTGCTCCAGGTAAGTATTCTATAAAGGAGAGCTCGCAAGTCATAATCTCAGCACGCGTCAGTTTGGTTTCATTGAGTGGATTAGAGTATCAAGTTTATAATTAACAAAATAAACTTTCTACGTCTTTAAAGAAAAAGAGCTCCTCGTCGAGACCTTTAAGGCCGAAGGGGTGTCGGCCGGCCACTGTGTCATCCTCTTCCTTGCTGCTTCATACGGATGCAGTACAGAGGGCCATGTGTACAGCACACCGCTTTTCCAGCCGTTTTGCCGAATTTTCAGGACGTGAAGTCGCTACTTCTCAGTCACATAGCTGCTTAGTTGGCACCCCACCACGGAAAAACCCTGGTCAGAACCGGGAATCGAACCCGGGTCCTCCGCATGGCAGCCATCTGCGCTGGCCCCTCAGCTACGTAGAAAGACAAAAAGAAAAGTAGTGGTTACAAAATACATTACCTCACTATTGCAACAGCTATGAAAGGAAAGATCGCGAAGGTTTTCTTTTGTAGTTAACACACATAAAAATTTAATTTTGCTATGTAGGTACTTAAAGCACACCTTCCTGTCACACCTTTTCCAAGACGCGCTGCATATGGTTTATAGCTGTCTTCTAGTCTTCAAAGGTGACTTTCGTAATAGCTTCGTTGCTAGCAACGTAATCTTTCATTTCGGTCCATATCAGTTCCATGGGTTGAAAAGGCAGTGACAAGGCTACAACCTAATGACTGTCCGTATGTTTTGCTAGATCGTAAATTTTGAGTGTGAGAAACTTCGATGTACCAAGCGATATTAGATCCATGAGCTCCATCTTTTTAAATTTATCATTTACTTCGACATTTCAACGCTGAAGCAAATTGTCTATCTTTTTAGTTTGGCCATGGTGAGAATCTTGATATCAATAATAGAATGATTAGCAGCATCGTAAAGAACTATTGTTAATGGTGTGATACAGAAAACCTTTCTCTCGAATGACCTCGTACTAAAATGCTCTGCGTAGGAGAGCGACGTCGAAAATTTCCAATGAATAAGAGTAGACGAACTCGTTTCTAACATTGTTCTGTATCACACAATATTGAATAAGCGATCGTAATAGCAAGTATCACTTTTACGCTGAGCTGTCTCAAAAGTACCGAGAGGTAGTTTTACATAACTTTATTCCATCAAATGACTCTGAAAAAAGCGATCAGTTAAAAAAAAATAGTCAGATACGATCACTTTGTGGAGTACAACATCTCACAACAGCGTCAAACGTAACCGCCGGGTCCGGCCTCCCAAAATGCTGTGAGCTGTCTCAAACCAATTAGTTATGATACAGAGCGGATCACACTCTTCAGTGATCTGAAACACGCATACTAAACAGTTATAACACATATACAGGTGCATCCATTACACTCTAAAGGAAGGAGGGACACTTTCTTGGGTAATGTGATCTGAAAAACAAGTAATGACTCTAAATAAGACCTTATAACAGGGACCATTCAATATGTCCTACTCTTACCTATGAGTTAAATAACAAGATTTTACCAACACTTGGACAAAAAATGAGGCACTAAAATATTAAAACAGCTTTCCCACAATATGATTTCAAAAGCATCTTGCATGACATGAATCACATATTATCCAAAATCTCTCACTCTCTCCCTCTCTCTCTAAGGAAAAACAGATCACTAATATTTTAACCAAGAGTAGAGCTATATAATACGAGGGTTGCTCAATAAGTAATACAACACTTTTTTCAAAGCAGGTTGGCTTTGTTCAGGATTCCAATGGATCATAGTAATCCCCACTCTTCTGGTTGCAAAATCGTAATATCAACGTAATATCCTTACAATGCGATTTCAGCCTTACACCATCTTACTGGCACTGCCCATATGCCAGCATGGTAGCATCTACTGGTCGACGTCGGAGCCAACGTCTTTCTGCATCAATAACCTCCCCATCATCCACTTACTGCTTCCCTCGGAATGTAGAGGAGTAGAAGGAGGAGGAGGATGTTAGTGTTTAACGTCCCGTCGACAACGAGGTAATTCGAGACGGAGCTCAAGCTCGGATTAGGGAAGGATGGGGAAGGAGGTCGGCCGTGCCCTTTGAAAGGGACCATCCCGGCATTTGCCTGAAGCGATTTAGGGAAATCACGGGAAAGCTAAATAAGGATTGCCGGTTGCGGGTTCTCACTGAATGCATTCTACATTGGGCCAGACAGGTGGAAGACGAAAGGTGCGAGATCCGTGCTGCAGAGTGGATGAAGAAGAATAGCCCAGTGAAGTTTTGTGAGCTTACTTGGGTGCGCAGACTTGTGTGAGGCCTAGGATGTCACGGAGAAGTTCGTTTGCATCCATGCGGCGACGAACACGTTAAAGTCGCTACTTCAATTACTTGAGTGTTGCACAATAAACTTCCCAATTGATTGTTGCACCATGATGACATCAAACGGAATAACCCCTTCTGAGTCCCAGAAGATCGTTGCCATGCTTTACCTGTTGAGGGCGAGGCTTTGAACTTTTTCTTCTATGGCAAAGTGTTGTGGTACCACTCCATGGACTGCCGTTTTGTTTCCGGTTCGGAATGATGAACCCATGTTTCATGACCTGTCGCGATATTTGACAAAACGCGCAAATAATTTCGCATGATTGATTCTTCGTGCCTTTATGGTCTTCTGTTAGGCAGCGAGGAACCCGGCGGGCGCATACCTGTGAGCACAACGGTTGGTTGACGAGTGTGTCAGCGCAAACAACAGAGACGTCCAATTGTGCAGCGAGGTGTTTCATTATGATCCGTCAATCATCTCGAATGAGAGTGTCCGCACGTTCCAACACTGCAGGAGTCACAGCTGTGTGTGCGGGAGATCGAACAGGTTTGCGCGACCTTGTTGCGATGATGATAGTCGCCTCACCCAACGATTCATTGTGCTTTTGCCCACTGTCACGTATCCGTAGACATTCTGCAAGCACCTATGAATATCTGCGATGCTTTGATTTTCTGCCAAAAGAAATTCATTGACAGCCTCCCCCTGGAACGTAACTGCGTTTAGTCGCTATTTTGAAGACTACGTATAGTGCCGCCACGTATAGGAACCTCGAGAGACTGTAGGCGCAAAAGCGAGAATATTCCATGATGTTCCACAAGAAATTTAGCATTTTTTCAACCGATATTGGCTGAGAAAAAATGTGTTGCATTACTTATTGAATGTCACTTGTTCATCTACATATTTCAGTCACTGCCTTCCCCTACAATTTTTGCACGTTGTGGTTATCTCTAGTACCATGAAAATTATTCCTCAATATTGTAGCACATGTCCTATCATCTTTTTACTTGTCTTCTACATTTTCTTTTAGATAGAGAAGTTAGTTCAGGGACGCGCGACGTGTAAATAGTTGTGGCATCATACCAGATCTCTCAACCGTAAAATAATCCGGAACAAATAGAGATCATTGTGACAGGTACATGAATTAATGATATTGTAGCGAGATTCAATGTCGTAACATCCAAATCTACCGAAAATAAATGCAGATTACGTCTATAAAAAAAAAGAACAAAGCAGGTAAATATTCGCTAGGTGCCTTTATCAGAGACAAGTTCCTTCCTCCCCACATTAACTATGCAGGTGTCGACCAAATGTGACTTTAATTCAAAGAAACAGTGTTCGCTGCATTCAGAATTTAATACCATATAAATTAATGAGAGACAGAGCGCATCCCCCATAGCACACAGAACACGTTAAGAGACAGGTAAGATTTGCAAGTCTGGCGCCGGTTTACAGATGCTCGAAACTTATTGTGGACTTAAATACAAGATGCTTTCAGAAATTTCCATAGCGAAACTCTGTCTCCAAACGTAGCAGATAATCCAAAAGTTGCTTATCGGATATAAAGAATACCATCGGAGAGAATGTAACCATCAAAAAATTACCGACTACAGTATTGCTACAGCTGAGTTACTAAATACGGTTTTCAAAATTCCTTCACCGAACAAGACGCAGTAAATTTTATAGAAATCTAATTAAGAACTCTTCTAACAAGAGTAATTTGGAAATACACTCCTGGAAATTGAAATAAGAACACCGTGAATTCATTGTCCCAGGAAGGGGAAACTTTATTGACACATTCCTGGAGTCAGATACATCACATGATCACACTGACAGAACCACAGGCACATAGACACAGGCAACAGAGCATGCACAATGTCGGCACTAGTACAGTGTATATCCACCTTTCGCAGCAATGCAGGCTGCTATTCTCCCATGGAGACGATCGTAGAGATGCTGGATGTAGTCCTGTGGAACGGCTTGCCATGCCATTTCCACCTGGCGCCTCAGTTGGACCAGCGTTCGTGCTGGACGTGCAGACCGCGTGAGACGACGCTTCATCCAGTCCCAAACATGCTCAATGGGGGACAGATCCAGAGATCTTGCTGGCCAGGGTAGTTGACTTACACCTTCTAGAGCACGTTGGGTGGCACGGGATACATGCGGACGTGCATTGTCCTGTTGGAACAGCAAGTTCCCTTGCCGGTCTAGGAATGGTAGAACGATGGGTTCGATGACGGTTTGGATGTACCGTGCACTATTCAGTGTCCCCTCGACGATCACCTGTGGTGTACGGCCAGTGTAGGAGATCGCTCCCCACACCATGATGCCAGGTGTTGGCCCTGTGTGCCTCGGTCGTATGCAGTCCTGATTGTGGCGCTCACCTGCACGGCGCCAAACACGCATACGACCATCATTGGCACCAAGGCAGAAGCGACTCTCATCGCTGAAGACGACACGTCTCCATTCGTCCCTCCATTCACGCCTGTCGCGACACCACTGGAGCCGGGCTGCACGATGTTGAGGCGTGAGCGGAAGACGGCCTAACGGTGTGCGGGACCGTAGCCCAGCTTCATGGAGACGGTTGCGAATGGTCCTCGCCGATACCCCAGGAGCAACAGTGTCCCTAATTTGCTGGGAAGTGGCGGTGCGGTCCCCTACGGCACTGCGTAGGATCCTACGGTCTTGGCGTGCATCCGTGCGTCGCTGCGGTCCGGTCCCAGGTCGACGGGCACGTGCACCTTCCGCCGACCACTGGCGACAACATCGATGTACTGTGGAGACCTCACGCCCCACGTGTTGAGCAATTCGGCGGTACGTCCACCCGGCCTCCCGCATGCCCACTATACGCCCTCGCTCAAAGTCCGTCAACTGCACATACGGTTCACGTCCACGCTGTCGCGGCATGCTACCAGTGTTAAAGACTGCGACGGAGCTCCGTATGCCACGGCAAACTGGCTGACACTGACGGCGGCGGTGCACAAATGCTGCGCAGCTAGCGCCATTCGACGGCCAACACCGCGGTTCCTGGTGTGTCCGCTGTGCCGTGCGTGTGATCATTGCTTGTACAGCCCTCTCGCTGTGTCCGGAGCAAGTATGGTGGGTCTGACACACCGGTGTCAATGTGTTCTTTTTTCCATTTCCAGGAGTGTAGATACCTTCGGTTTAGTGAAGCAAGGTTTCCGGTCCAGACTAATTATCAATTGGATTCTTTTACAGTATACTGCTGAAACAGCTCCATTTTTGGTAGTCATATACAATAAGACGAAATATTTGTACCTAAGACTGGAAACTGCTCATGTGACATCAACACACAAGAAAAGAAACAGAGGTACACTGTTAAGACTTTGGAAAATACCTTTTTTTCTACGATGAAATACCTCGAACTAAACAATATATTGCAACATAACAAGCATAGATTCAGAAAATATCTCACCGTGAACCGTAACTGGCTCCTTATTCAAAGGAAGTAACGTTTGCTATCGACAGGTGATTTTTAGTTGATTCTACTCTTTTAGATTTCCATAATACTTGTAACTCCGTTTCTCACGCGCAACTTGTAATAATAATGAGTAAACATGGAGTATCGTCTCAGCTATGTGATTGGTTCAGTGATTTTCTGACAAAGGTCACAGTTCATAGCAGTATTTTGTGTGTGTTTGTATGCGTGTGTGTGGGGGGGGGGGGGGGGGGGGGGGGGAGAGAAGGAACATATAGTGTTACCACAGAGACATCTGGCGCTGCCGGTGAGCGTTGTAGGCCCTCGGCTATTTTCGAGGCAGTCTTTTTTTCTGGTCTGATGCCAGCCACCACGAATTCCTCTCCTCTGTCAACCTCGTCTCTAATACCATGCAAGTTTTTCTCCGATGTCTTACCATATGTCCTGTCATATTGTCCCGTGTTATCAGTGTTTTCCGTATGTTACTTTTCAGCCGGTCTTGCAGAGGATCTCCTCGTTCCTTACCTTGCCAGTCCAGTTTACTGTGCGGCTGATCCCGGCGGAGGTTCGAGTCCTCCCTCGGGCATGGGTGTGTGTGTTTGTCCTTAGGATAATTTAGGTTAAGTAGTGTGTAAGCTTAGGGACTGATGGCCTTAGCAGTTAAGTCCCATATGATTTCACACACATTTTTGAATCACCTAATTTTCCGTAGCAGCACATCTCAACACCACATCCAAAAATCTTCGATTAACTTCCGTTCCGACTTTCCCACAGTTCATTATTCACCACCACACAAAGCTCTGCTCCAAACGTAAATTCTAAGAAATTTTGACTAACTACTTGACAGCTGCAGAACAGTTTTGTTGCGAAAAATATTTACATGCTATGCATATACTGGGCTAAACTTCAAATTTAGTATAAGGCAGTGACATTTTACCCAATGGTTCTGTTCTCTCATTGGATTACTGCGATTTCTGTACGTACTGTATCTTGAGCCAAGATAAGCCCATTAAACTCATCAAATGCATTTCTGCGATCAACCAACAATATTTGAAAACATAATAACAAAGAATGTCCGTGGATGGCATAATATGCATATATTATAAATATATAAACAACGTTCACAGTATAAGAAGAACAAGGAAACACACTCAACTTTCTAGACATAACCAAAAGAAAAGACAATCACAAACATACATCTCGCAAGTACAGAAAACCCACAAGTGACACTATCTTAAATGTAGTCTCAAACCACCTGCATAATCAGAAACAGGTTGCAGTCAGATACATGTAAACAAACTGAATAGGATCCCTCTAAATACTTCTGATTACCAAAAAGTACTGGCCATTATAAAACAAATAGCATTAAAAATGAACACAAAGAAACAATTGTAGACAAACTAACCAAAAAATAAAGACACAAATAATGAAAGAAACTAACCAAAGCACACCAACACATGCAACCTACACTACCACAAAAACTGGCATACAGTGACCTACCATAATAAAATCACACACAAAATAGGTAAATATTAGAAAAAAGGCATAAACACTGCTTATGAAACGAACAACTCAATAGAAAAATACATCCCAAGATACCAGACAGATCCCAAAAATATGGTATCAATCAGCTCACCAACAGATACTGTGAAAAAATATACACTGGAATGGCTGGCAGGACATTTGGCACAAGATATTAGGAACACATCAGAGCATTGACGTGCAGTATAAACCATTCAACGTTTGCACCCCTCCTCCCCCACTCAATGTCCCCTCACCCTTCCCCTCTGTTTCATTTCACTTCTCGCTACTCACCTTTTCCTCCAACGCACCTCCATCGCATTACAATGCACTTACGTTCACTCATCTTTACTTCTCATCCCCCATCTGTTCATCACAAAAAACCTCCATCACCACTCCTTCCTTACACTGCAACACAATAAAGAAAAATAACACATATATAATGAACTACAAAAAAAAGTATGGGTCAAAGATAAACTATTGGCAATGTTGGCAACACCACAAAATACAGTACACACTTAGACATACAAAAATAAACAGTAAACCGTGGTGTACGAAAAAGTGTACTGTGTAAAACGTAAAAAATGCATAGTTCTGCTAAGCGGATAAAAATTAGATTACAAATATCATTGACTAACTATGAAAGAAGCCAAAGACATGCTGTTAACGAAAACTTTGTTGATCTTGTAACAACAACAACGCTGTACTATTGTACAAATAAGTAATTTTTTTCTGATTTTTCGAAAAACTTGTGTAATTAATGTTCTGCTTTCATTTCTTTTTTGTTTCATGCCATTGTGTTACGAAAACTGTAAACAAGTTTCAATGTGAAGATTAATGTTTATGTCAAATGTCAAGTAATATTGTAATAGAATTGAAATGTAACAAATGTTGAAACTGTTGTAAGATGTTTAAAATTGTAACTGTGCGTCTGGTCCATACGTAGGCAATGTGTTAGGATATGTAGAGTGCAAAACCTCGGGTGAATACCCCGTCTGTAAGGGAGCGGTAAAAGGTGGATGACAGGCGAGCGCGGGAAAATGCACGCGGGCACTGCATGGCACAACGGGCTCAGCAGTAGTAGTTGGAGTTTGGCATTGGTCTGAGCAACACCTTCTGGAGCGAGGAGGCTCTCCTGGAAGACGTAGTTTCACTGAGCCTCGGGTATGCTGTTCCAACGCCCTCACAGCATGGCAAAATTCCATAGGCACTAAATGGAAAAGTATTGCGACGCTAAGAAGAATTAAAGTGCCGATACGTCAAGGGCCATAGCTGTGGTTGTATGTGTGCTCTGTGCCTCGCCATCTCGCCGCTCGCCAACCGCCGCATCGATACAAGCAGGTTGAAACTTTTAGTACTGTATTCGTATGGACCATAGAGTGAACTGTTCAATAATAACCTAAATTTTACCAGAACTTTCCCCTCATTTAATTATCCTCACAACTAACCTAGACAGGGTCCTTTCCAAATGTTGTGCAATCCGAGTGTCCCGAAATGAAAAACTAAATTTTGTGTTAATAATAATTACTTGCAGACCTAGTTACGTGAGAATGGTGTTTAAAGAACTGTTTTGTTAATGAACCAGTAAATGAATAACGAAGGTCTAAAGAAGTTGAAAGATAACTTTAATATTGATATAGTAATGAAGTTTGATTATTTCGAGACAGATATAAATGTATTTAAATGAGAAATAAATAAGATAAAAAGAGTAGTAACTCATATACTGGAAATCTTGAACGCATGATAATTTCAGTAATCAATCTTTTTAATATAGTGATCATGACAGTTTCAGGCTCCCCCCCCCCTTTTTACTCACTTGAATCTGAAGAGTTCCACATTGGTTTGACCAGCAAAAGTTAAAGTCAATATATAAGTCAAAATTTATCAGTGTTTTATATTTATCAAAATTGACATTTTTTGTGTGGCTCAAAGTGTTATTTCTAGGGTAACCTACGCCCGATTTTAATCAGATCAATAGACAGTGCGAAGTTTTGTAGTATACATTATAGTGTAGTGTTATGTATTCATGGCTTTTCCATATCAGTACAGAACGTGAAACTATCAGTTCAATAGATTTTCTGGTTCTAAAATTTTACTATATTATGCAGTGTTACTACGTGTTGTTTTGCATGAATATACACCAACTTGTATAGGGAAGAAACTCAGTTAATGCCTAATTAGGCTGGCGACCGTATTATTATTAAATTGGTAGCATCTTCAGTGTTGCTTTTGGTCTACACTGACGTGTATTTGCATTTCGAACTTGCTTGACGGATCATTGTTATTACAGAGTGGGTGTAAGTCTGATTTGCCACCATTTAGGTACATGAGGTCGATATCTATACGAAAATCCTTTCTCATAAGGTGAACGCCGCTCACTTACCATAGTACAGGCTTTAACGAGTTTTGTGTGCCCCGCGCGCACGTTACAAGTGACAGGACATCCAGTTGTTGTCGGTCACAAATTAACGGGAATACCGAACAGTGGATGTTCAGTGGCACGAATTGCAATATTATTCAGTAAAGTAAATAGCAGTGAACGTCAAGTACGGTAGTGGGGTGTAATTTGCGTTTGGTATGGACAAGAACGTAAACACAGTAGATGGGCCGAGCTTAATGGAAGATGCGGCTGGCAATGACAGGAGTTCACGCGGCCAGATAACAGATGGCGTTAGTGGAAGACAATTGGCGTACATACAATACCACGAACATGGTAACGAACAGATTGAAATGACGAGATTGTCTAGAACACAGCAAGGAATAAAACAGGAATTAGACGATGTCTTTGTAGATGATAGTGGGTATGTGAATGAATCCACTGACATGTTTGATTCACCACAGATAAAGAAAGAACCGAAAGAAAATTTTGAAGTAGGATCGGAACACACCGATTCCATAGAACAAAACAGTGTGAAACTTTTAAGCATGAACGACTTATTTGAACTATTAACCAAACAAATTGCAGGACAGAGTGAGCAGCTCAAAACACAGAATGATCAGCTTCAAAAACAAGTTAATAATCAGGTTAGTCAGCTTAAAACACACGTTGACGAGCAGCTTAAAACACAAAGTAATCAGATCAGAACACAGAATGACCAGCTTAAAACACAAGTTGGTCAGCTTAAAGCACAGGTCGAAGAACAAGGAATTAAAATTAGTAAACAAATAGAACAGGTAGAACAAAAAGTGGGTAATTTAAGTTCTGCAGTAAATACTATGAAGTCTGAAACTGACACAATTAATAAAAATATGAACCATATGCAGGGGGAAATTGACGACATTAACAGTAGGTTTGATGTTGAAATTCTCAATATCCAAGAGAAAGTAGAGCCTCTAGCTGAAACAAAAGTAGACGAAAAAGGTTTCGGTCTTAAAACTGAGATCGTAAACGAATGCCAACATGGAATCTCACAGTTGAAAAGGGCATTTTCAGATACTGAAAGAAATTTAGGCGAAAAAGTTATCGGATGTGTACAAAAGTGTGAACAAAATACATCGAAAATTCAAGGCAAAATTTTCGATCTCGAGAGTAAAATCAAAGATAGGCCTGGTGTTGTTTGTAATGGCACGCCACTTACGAAGCTCTTGGAAGGTGAGGAACGCTTCGATCCCGCCAAAAAACATAACGGATGGCATCCGTTGGATTTCATCAAAAATTGCGAGAGGATGTTTCCTAAACACTTGTCTGGTCAGCAAAAGATAAACGTAGTAATTAGCGCTTTAGCAGGTGACGCTAAGCGCTGGGGAATTAACTTGAATACCGAACTATTGACGTTCGAAGAGTTTAAACAAAAGTTTACAGAAGAATACTGGTCCGAACAAAAACAGGATCATTTGTGGCGCGAGTTTATCATGGCCGAACTTCATGATAACAGGGGCAGAAATTCTTTGAAAGATTTCTGCGAATATTGGTACCGAAAGTTGACACACTTAAGAGGGAGAAGATCCTATTCTGAAATCGTATGGGAGCTATATAAAAAGCTTCCAGAAGATTCGAAGAGATATGTGGCAAGCAATTATCGTAGCTTCCAAGCGTTTCTTGAAAGGGTCGAAGACGAAGACCACTGGCGCGAAAGTCGTGCCAATTATCAGAATTTTAGTAACAGGAATAACCGCAATAATGACGAGAGGAATGACGGCGATGGTTTTCGCGTCAACATGATACAGAGAGGTAGAGGCAGAGGAAGAGGAAGAGGGAGTTATCCAGGTCGCGGTGAGGGTACACCGCGCAAAATAATAACGACGTGGGAAACTGATTTCCACGAAGGTTGCGGGCCAAATGGAAGCGGACAAAACATACCGGCCCCGATTTAAGAAACATTACCGGACTGACAGTAACGTTATGAGACAGCTTAGAGACAGGCGTGGAACGACGCAGCGTGTTGTTGCGAAACAAGCGTCAGGTGCGTGCGCAAATCACTCATCTTCGCCGCGCACTGCGATACATGTTAACAGGCGAGTGGAGCATCAGAGGGCAACGGCCCAGCCTAGCAGAACAGCTGTTCAGAGAGAAGTCGCTAGCAAGGCGGCAGAATTAGGTACAAACGTTGCCATAAGAGCTGGCGAATACTTTACGAGTGGTAATTCCGTGGCGAAGGAAATAGTGGATGGAACAGTGGATACACAGAGAGGTGCGGTTAGCAGTGTTAGCAATGAAGTAAATGGCGAGAATGAATTAGCAGAAGTAACTGGTTGGCGTGTGCAGGTCGACGATCTGTACAAGGGCCTCAAGCAATGTGAGTGGGAGGATTTTAAGAAGGAATATGAGGCAAGGAGGTTAATTAGTAAAAAAGGAAATAGTAGGGACGTCGATAAGATGACGTGGCCCGAATTTAAGGAGGAGAGAGTAAATAGCGCCGCGCCAAGTATGCGTGCTGCCGATAGGACGATGGTTAAAGATAGGAAGGAATTGGAGGATGAAATCTTAAGCATTGACAAGGAAGTAACTTCTGATAACGATCCGCCAACAGTACAAGCTGTTACCGAAAGGCACCATGGGGAAGGGGCAGGTAATTATCTACGAGTAACGGAAGTCCACGAGGATTACACTCAAAGAGGATATTGAGTTAAAATCTAAGCCTGACGACAATGCAGAGGAAGAACTTAGTGCCTGTCTCAGAAAAGCTTTTATGCTAGAACCTGAAAGCGATCCAGAATGGTCGGATTCTGACGATGGTTCAGATGACGAGTATTTCGATACTAGTGAAAATAATGGGAATACAGCTGATTGCGATATTGTACCTACTGCTGACGAAGTTTCAAAACAAAAACCCAGATGTTGAGACTAAACACAGAAAAAAGGAGCCATCGGACGACTCAGTGTCAATGTTACAAAGAGTTCACGTAATTGATGACTTTGAGCTCCCGGAACCAAACAAACCGCCAGATATAGATGATGTGCAGGTCAAAAGCATATCTTGGGACGATGTTATCGTCGACCAGGATTTGCTTAGGGAAGAACACAACAATGAAAGGCGTTTGACGATTAAACAAACTGTAATACCAGTTGAAATTTATAATGTGAAATTGCAAGTACTTCTTGATACGGGATCTGTGATAAGTGCGATTTCCCAATCGTCCTTCGAACACATCTGTGATAAGCCTGGACTAGTAATTATGTCAGTGACTGGTGTAAAAATTGTTGGTGCTACTGGCAAGAGTCGCAAGCCAGTAAAGAACCAGATATTGGTTGAATTTAGTATAAAAGGACAAAAGTTTGAACACGATCTTTTGGTTGTGCCAGACTTGAGTACTGAAATGATTCTGGGTATAGATTGGCTAGATAAAGAAAAAGTTATTATTGATTGCAGCCAGGAAGTGGTCAAAATTAATAATGCATCTACGAATTTGGAAATAAAATTTGAGGAGAATGGGAAGATGTTCGATTCAGAAATTGGTTCTTTATTATTGGAGATCGACCAAGTGAATGATGTTTTGACAAACATGTATGAAATGTACCATGTCAAGAGATTGATAGATGAGAATGACAGGCAAGGGAATGATTTTAAAGAAATTGTGGAAAATTTGAAGGAGATATCTCCTGATCAGAAAATAGTATTGCTTGATCTTTTAGAAAGTAATAGCACCGTATTTTCGCACAAACCTGGCCTAGTTAAGAACTTTGAATACCAGATTGAGACATTAGAGCATAAACCTTTCTTTGTAAGACCGTTTTCGGTACTCATATCAAAGAGGCAGGCCGTTCAAGTGGAAATTGATAAAATGATAGAATGGGGTGTAATCGAACGGAGTAGCAGCGAATATAATAGTCCCCTTATCATCGTGAATAAAAGGGATGGGGGAGTAAGAGTAGTCATTGATGTCAGGACTTTGAACAAAATTGTAAAGAAGGAAATAGACAGACCTGAAAATCTGGACGAAATGCTCCAAATGTTTTATAATGTGAAGTATTTAACCAGTTTGGACATGACCGCCAAATACTGGCAAATCCCATTGAGCAAAGAATCCCGTAAATATACCGCTTTTCTATTCGCCGGGAAATGCTATCAGTATAAAGTAGTGCCATTTGGGCTTAGCACTTCTGTGGCGGTATTTATTAGGGCACTGGACTTAGTATTAGGGAGAGAACTGAGTTCCCGCCTATCCATTTATGTAGATGACTTATTGATTGCTACTGAGGAATGGCGAGAGCATTGTGAATTATTGCAGAAAGTTTTTGTTGCTCTACAAGCAGGGGGCATGACACTAAAGTGGAAGAAATGTGAATTCGTGAAGTCGGAAATAAAGTTTCTGGGGCACATTATTACTACGACCGGTATTGGCAAGGACCCGGAAAAGTTAAGTGCAATAGCAGAGTGTCCAGCTCCCAGAAATAGAAAACAGTTGAAAGCCTTTTTAGGTTTATGTGGGTTCTATAGAAAATTCGTCAAGGGGCAAGCTTTTTGTAGTCCTCATTTGAATAATCTCCTTAAGAAAAATAGTGCTTTTGTTTGGACTGAAGGGTGCATGAGAGATTTTGAAAATTTAAAAAGTGAACTCTTGAATGACAATATTTTGCATCACCCCATACTGACAGAACCTTTCCACATGAGTACTGACATTAGTGCTTATGGGATTGGTATAGAAGCTTTCCAAGAAATTTGTAATTGCAAAGAAAATCGAACACAGGATTATCGCGTTTGCAAGCAGAACTCTAACAAAATACGAGAGAAACTACACTATATCGGAAAAGGTGGCTTTGGCCATTATATGGGGATTAAATAAATTCAGGAATTATCTGTGGGGCCATAAGCTCATCATCCATACTGACCACAAAGCTTTAACTTTTCTTACAGATTGTCATTTACTTAATGGCAGGCTAACTCTTTGGGCTTTGTACCTACAGCAGTTTGATTATGAGATTTGCTATGTTAAGGATACTGAGAATTACGTGGCAGATGCTTTATCTCGATTGCCTAATGGTATGAGTGAAGTGCCTGATGAAAATGGTGAAGAGGGTACTTTCCAGATAAGGTATATGAAAGAGGTTTCAGGAAGAAGGAAAATTGAGCAAATATGTAAAAACATGAGGTACCATGAAAATGAGGATCCAACATGGAAATCCGTGAAGGTAAATTTTGACAGTGTGCAGTATCCTCAAATTAAGAAATACTACAAAATCTTTAAAGGCATTTTATACAGAAGAAAAGATTTAGTCACTGAGGAATGGAGAGTATGTCATAGACTATTTTCATTTAGCATTGGGGCATAGTGGGTCAAAGAAATGTTTCGATAAACTGAATAATGTAATAGTGATTGCTGGTAGTGTCAGTAAGAAGGTAAATGAACGAATTAAGTCGTGTGATGTCTGTCACAGGCCCAAAGTACCGAACGGAACTAGTAGAGGTCCAATGCAAAGTACATTTCCTGAGGACACCCTAGAATTATTATCAGTAGATTTGTATGGTCCCCTCCCGAAGACTTTGGGAAACTGTGTATATATTCTAGTAATTTTGGAAGTATTCTCAAAGTTTGTGAAATTATACCCTTTGAAAAAAGGCAACAGCAAAAGCTGTATTTAATAGGATTGTCGAATACATTAAAACCATTGGGAAACCCAAGTCAGTCCTATCTGATAATGGACCCCAGTTCATATCCAAAATTTGGAAAGAAGGAATGGAGCAAAACTGTGTGGGGGTTAAATATATCTCAGCCTACCACCCAGCTAGCAACCTGGTTGAAAGGTACATGCGAGAAATCGGGAGATTGTGTAGAACGTACTGCAGTCATAACCACAGAGCCTGCGACCGATTTATATGGGACTTTGAGAATGTCATAAACACCTTACATCATGAAACTACTGGATTCCCACTGGAAGAAATTTTGTTAGGCAGCAGAAGTAAAAGTTTAATTCAGGAAAAACTAGTTTCCACCTTGTACAAGCTTGGGGTTGAGTCAAAAGAAAGAATTAGTCAGAAAAAGGGCAAAGCAAAAAGCTGAATCTAGATCTAAAAAACATGATAAAAACCCGAAAGTTTCAAAATTTAAAATTGGGGATTATGTTCTTTTAAAAACCCACGAAAAATCTAGTGATATGAAACATGAAATTTCCAAATTTAAATATATTTATAATGGACCGTATATAATACAGAACATTCCACACGATAATGCTTACTACCTGATCTACCCAAAATCAAAGAGACCTTCAGGTGTAAAAAACGTTGTGGACCTGAAATTGTATGTTCTTAGGAGTGAGTAACCTGAGTACAATCAGAAAGCAATCTGCAGTAAATGTGCTGTATCTTATGCTGAAACTATTTTATTCTAAATGTAACAAATCTTTGTAAATGTATGTATACCAATGTCAGTGTGCTAATGTACTTACGTAAGTTTCAGATTACCAAATGTACTATAAATGAAAGATGTATGGAAAAAATGGCTGAAAAGAAAAAGCTAATGCTACAAGCAAGATAAAAGATGGGACTGCCAAAAATCAAAGTGGGCAGTATGTGA
The DNA here is from genome assembly GCF_021461385.2 of Schistocerca piceifrons. Lineage (NCBI taxonomy): Eukaryota > Metazoa > Arthropoda > Insecta > Orthoptera > Acrididae > Schistocerca > Schistocerca piceifrons. The sequence goes on along the minus strand of NC_060140.1, from coordinate 313,513,652 downwards.
GTCGTGATATAAAGGACTGCCAAACACCAAAGAGGGCTGATAAATAGTCAAAAGGAGAATTGTAAGTGTGGTACAGGTGATGTGATAAAATGATGCGAAATGGACTGCCCAAATCTGAATAATAGGCAGCAAATATGTGTAGTGATTTTTCTAAATACACTCCTGGAAATTGAAATAAGAACACCGTGAATTCATTGACCCAGGAAGGGGAAACTTTATTGACACATTCCTGGGGTCAGATACATCACATGATCACACTGACAGAACCACAGGCACATAGACACAGGCAACAGAGCATGCACAATGTCGGCACTAGTACAGTGTATATCCACCTTTCGCAGCAATGCAGGCTGCTATTCTCCCATGGAGACGATCGTAGAGATGCTGGATGTAGTCCTGTGGAACGGCTTGCCATGCCATTTCCACCTGGCGCCTCAGTTGGACCAGCGTTCGTGCTGGACGTGCAGACCGCGTGAGACGACGCTTCATCCAGTCCCAAACATGCTCAATGGGGGACAGATCCGGAGATCTTGCTGGCCAGGGTAGTTGACTTACACCTTCTAGAGCACGTTGGGTGGCACGGGATACATGCGGACGTGCATTGTCCTGTTGGAACAGCAAGTTCCCTTGCCGGTCTAGGAATGGTAGAACGATGGGTTCGATGACGGTTTGGATGTACCGTGCACTATTCAGTGTCCCTCGACGATCACCAGTGGTGTACGGCCAGTGTAGGAGATCGCTCCCCACACCATGATGCCAGGTGTTGGTCCTGTGTGCCTCGGTCGTATGCAGTCCTGATTGTGGCGCTCACCTGCACGGCGCCAAACACGCATACGACCATCAATGGCACCAAGGCAGAAGCGACTCTCATCGCTGAAGACGACACGTCTCCATTCGTCCCTCCATTCACGCCTGTCGCAACACCACTGGAGGCGGGCTGCACGATGTGGGGCGTGAGCGGAAGACGGCCTAACGGTGTGTGGAACCGTAGTCCAGCTTCATGGAGACGGTTGCGAATGGTCCTCGCCGATACCCCAGGAGCAACAGTGTCCCTAATTTGCTGGGAAGTGGCGATGCGGTCCCCTACGGCACTGCGTAGGATCCTACGGTCTTGGCGTGCATCCGTGCGTCGCTGCGGTCCGGTCCCAGGTCGACGGGCACGTGCACCTTCCGCCGACCGCTGGCGACAACATCGATGTACTGTGGAGACCTCACGCCCCACGTGTTGAGCAATTCGGCGGTACGTCCACCCGGCCTCCCGCATGCCCACTATACGCCCTCGCTCAAAGTCCGTCAACTGCACATACGGTTCACGTCCACGCTGTCGCGGCATGCTACCAGTGTTAAAGACTGCGATGGAGCTCCGTATGCCACGGCAAACTAGCTGACACTGACGGCGGCGGTGCACAAATGCTGCGCAGCTAGCGCCATTCGACGGCCAACACCGCGGTCCCTGGTGTGTCCGCTGTGCCGTGCGTGTGATCATTGCTTGTACAGCCCTCTCACAGTGTCCGGAGCAAGTATGGTGGGTCTGACACACCGGTGTCAATGTGTTCTTTTTTCCATTTCCAGGAGTGTAGTATTGTGTGTTTATTAGTAAATTACGAAATGGACTGCCATTCAATGCAAGCAGCAACAAATTGTTTTATAGTGTACATAGGTATTTGTATATGCTTTGTAGTTAAGTGTTTATTTCCAGATTTTGATTTTATTTCTCTGAGAAATTTAATAATGATTAATTTGCTACTTAAATCATGTTGTGATAGGAGGTTGGACTATGCCATAGGCACTTAAGTAAATGATAGATAAATGTTCTCGATATATTAAAAAGTATAGACCTATATGATGTGAGTGAAAGGAAGTTTTGTGATATAAAATTTTATGATGGCACATTCACACAAAGATTCAGAACCCCTGTGTAAATATAAAGTTTAGTGTTCCATCAAATTTGCACTAAGTGAAATTTACTGGAAGCAGGGGCATGTGTAACAACAACAACGACGTACTATTGTACAAATAAGTAATTTTTTTCTGATTTTTCGAAAAACTTGTGTAATTAATGTTCTGCTTTCATTTCTTTTTTGTTTCATGCCATTGTGTTACGAAAACTGTAAACAAGTTTCAATGTGAAGATTAATGTTTATGTCAAATGTCAAGTAATATTGTAATAGAATTGAAATGTAACAAATGTTGAAACTGTTGTAAGATGTTTAAAATTGTAACTGTGCGTCTGGTCCATACGTAGGCAATGTGTTAGGATATGTAGAGTGCAAAACCTCGGGTGAATACCCCGTCTGTAAGGGAGCGGTAAAAGGTGGATGACAGGCGAGCGTGGGAAAATGCACGCGGGCACTGCACGGCACAACGGGCTCAGCAGTAGTAGTTGGAGTTTGGCATTGGTCTGAGCAACACCTTCTGGAGCGAGGAGGCTCTCCTGGAAGACGTAGTTTCACTGAGCCTCGGGTATGCTGTTCCAACGCCCTCACAGCAGGGCAAAATTCCATAGGCACTAAATGGAAAAGTATTGCGACGCTAAGAAGAATTAAAGTGCCGATACGTCAAGGGCCATAGCTCTGGTTCTATGTGTGCTCTGTGCCTCGCCATCTCGCCGCTCGCCAACCGCCACATCGATACAAGCAGGTTGAAACTTTTAGTACTGTATTCGTATGGACCATAGAGTGAACTGTTCAATAATAACCTAAATTTTACCAGAACTTTCCCCTCATTTAATTATCCTCACAACTAACCTAGACAGGGTCCTTTCCAAATGTTGTGCAATCCGGGTGTCCCGAAATGAAAAATTAAATTTTGTGTTAATAATAATTACTTGCAGACCTAGTTATGTGAAAATGGTGTTTAAAGAACTGTTTTGTTAATGAACCAGTAAATGAATATCGAAGGTCTAAAGAAGTTGAAAGATGACTTTAATATTGATATAGTAATGAAGTTTAATTATTTCGAGACAGATATAAAAGTATTTAAATGACAAGTAAATAAGATAAAAAGAGTAGTAACTCATATACTGGAAATCTTGAACGCATGATAATTTCAGTAATCAATCTTTTTAATATAGTGATCATGAGTTTCAGGCTCCCCCCCCCCCCTTTTTGCTCACTTGAATCTGAAGAGTTCCACATTGGTTTGACCAGCAAAAGTTAAAGTCAATATATAAGTCAAAATTTATCAGTGTTTTATATTTAATCGAAATTGACATTTTTTGTGTGGCTCAAAGTGTTATTTCTAGGGTAACCTACGCCCGATTTTAATCAGATCAATAGACAGTGCGAAGTTTTGTAGTATACATTATAGTGTAGTGTTATGTATTCATGGCTTTTCCATATCAGTACAGAACGTGAAACTATCAGTTCAATAGATTTTCTGGTTCTAAAATTTTACTATATTATGCAGTGTTACTACGTGTTGTTTTGCATGAATATACACCAACTTGTATAGGGAAGAAACTCAGTTAATGCCTAATTAGGCTGGCGACCGTATTATTATTAAATTGGTAGCATCTTCAGTGTTGCTTTTGGTCCACACTGACGTGTATTTCCATTTCGAACTTGCTTGACGGATCATTGTTATTACAGAGTGGGTGTAAGTCTGATTTGCCACCATTTAGGTACACGAGGTCGATATCTATACGAAAATCCTTTCTCATAAGGTGAACCCCGCTCACTTAACATAGAACAGGCTTTAACGAGTATTGTGTGCCCCACGCGCACGTTACAATCTTGAAAACAAATGAAATTGTAAACATCTTTAATTTCAGACGACTTATAATGCTTCCCTCAATAAAGTGAAAGGCATCTGGGAAGAAAAACATGCGTTTTCTTGTAATTGTATCGACGGAACGAAAATGCCTTCAGAAATTGTGAAGCAATATGACGACACACATGAAGAACCATTAAAGTGTTTTCCAACATGTGAAAAAGATAGTTTTAGCATGTTCCTTAGAAAAAATTATTATTTCAAAGAATGGCACATCAACACATTTTTCTACTAGTTGATGTGAGGTGTTGTTTGATACTTAAATTGAAACTTCAGTCAGTGGGCTTACACCTGACGGCGATGGCGGATATAGCCATCGAATGCTTGTGAATTATACTCGAATCGACAGGGTTTGAAAACCAAGAAGGTTATATCCTTGCTTGATACTGGCTTTTCTTTGTTGTTCGTTTTGTAAGATTTTATTTCAGTATATAACGTATCTATTTATTTTATACTCTAGTCATTAATGTGACTTTACTGCTTTAATCATGATTATCTCATAGGTTTGGTCAGTGGATTTTAGTAAGATTTCTGTGTCATGTTGTTAATTGTTCTGTAGTAAACTATCTTGAGCTAATCTGAGGGAGAAGTTGTTTTACTGATTGAAACACCTATTTCTGTATGCTTCCAATACAACTAAAATAATGTATGTCTGATATTTGAACGATTTATACTGAATTTCAGGAAATTTGAACTTTTGTGTGTTAGGTGATATATGTAGTTCTAAAGTCTGACGAGGAATGTATTAGTCGATAATTTTTTAATTTTTCAATAGTGACGATGTGTCAGAAATTCAGTCATACCCAGTTTTACTTTACAGAATAAAGATAAAAAATTGATGCAAGAAAGGATTCCTCTTAACATCAGCAGTCTGTGATTGCACTAATATTACATAGGTGGTCTAAACTTTGAAGCTGAGTCTGCAAAACTCATGGCTGTGTTTGGGGTATCTAGTGTTTTAGCAATGGGCCAGTAGAGCTTGACATCTGAAGTATCATAATATATTTAGTCGAAAGCTATGCAATACAATTTGCAAATATGTTCAGCTGTCTTAACACTTCTAATACGAAACATTTCTGATATTCTGCCCAACCCTCACCTATGGATCATAGCTTCAAGGTAACTTCATTACAATTCTTGGCATTTTTTACAAAAAAAAACTAGAAGAAAATACTATCCACACTGCATCGTATTTCAGTTTTATACATCGGTGTTTATAAATTTCAGTGCAGTCAGGCGTGTAATAGCAGTACCTCTGAACATCACACTCTTTCATTTATTGTTATAATAATATTATTTATCATTATTAGGTTTATATATAAAACGTTGTGATGTAATTCATTTTCACGGTATTCATTGCTGTAATGATAATTTGATTGCATGACCACACTGATGTACATTATCTGTTCACTAAATTTTAATTACTCAGTTTCATCAATATAGTGTTATCATATTTTGTCAGTGTCATATGCAAAGTGAAATAAAGTATTTGCGTGAAGCTCAAATAAAAGCATCTAAACTTCTATTATAAATGTCACTCGGCACCAACTTAACCATATTTGTGAATGAGGGCTTTCCTACGGAATTTTTCGTTCCAGTGAGTAATCTTAATTCAGTACAACTTCTCAAACAATTTGTGAAGTAATTTCTCCTCAGCACTTACATAATATTTGGGTCTTCACAATACTACTGTTAATCCGTCTCTAGAGTCAAAGTTTAATTCTAGTCGCTTGTGGCAATCAAAACTCATGTTTTGTACTAAGGTGGCTAGTAACAGTAATAGACTAGAAAATGATACGAATCAACAACACAAATTTTAGTAACTGAGGATGGATGGCAACAAAGCGAACAGAGGTAGTGAGAGACCTTTATGGGTGCAATAATGTTGTATCTAGTTCAACCTACAGCAGCAGGGAGGATCTTGGGAATTGTCTCCACTGCAGACGGACAGCTTATCTCCTTAATACGGCAGCCGACTGACTGCTCTTGAACCCCAGAGTGAATTGACGTACACACTGAATACGAAGCAGCCTCAAGAGAGGTTACTAATTCAGGGTTCGCAACGGTAACGAAGTTTTGATCTGGTAAGATCACCCATTGTTTGGTAACAGAAGTCCAAAGGCAGAAAAAAGTTTCAAACAATACCTTTGATTTGTATCAGAATTCAATAATAGTAACTAGATTTGTCATCGTTCTAGTTAAGTAAGGAATTTTAGTAACTGAAACAAAATTTCGTGTTTTCGAGAGTTAACACTTTTACTTGAGAATACAGATCCAGAGTTTCCAAACATACTTCGAAAAAAATAATTGAAAATTAGGGTGAGATCAGCAAAACTTCTTCACAAAGGAGACTTTACACATATCTAACGGTCTTCTGCAGTGGTCCTTTTCAAAGCCACATTTATTACTGTGAAGTTGGTGTGTGTATTTGTCTCGCGTTACACATTGCCTCTCTATGTGTTTCAAGAATGATTCAAAATACATAAGATGTATCAACGCGTCTACTAACTTTCGTTTATATCGCACAACTCCTTCTTGATGTTGCGATTTTTTTTCCGTCAGTGTATTGCATGAATGTTTTGAAGTACGCTGACGGAGGAAAATCGCAACACCAACAAGGAGTTGTGCGGCATAAACGAAAGTTATAAGGCTCGTTTTTACATCTGAAAGACGATGAACATTCAGATTTCACTCCACCTGCATAAGAGTGGCACTAGTAGCGCCACTATCAGGATGCAAATCAGGTTTGGTTTAAATAAACACTGTAATGATGGTGACCGTTACTTACCTTTGATATTGGTGGCGAGTTGAAGTTAGTCAAGATTCCTTCAAGGCGACAAAGAAGCCATTATCCACACCACCTTGAGTTTCACCGAGGTCGTGTAACAAGGCTATATGTTTCTTCCACTATATAGCACAAAGACTTGGCAGGAATGCCGCCACTACGCGTGACTGCTGGTCTCGAGAATGCATAGTTGCATGAAGACCAGGCTCTGAACAGCCCCGTGAAAGTCCCGAGAGGGAAGACTTTCATGTTCGGCGTATGGCTCAGGCGCATCTTACGGCATCTGCAGCAGCAATTTTCACAGTATTTGGTACAATAGTGACACAGTAAACTGCTACAAATCGGTTACTTCAAGGACACCTCCGAGCCGGACGCCCCGTAGCATTCATACTACTGACTCCAAACCACCGCCACTTGAGGCTTTATTGGTGTCAAACGAGAGCTCATAGGAGGGCAGGGTAGATATCTGTTGTGTTTTCTGATGAAAGTTGGTTGTGCCTCGGTGCCAGTGATAGCCGTATGTCAGAAAAAGGCCAGCTGAAGGCCTGCAATCAACCTCTCTAACCTGTCTGCGCGCTAGACACAATGGACCTATACTTGCAACAATGGACTGGGGTGCGAATTCGTATGACAGGAGAAGCATTCTCGTCGTTATGCCACGCACCCTGATTGCCAATTTGTACGTGTTGGGGAGCCATTCATGAACAGCACTCCAAGGGGGTGTTTTCCAACTGAATAACACTCGCCCACACCACGCTGTTGTAATCCGGCACGGCCTACAGAGTGTTGACACGTTGCCTTGGCCGGCTCGATCACTATATCTGTCTCCAATGGAGCACAAATGGGACATCATCGGACGACAGCTCCAGCGTCATCCACAAACAGCAGTAACCGTCCCTGTACTGACCGAACAAGTGAAATAGTGATGTACACAAATTATTCCCAGAAAATTTTTCGATCAGACACACGAATATGGGACAGAACTACGTTATGTGCACTTCTACTTGATGCCACGTTTCTGCAGCATACTATACACAATTGCGCTTGCCGCGCGGGATTAGCCGAGCGGTCTAGGGCGCTGCAGTCATGGACTGTGCGGCTGGTCCCGGCGGAGGTTCGAGTCCTCCCTCGGGCATGGGTGTGTGTGTTTGTCCTTAGGATAATTTAGGTTAAGTAGTATGTAAGCTTAGGGACTGATGACCGTAGCAGTTAAGTCGCATAAGATTTCATACACATTTGAACATTTGAACAACAGCGCTTGCGACAACATTGGCTACATTGCGGCAAGGTTGTCGCAATTCGTTTTTGTAAATTAATAATTAAAATGTTTTCAATATAATCATGTTGCAAATATTGACGTTTATAATTATGCCACTGGTTCTGTCCTGCCTCTATTTACAACTTCATCACTGACGGAACAGAACTTAATCAGGAAAAAAGTCGCTAATTGAAGCAATACAAAAAGTTCAAATGGCTCTGAGCAATATGGGACTTGATTGGCGATTCCATGGCGTGTTGTGCGCACCACGACCAAATAGTGGATAGAATTGGAAGGAAAATCAGCATTGGCCGTATTTTGTTGTTTTATTGTCAGCAAAATCGATTTTCGGTCACTTAGTGACCATCTTCAGTGCTGTAATATACAATTTAAATTGGTAGGCACTGCTGTCAAGCTATAACCACAAGCTTAGAGCAATCACATAAACTCACTATGAGACTTAACATCTGAGGTCATCTGTCTCCTAGAACTCAGAACTACTTAAACCTAACTAACCTAAGGACATCACACACATCCATGCCCGAGGCAGGATTCGAACCTGCGACAGTAGCAGTCGCCCGGTTCCGGACAGAAGCGCCTAGAACAGCTCGGCCACTGCGGCCGGCGAAACAATACAAATTCACGATTATCTTCTTCTAGTAACAATAACATTAATAATAAATTTCTCACACTGTCTCACGCTGTTTAGCAGCAAAGACGAGATCACTAGACGCAGTACACACTCGCAGACCGCATGCACGTCTCAGTTCGCAGCCCCACTGTCCACGTCACAGAAAGAGGCAGAGCATGGGCAAAGAGCGACCACCGACAGCCAGACTGCACGTCGCAGAGCCAGCCAACCGACTAAAACCAGCCCTCTCCCCACAGCGACGTGCGCTTAAATAGCCGAAAAGCGACCAAAGAGGAAAACCGCGGCCACGCTATACAAAGTCGATCGCAGATATCTTAAATGAATAAAGAGAAGCGACTGGCGCCAACGGCGTCACGAAACAATTCTAATAGCTGGACTCTGATTCTTGCTGCATTGTTTGTGCTGAGTCTTCGTAAGCTTGGAGAAGTGCAAGTAAATCTTCTGTTTGATCCGTTACGTTGTTCGCTACTCATGTTTGCTTGTCTGCTCCTGTCCAGCTTTCCTATGACGACAGTTGCCTCACCACTCTGTAGCCAATCTCTCCTTGCCATTGTGTATAAAGTCGTGCACAACACTGAGAACAGGGTGTGCGGAGCTGCTAGCTGTGAGATCTTGTTTAATTTGGTTTTATGAAGGGAGGTTGAATGCACGCCAGTATGTGGCAAGAGTGGTAACGCCTTTGGTCATACCAATTATAACCACATTACCAAGTATATTATTCGAGCGGAATAATACAAGACGCCTCACTACTCTTCAGACTAAAAACGATTTGAGGCATATAAGGATCATTCCCAGCCCTATTCTCTGATTTGTCTCCCACAGAGAATGTCGGCTGTGCCATTTGGAGGGACGTACACACCAGCTTCGGGCCAGAAAAATTCATGAACTATAGAAATGGGTCCTTTACGAACGAATGGGTCCAAAGAATCGGTTCACTAAAGTGAACAGAGGTACTGAGTAGCAGCTTCTAAGGAAAGGTCATTCACCGTTCACTACACTCGCGGCTGAGCTCGTTCCTGGAACGGCTGGAATAGCCGCGACGGTCTCAATCCGGCAACGGTCGGAACTATTGCGGCCAGCCACATTACGCAACGGTCTCGGTCTTTTTCGGATAACACTCGTTCCACTTCAATCTTTTTATAATAATATAATTATATCAAGACACGTCAAAGGATTTGTCGGCCTGTAAAAATCGACAATGTAAAATTGTGCAAGGTGTTCGAAATTCTGAGAAAAATAGCGGTAAGCCATAGGGAGAGCTGGGTAATATATAACATATACAAGTTCCAAGACAGAATAATTAATCTGGACGACCAAAAACGAAGAGCTCGGTTTAAGAAGGGTGTAAGAAAGGGATGTAGTCTTTCGCCCCTACTGTTCAATATGTACATCGAAGAGGCAATGATAGATTTCAGGAGTGGAATTAAAATTCAAGGTGAAACGATATCAGTGATACGATTCGCTGATGACATTGCTATACCAAATGAAAGTGAAGAAGAATTACATGATCCGCTGAATTTAATGAACAGTCTAATGACCACAGTATATGGATTGAGAGTAAATCGAAGGAAGTCGAAGGTAATGAGAAGTAGAAGAAATGAGAGCAGCGAGAAACTTAACATCAGGATTGATAGTCACGAAATATATGAAGTTAAGGAAGTCTATTACCTAGGCAGAAAAATAACCAGTGACGGACGGAGCAAAGAGGACATAAACACAGACTACCTTTGGCAGAGATAGCATTCCTGGCCAAGAAAAGTATACTAGTATCAAACAAAGGTCATAATTTGAGGAAGAAATTTCTGAGAATTTACGTTTGGAGCACAGCATTGTATGGTAGTGAAACATGGATTGTGGGAAAACCGAAACAGATAAGAATCGAAGAATTTGAGATGCAGTGCTACAGACGCATGTTGAATATTAGGTGAACTGATATGGTAAGGAATGATGAGATTCTGCGCAGAATCGGAGAGGAAAGGAATATGGAAAAAACACTCACAAGAACAAGGGACAGGATGATAGGACATCTGCTAAGACATCATGGAATGACTACCATGGTACTAGAGGGAAGTGTAGAGCGCAAAAACTGTAGAGGAAACACAATAAGCTCTTTACTCACACGAAGTATTGAGTGCTATTGACAAGGGATTTCAAACTGAATCTGTATTTCTAGGTTTCCAAAAGGCTTTCGACACAGTACCACACAAACAGCTTGTAGTGACATTGCGTGATTAAGGAATATCGTCTCAGTTATGTGACTGGATTCATGATTTCCTGTCAGAGAGGTCACAGTTCGTAGTAATTGACGGAAAGTTATCGAGTAAAACAGAAGTGATTTCTGGCGTTCCCAATGGTAGTGTGACAGCCCCTCTGGTGTTTCTTATCTGTATAAACGATTTAGAATACAATCTGAGCAGCCATCTTCGATTGTTTGCAGATGATGCTGTCGTTTACTGTCTAGTAAACTCATCAGGAGATCAAAACTAACTGAAAAACGATTTAAGAAAAGATATCTAAAGGGTGCGGAAATTCTAAATTAACTCTAAGTGATGAAAATGCGAGGTCATCCACATGAGTGCTAAAATGAATCCATTAAAGATCGGTTTAATATAAATCAGATTAATCTAAAGGCCTTAAATTAAACTAAATATCTATAGATTACAATTACGAACAATTTAAAGTGGAAATATCACATAGAATATGTTGTTGGGAAGGCAAACCAAAAACTTTTTTTTTCCAGAACACTTAGAAAATGCAATAGTTCTACTAAAGAGACTGCCTACACTACGTTTGTCCGTCCCCTTTGACGTACTGCTGCGCCATCTGAGATCCATACCACATAGGATTAACGAAGTACATCGAGAATGCTGAAAGAACAGCATCACCTTTTGTATTATCGCGAAATAGGGGAGAGAGTGTCACAGGCATGATAAAGGATTTGGCATGGACACCATTAAAACGAAGAGATGTTTTCGTTGCGGCGCAATCTTCTCACGAAAAGTCAATCTTCAGCTTTCTCCTCCGAATGCAAAGATATTTCATTCACGTCGACCTGCAAAAGGAGAAACAGTCCTCACAATAAAATAAGGGAAATCAGAGGTCGCACGCACGGAAAGATATAGATGTATGCTTCTTCCGCGGGTTGTTCGATAGTGGGATAACGGAGAATTATTGTGTAGGTGGTTCGATGAATCCTCTGCCAAGCACTCAAGTGTGATTTGCATAGTATCCATGTAGATGCACACCGCTTCCTCGGCATTATCAGTTTTCGTAACCGGAGTCGCTACTTGTCATTCAAGTAGCTCCTCGATTGTCCTTACTAGAGCCGCGTGCAAAACTCTTGCTAACAGCACTCAGTAGATACAGACGGTGATCCAACCAAGTGCTAGACAAACCCGACACTGTTTATCCTCGGTGATCTGATGGGAACCGTGGTTACTACTGCAAGAAGGCAGTTGGCTTTACAGTAATATAGCTTTATAAAATTACGTTAAATGTAATACACTACTGGCCATTAAAATTGCTACACCACGAAGAACACGTGCTACAGAAGCGAAATTTAACCGACAGGTAGAAGATGCTGTGATATGCAAATGATTAGCTTTTCAGAGCATTCATACAAGGCTGGCGCCGGTGGCGACACCTACAACGTGCTGACATGAGGAAAGTTTCCAACCGATTTCTCATACACAAACAGCAGTTGACCGGCGTTGCCTGGTGAAACGTTGTTGTGATGCCTCGTGTAAGGAGGCGAAATGCGTACCATCACGTTTCCGACTTTGATAAAGGTCGGATTGCAGCCTATAACGATTGCGGTTTATCGTATCGCGACATTGCTGCTCGCGTTGTTCGAGATCCAATGACTATTAGCAGAATATGGAATCGGTGGGTTCAGGAGGGTAATACCGAACGCCGTGCTGGATCCCAACGGCCTCGTATCACTAGCAGTCGAGATTACAGGCATCTTATCCGCATGGCTGTAAAGCATCGTGCAGTCACGTCTCGATCCCTGAGTCAACAGTTGGGGACGTTTGCAAGATAACAACCATCTGCACGAACAGTTTAGCGACGTTTGCAGCAGCATGCTCTATCAGCTCGGAGACCATGGCTGCGGTTACCCTTGACGCTGCATCACAAAGAGGAGCGCCTGCGATGGTGTACTCAACGACCAACCTGGTTGCACGAATGGCAAAACTTCATTTTTTCGGATGAATCCAGGTTCTGTTTACAGCATCATAATGGTCACATCCGTGTTTGGCGACATCGCGGTGAACGCACATTGGAAACGTGTTTTCGTCATCGCCATACTGGCGTATCACCACGTTTGATGGTATGGGGTGCCATTGGTTACACGTCTCGGTCACCTCTTGTTCGCATTGACTGCATTTTGAACAGTGCATGTTATATTTCAGATGTGTTACGACCCGTGGCTCTACCCTTCATTCGATCCCTGCGAAACCCTACATTTCAGCAGGATAATGCACGACCGCATCTTGCAGGTCCTGTACGGGCCTTTCTGGATACAGAAAATGTTCGACTGCTGCCCTGGCCAGCACATTCTCCAGATCTCTCACCAATTGAAAAATTCTGTCAATGGTGGCCGAGCAACAGGCTCGTCACAATATCCCACTCACTACTCTTGATGAACTGTGGTATAGTGTTGAAGCTGCATGGGCAGCTTTATTTGTACACGCCATCCAAGCTCTGTCTGACTCAATGCCCAGGCGTATCAAGGCCGTTATTATGGCCAGAGGTGGTTGTTCTGGGTACTGATTTCTCAGGATCTATGCAGTCAAACTGCGTGAAAATGTAATCACATGTCAGTTCTAGTATAATATATTTGTCTAATGAATACCTGTTTATCATCTGCATTTCTTCTTGGTGTAGCAATTTTAATGGCTAGTAGTGTATATACATACCTTCAGGCAGCAAACAAAGAAATCTTCTTACCTCTTCATCATGTTCATCAGCTATAGAACACATACTTTTCGCAAGGCAAAGTATTTTATTCTCTTTAATTAGTAGCTCTTTTTTGTGTTTCATATTATTGGTTTAACTTGCTGATTTTATGACAAATTTTAATCATTATTTTATTGTACTGTAAGAGAGTTTACATAAAACTTGCGGTTTTCGCTGTCTGTGTTGTTTATGATATCGTAAAAGAGTGTCTATCCTGGCAAACTGATCTCCAGGAAGGCTGACATAAAGTGGCTCACACACAGTCCAGATTTGAGCCCCATGGATTTTTTTCTTAATGAGATATGTCAGGTCTAAAGTGTATGTGAATAATCCGACTTCTCTGGAGAAATTCAAAGGAAATATCTGTAGCGAAGTGTCTACATGCTAAGCCGTCATGCAAAATTCCGTTCATAGGTTAAATGAGTGCCGTAGGAGTGCTGGATTGCTTGTAAATGATATTATTTTAAGAATTAAATTTCAATAATAAACGAAAATTTTGTCGATAGACTTCAACATATTTTATTTTGACACAGAGTTTCTTTCGAGACACCCTGTGGTTCTTCACACTTGATATTTATTTCGGGAAATGTATCTGAAATCCATATAGCACACGATGAGATAAAAAAGGAATGGTGAACGGATAAAACTGAACGGTTCCGATAAGAAACGATGATCAATGAACCAGTTCTCAAAGATGAACGAGTTTGCCCGTATCAGGCACTGTGTCACAACGAATCGAAGAGAACAGATTGCTGGCAGTTGGGTCAAGATCTTGAGTTGCGTTGTCTCTATACCGCAAACAACAGCACCATGCATGGACTAATCTGCATTTCATTAGGCCATTTAGGGGCTTCTGTGGTGTTCAGCCATTAAGTCTCGCATCTGTATGGGGCGAGATTGTCGCCAATGTACCTGTAGAATACCTGGTGAAAGATCAAGGGAAGCAACGATTGTTAAGTCAATAACCCTCCAAGTCCTGGAGACATGGTGAAGGGAGTTACTGGTTACGACAACTAGTTTGATTTCATTTTATGAAGGGATGCCGAATGTTCGCCACTATGTAGCCATAATGGTAAATCCCATTGTAATACGGTTTACAACCGGGGTACCAAGTAGCGTATCCGAGTGGGATAATGCAAGAAGCCATGCTGCACTTCAGACCAAAAATATTCAGGAATGTGTGTGTCCTTCCCCGCCCTGTCTTCTGACTTGACTCACACAGCGCATGCAGTTCGCAGGGGCATACCTGCATACCAGCCTCGAGCCAGCAATCTTCATGAACTTAGAAGTGGGTCTTTCACGGACGAATGAGTCTAAAGGAACAGTTAACTAAAGTGACAGACAGACCGATGAATGACTTTCCAAGTGCGGTTGTTCACCGTTCTCTTTGGTCGTGGCCAGTCGCGTTCCCTCAACAGTCATGGCTGGTCTCGTTCCAAAATGGTCGGAACGATCGCGGCCGTTCTCGTTACTGCATTGGTCAGAACGATCATGGCGGGTCTCGAATCTGCAATGGCTGGAACTATCGTGGTCGGTCGCGTTCCTGGAACGGTCTCGATCTTTTTCAGGTTGCCACTCACTCCACGTTCCATTTCAAGTTTTTATAATTATTGAAGTTATATAAACATTAAGTTGTATGTAAGATATACTTTTGTTGCAAACATATTTTTCGTGCAAGCAAGGCATTCCTTAGAATGACATGTGGAGGCTGCTTACTTCCCTTCCATGATTAATACAAAAGCTTCTATTCGTACCTGGGGATTTCGTGCGTCATACTAATGATGTGTGTGGAATCTTATGGGACTTAACTGCTAAGGTCATGAGTCCCTATGCTTACACACTATTTAACCTAAATTATCCTAAGGACAAACACGCACACTCATGATCGAGGGAGGACTCGAACCTCCGCTGGGACCAGCCACACAGTCCATGACTGCGGCGCCTGAGACCGCTCGACTAATCCCGCGCGGCATACTAATGATGACGGACATCATTTCTCAATGGGAATGAATTATGTAACCCCTTTATGTGATAAACGGCTCCACAACGTTTGACAAATATCTTACTGGTGCTTTATGGTGTGACACAATTCATTTGCGTCATTCTAATCACATACTAGCATTTACAGATAGCTTACTAATAAGCTAATTAATATACAGAATCTCATAAAATTGTCACACGACCGTCATCGACAAAAACACAATTACTATGTTCTTTTTCTACATTTTAGAGTATAACGCAATAGCTCATATTCATTTTATTATTGTAGTAACACAGTGGAAATGCGCAAGCCAGATACGTATTACGCAATTCAAACACGCAATTCGTCTCAAAATAGGTAACGTGTCGTAAATTACCTCGAGAACGCTCACAAAGAGAAGATACACGGTCATCTCCACGACGGAAAAGATCACTAAGTAGCTCTACAGAACTTCCCTGACCCCCGTTCGTCTTTCAAACCTTGATGCTTTAAGCAGCTTCCGGTGAATACATTAAACGAACTTGTTACGACATTTTGCTACTTGGATATTAATTAAACATTTCATTACGGCATTTTGACTCCTCAATCGTTTATAAACAAAACGGGAGCACTATCCGATATTAGCAAGTAAACGGAAGAGCAGAGAGCTTGAGTTCAGTATTTACGATATTTTTTTTTTCTGAGCACTAAATTTAGTTATGTTTAATTACTGCATTTGGACGATACGAAGTTTGTCGGGTTTATTCATTAGGAGCCGCTTTCTATCGGAGCTAACGAGTTTGTCTTAAATTAGAGCTCCTTTTTATAATATAAAAGGGAGCTTTAATTGAAGAGAGCATTATAATCTTTCACGGTTGAATTGCTGAATTAAAAGAAAAACATACAAAACTACCCAAGTTAATTAACAGGGAATAACGCTGGTTTTCATGAACCAAAAATATCTAAATCTGACGATAAATCGTATTGTTAGATTACATGTTCGTTGAAACTTACAAAAATGGTTTCCACAAGATATCTACGCGATGCGAAAAGAGAAAGGTATGATGCCTTCATCATGAGTACTAAAAATTCATTTAAATTTCGGTTACAAGATAAATCATGCTAATTGCAAGGTTTTAGATTACCTAAATACCTATTCACTGCAGTTGCGGATAACTTGAACTCGAACAGTCGAATAGTGAATGTTATGGGAAAGATGAACCGAAGGGTCACATTTGTTGGTAGACTGTTTAGAAGTCACAATATATCTAGTAAAGAGGTTGCCTACAGAATGGATGTCCGACCTATTCTCGGGTATTGCTGTGCAATATAGTATCCTCCTCAATTGACGGATTACATAGATAATGTTCAAAAAAACGGCAGTTCATTTTGTATTTCCACGAAATCAGGAAGAGAGTGTCAAGCATAAGATACGCGGATTAAGTTACCACTCAGGCGTGTCTACATCTACATCTACATTGATACTCCGCAAGCCACCCAACGGTGTGTGGCGGAGGGCACTTTACGTGCCACTGTCATTACCTCCCTTTCCTGTTCCAGTCGCGTATGGTTCGCGGGAAGAACGACTGCCTGAAAGCCTCCGTGCGCGCTCTAATCTCTCTAATTTTACATTCGTGATCTCCTCGGGAGGTATAAGTAGGGGGAAGCAATATATTCGATACCTCATCCAGAAACGCACCCTCTCGAAACCTGGCGAGCAAGCTACACCGCGATGCAGAGCGCCTCTCTTGCAGAGTCTGCCACTTGAGTTTATTAAACATCTCCGTAACACTATCACGGTTACCAAATAACCCTGTGACGAAACGCGCCGCTCTTCTTTGGATCTTCTCTATCTCCTCCGTCAGACCGATCTGGTACGGATCCCACACTGTTGAGCAACACTCAAGTATAGGTCGAACGAGTGTTTTGTAAGCCACCTCCTTTGTTGATGGACTACATTTTCTAAGCACTCTCCCAATGAATCTCAACCTGGTACCCGCCTTACCAACAATTAATTTTATATGATCATTCCACTTCAAATCGTTCCGCACGCATACTCCCAGATATTTTACAGAAGTAACTGCTACCAGTGTTTGTTCCGCTATCATATAATCATACAATAAAGGATCCTTCTTTCTATGTATTCGCAATACATTACATTTGTCTATGTTAAGGGTCAGTTGACACTCCCTGCACCAAGTGCCTATCCGCTGCAGATCTTCCTGCATTTCGCTACAATTTTCTAATGCTGCAACTTCTCTGTATACTACAGCATCATCCGCGAAAAGCCGCATGGAACTTCCGACACTATCTACTAAGTCATTTATATATATTGTGAAAAGCAATGGTCCCATAACACTCCCCTGTGGCACGCCAGAGGTTACTTTAACGTCTGTAGACGTCTCTCCATTGATAACAACATGCTGTGTTCTGTTTGCTAAAAACTGCTGGTCTGATATTCCGTAGGCTCTTACTTTGTTTATCAGGCGACAGTGCGGAACTGTATCGAACGCCTTCCGGAAGTCAAGAAAAATAGCATCTACCTGGGAGCCTGTATCTAATATTTTCTGGGTCTCATGAACAAATAAGGCGAGTTGGGTCTCACACGATCGCTGTTTCCGGAATCCATGTTGATTCCTACATAGTAGATTCTGGGTTTCCAGAAATGACATGATACGCGAGCAAAAAACATGTTCTAAAATTCTACAAGAGATCGACGTAAGAGATATAGGTCTATAGTTTTGCGCATCCGCTCGACGACCCTTCTTGAAGACTGGGACTATCTGTGCTCTTGTTGCGCGAGTTCTTTTCACGAAATTTCAATCACCGATTTCCTCCTCCATATCCGAAAATGTTTTGTTGATTCCCACCTACATAGGGAGAAACAACCATCATATTCTCTGTATGTAAAAGGAAATATCCTGAGTGATTCACTGACTCATCAACGCTGAACCCAAATCGCTAAGGATAGATGCTTCTAATTTGGGAGAGTGTTGTTCTTATTCTACAGGCGTTGTTTAAGGATTTTTCGAAATTTCTTCCACATGGCGAGTAAAAGGGCGACGACAGTGTTTTTCAAAATATGTCGCTGTTAACGCAATTTCAAGGTTGCAAGTATGAAAACTCGTATTTAGTTTCTCAGTCAGAAATTAACAAAGAATACGTGTTTCAATCTTTTCCAAATTAAAGTTCCAGAGGGGTGAAATAGTGGGTGAAATATTTGTCAAAAGTCGTTATTAAAAAACTTATGACATATCTGCTCCGTTTCAAAGTTAATCATTAAAAACGTTTACCATTGCTATAGATGAGAGCGGGAATATTACAAGGAAAGACGAGATGATCTAATAAAGAAAATGAATAAAAATTTTACTTCAAAATCGACGTATCTGGTTTTCGTGAGTCAGTCATTAATAGGGTGTGCTAGAGCGTGTACCGGTAAAAAAGGTTTGAATCACCAATGCTGCCGTGCATTAAAATGCGTACAACAAATTGTAATCGGGCTTCGAGAACCATGAAAAGATAATGAAGGCAGTTGCTGTGACTGATCGTAGAAATTTTCATATAGGTTGCTACAATGGTGGCCGATCAGCTGCATTACCTTTTCAAGACATCTAAGTCGCCTCATCTAAATGCTGAAACAGATAAACACAGGTTAGGACAAGGCAGACGCAGTAATTCACTTTAAATGAGAACATTTCAGAGTTTAAATGATATATTAACATAAAATATGCAGACATCCTGGCAAACCGTTCGCCTACATCGGAAGTTAAGACAGAAGAGAGTCAGGGAGACAAGATCTCTAGCTAAAGAAACTAGTATCACTTGTTACGGTACATGGATAATTTTTACTTTTTGGACCGTCTGATTACAACTGAATCACACACGATTTTCGTGTCATACGCGTTTTGTCTTTATTCTCTGCAAGGCGACTTCAGTGGTATGGAATATGTACAGGCTTTACTATTTAGTTAACAATTTGGGGCAACGTACCAATAGATCATAAACAGTTCTGGTGGGTGGTTTTTGCTGTGATGTAGTGATATTTTAAATTCTACTTACAGGTTGCGTGGACGATTTTCCACATATTATGTTTCTTTCCATTTTTAGTGCCACTCCTATTGTCATTTGGTTTTCTTCCCCATTTGACAGCACTAGGGACTGAAGACTCGTTATGATGCAATGTTTAGGTTTGTGCAGTCGACTGTCGGATGTTATTGCCGAAGATCGAATGTTATTGCCAACTTTCGGGCGTAATTTTTGACGTATCTGTCATCTGTTTGTGTATGCGCGCGCGCACGTGTATGCGAATATTTATTTTGGTGAGCTATTTTTTTATAGCTGCCTGTGAGAGAGGTACGATTTCTATCTTATTATTTTATTGAGTGTAGCCGGCCTGTATGGCCTAGCGGTTCTAGGCGCTATAGTCTGGAACCGCTACGGTCGCAGGTTCGAATTCTGCTTCTGGCATGGATGTGTGTGATGTCCTTAGGTTAGTTAGGTTTAAGTAGTTCTAAGTTCCAGGGGACTGATGCCCTCAGCAGTTAAGTCCCATAGTGCTCAGAGCCATATGAACCATTTTTATTGAGTGTAGTAGGGAACCTGTACTAATGTGTGTTTGCTCATTATCACATGTTTGTTTTCAGTGATGGCTTTCTGAATGTGGAAGTTTTCTTGCACATATATAAGGTATTTGTGGTGGTTTGTTATTCTCACTATTGTCACTTCTTGTTCCATGTTGTAAGATGGTGTTTATGGTGTTTTAAATGTTCTGCAAATGTGGAATGGTTTGTTTCGTACTTCCAACACCTCATATGTTCTTTGTACTGTGTTTTAAAATTCCTGCATGTCATGCCTATGTATACTGCATCACAACTTTTACATTCATGTTTATATATTCCTGATCCCTTTAGGTAGTTGGTTGACTCAAGTGTGATTGTAGGGTATGCCCAGTCTTATATGCTATTTGGAAGCCCTGTTTGCAACTCTGTGTGTTAATGTATGTGTGTAAGTCATAGTGTACCATCCACTTCTTTTCTGTGTGATGTTGTCATTGCATGTGTTTGTTGAGTCTGTTTGTAAGTTTCCAGCTTGTAAGTTATCTTGTATTCTGGAAGTATTGTGTTTGTTTTGTATTTGTGTTTTTATTTTTTGATTGAGCCTGTGTACTACATGTGTGTCGTACCCATTGTTTCTAGCTATTTGAATGATTGTACTCGTTTCTTTATCATAGTTTGTCTTGTTGAGTGGTATCCTATTTAATCTATGTAACATAGATCTTAGTGCTGCAAGCTTCTAGTTGTGTGGGTGATTAGACGTGGAATGTATTACTGTTTCCTGTGTCTGTTGGTTTTCTAAATGTATGTTTGCCATTTTCTTTTTTTATTGTCATGCCAAGAAAATTTATTTGATTTTCTTTTTCAATTGTGAATTTTATGTTCTGATGTGCTTTGTTGATTTCCGAATGGAGTTCATCTGTTTTTTCATTTGGCTCATCTACCAGACAAATAATGTCATACAAACACCTGTACCAATGTATAATTTGAAAACTTACATTAGTAATGTAGAAAAAAGCCCCACGTGACTAGTATAAGAAGAGGAATGGCACCAAAAATGGAACAGAAAGATAATATGTAGAAAATCGTGCACGCAACCTGTAAGTAGAATTTAAAATATTACTACACCATAGCAAAAACCAACCACCAGAACTGTTTATAATCTATAGGTACATTGCCCCAAAATGTTAACTAAACAGTAAAATATGTACATATTCCCGGCCACTGAAGACACCTTGCAGAGAATACATATGACACGAAAATTGTGTTTCATTCAGTTGTAGTCAGAAGGTCCAAAAAGGAAAAATTATCAATATACTGTAATATTACACGCAACTGAGGAAGACAGGACTGCAAAAGTTGTTCAGCAGACATTAGTTCTCATTTGAATAGTCACAGGTAACGTTTACGTAACTTTCTAATTATGTCACGTCGTCCCACCTGTGGAGCCACGGTTATCCAGTTAATTTAGGAAAAGGAGTATCACAAACTTGGTATTTGACTTCTTGGGTGAAAATGAAAATAATATGTTTCACTGTTCTTGGAAATCCAACCCATAATGGACTGTTATAGAGAATAAAACATCTTATGAAAATATTTCTTTATGAAAGGTCTTTCAAAGATAAATCTATGAAAATTTGTATTTGCCTTCTCATTTCCAAATTGAAAAGAACGTGGTTCAGTTTGTTTGGAAAATTAGTCCATAAGAGGGTGAATTAGAGAATGGGGGCTTTTATTGAAATATTTCTTTATGAAAGCTTATTTGGACCTAAATCTGTGAAAATTTGTATTTGGCTCATGGGTTCGAAATAAAAAGTAGTTCAATGTTTTTGGAAAATCAGCCACTAAGAGGATGAAATGGCGGATGAAAGTTTTTATAAAAATATTTCATTATATTTTTAATCATTTTTGAAGCTAAGTCCGTGGAAATTGGTACTTTATTTCACGGTTAGAAAAAAATGTGTTAGGGTATGAAATTTTCTGTGGATATACCATCACAGAACTCAAAATGAAGGATTAACAAAAACCTCCGACTCCAACCATCAGACTCGCTTTTTGGTCAGAAGTACATCCGGAAAAAATATGCTTCTATGACCTTAATTAGTGTGAAAAGACTAGTTGATGCAATTTGTGAACTAAATCAAAGAAAGTTATTTAATAGTCACCATGACAAATCGCTTATCAAAATTATACAGAAAAAGAAATGGATATTTAACACATTAAATTTTCATTAGGCCTAATATATAGTTACACAACTATTTTTGTTGTATACAAACTAATCATTATTAGATACCACTTTTAATTGTAAATCCCTGAATAGGAATACCCGTCTGCGATGAACTGGTACACAATTTCTAGATTGTTAATTTGTACATGAACAACATGCGTAAGAATACATACCTTCAATTAATTTCTTTTACGTTCACGTCTTATACAAAGAATTGCTTCATTAAATTTTAATACTCTGTTTGCGTATACTGGATACAGTGTTTGCACGCTGTGTAGATTTATAAAATAGCAATGAGCGTAACGACATATAAATTCGATTAGAGAAAATAAAAAAAAGAAAAGATCTGTGCAGACCATATATTCTACTCTAGCGAAGTGGCAGGCGCCTAGCTACTGTCAAACTAACGAGAAATCAGGGCTCGCACAGAAAGATTTAGGTGTTCGTTTTTCTCACCAGCTCTTCGAACGGTCGAGAAATAGTCTGAAAGTACCTCTATGAATTTTCAGCTAACATCGCAGAGTAATCATATAAGTGTAGATGTAGACGTAGACACGATCCGACAGTAATTAAATAAAAAACTCAAATCAGTATTTCACGGCATCAGACTGTACAATTAACTGTTCAATGAAATTAAAGAGATAATTAAAATCAATATGTTTGAATAGATGCTTAAAACTTAACCTCGGCCGGCCGGAGTAGCCGAGCGGTTCTACGCGCTACAGTCTGGAGCCGCGCGACCGCTACGGTCGCAGGTTCGAATCCTGCCTCGGGCATGGATGTGTGTGGTGTCCTTAGGTTGTTGTTGTTGTTGTGGTCTTCAGTCCTGAGACTGGTTTGATGCAGCTCTCCATGCTACCCTATCCTGTGCAAGCTGCTTCATCTCCCAGTACTTACTGCAACCTACATCCTTCTGAATCTGCTTAGTGTATTCATCTCTTGGTCTCCCTCTACGATTTTTACCCTCCACGCTGCCCTCCAATGCTAAATTTGTGATCCCTTGATGCCTCAGAACATGTCCTACTAACCGGTCCCTTCTTTTTGTCAAGTTGTGCCACATACTCCTCTTCTCCCCAATTCTATTCAGTACTTCATCATTAATTATGTGATCTACCCATCTAATCTTCAGCATTCTTCTGTAGCACCACATTTCGAAACCTTCTATTCTCTTCTTGTGCAAACTATTTATTGTCCATGTTTCACTTCCATACATGGCTACACTCCATACAAATACTTTCAGAAACGACTTCGTGACACTTAAATCTATACTCGATGTTAACAAATTCCTCTTCTTCAGAAACGCTTTCCTTGCCATTGCCAGTCTACACTTTATACCCTCTCTACTTCGACCATCATCAGTTATTTTGCTCCCAAAATAGCAAAACTCCTTTACTACTTTAAGCGTCTCATTTCCTAATCTAACTCACTCAGCATCACCCGACTTAGTTCGACTACATTCCATTATCCTCGTTTTGCTTTTGTTGATGTTCATCTTATATCCTCCTTTCAAGACACTATCCATTCCGTTCAACTGCTCTACCAAGTCCTTTGCTAGATAGAATTACAATGTCATCGGCGAACCTCAAAGTTTTTATTTCTTCCCCATGGATTTTAATACCTACTCCGAATTTTTCTTTTGTTTCCTTTACTGCTTGCACAATATACAGATTGAATAGAATCGGTGAGAGGCTACACCCCTGTCTCACTCCCTTCCCAACCACTGCTTCCATTTCATGTCCCTTGACCCTTATAACTGCCATCTGGTTTCTGTACAAATTGTAAATAGCCTTTCGCTCCCTGTATTTTACTCCCGCCACCTTTAGAATTTCAAAGAGAGTATTCCAGTCAACATTGTCAAAAGCTTTCTCTAAATCTACAAATGTTAGAAACGTAGGTTTGCCTTTCCTTAATCTTTCTTCTAAGATAAGTCGTAAGGTCAGTACTGCCTTACGTGTTCCAGTATTTCTACGGAATCCAAACTGATCTTCCCCGAGGTCGGCTTCTACCAGTTTTTCCATTCGTCTGTAAAGAATTCGTGTTAGTATTTTGCAGCTGTGACTTATTAAACTGATTGTTCGGTAATTTTCACATCTATCAACACCTTCTTTCTTTGGGATTAGGATTATTATATTCTTCTTCAAGTCTGAGGGTATTTCGCCTGTCTCATACATCTTGCTCACCAGATGGTAGAGTTTTGTCAGGACTGGCTCTCCCAAGGCCGTCAGTTGTTCTAATGGAATGTTGTCTACTCCCGGGGCCTTGTTTCGACTCAGGTCTTTCAGTGCTCTGCCAAACTCTTCACGCAGTATCGTGTCCCCCATTTCATCTTCATCTGCATCCTCTTCCATTTCCATAATATTGTCCTCAAGTACATCGCCCTTGTATAGACCCTCTATATACTCCTTCCACCTTTCTGCTTTCCCTTCTTTGCTTAGAACTGGGTTTCCATCTGAGCTCTTGATATATATACAAGTGGTTCTCTTTTCTCCAAAGGTCTCTTTAATTTTCCTGTAGTATCCAGAGGAAGTGCAAAATGGCTAAGCAGGGATGGCTAGAGGACAAATGTAAGGATGTAGGGGCTTATCTCACTAGGGGTCCTTAGGTTAGTTAGGTTTAAGTAGTTCCAAGTTCTAGGGGACTGATGACCTCAGAAGTTAAGTCCCATAGTGCTCAGAGCCATTTGAACCATTTTAGCTAACTTACCTCGGAAATAATAAATACTACACAATTTTGGATTGCTTAAGTAACTCAAAGTTGATAAAAGTTTAAAAACTTCATCTCTGTCAATCCAAAATATATTTACAGAGTATAACAAACATTATTGGAAAATTATGTACCCAAAATATTGACAGAAAATGATAACCATCCTGTTCATGGAGGAAAATGTGATTGCACGATCTCATCATGGTCATGATGCCAATTGTAAGGAAATGAGTGCAGTGTCCACAATCAGTTTATTACGGTCAGTGACACGTAGTGAGGTACGAATGAATAGTGGACCATTATTCTGATATTAACTAGACGTACTAGACATATAATAAAATTTATGTCTGCACTTTTTTATTTTAACATTTAATGTGTTATATTGTTTGTAGTAACTTTCTAGAATAGTCTGTGGATGAATAAACTAGTTACATAAGGTCCAGGATACAAGGTTCCTTAAGAAATTTTTTGAGTTTACAGACTAACGCTTCTCTCTTGAGAATTTTACCGGTAGCAGACGTTTTGTAGGAATACTGGATTTCGAAAATTTCATTGGTGTCGGTTTAACTTTGTCTTTCACGGGCTTTGCTTTTCCCACTGAGCTATGCTACGCACGATTCTCGACCTGCCCTTACAGCTCCAATTCTGCTGGTGCCTCTCTCTTATTTTCAAAATTTAGCAGAAACTCTCCGTACATTGTCGGACTAATACTCATGGAAGAAGGGATATATTCAAGAAAAGGCTTGTTTCCAGACTAACTATTAGACTGGGCGGTAAGGTGTGCACTGTTTTGAAACTTTCTGATGGATTAGAACCTTGCCTGTACCGGAAGAATACAGCTTACATCTGCCAAGTGTTACAAAAATGGTGGAATACCCGCTGCAGAGAGAAAGATTCATTATGGGAACGATCCCTACGCTATTTCTCTGCGATGTATTTTCCGTCCGGAGTAGTTGCCCGGAGAGGTATGCATGGCAACTTTCTTGATGTCTAAAGAGTCGCAGATACAGTTAGCGGTGAAGCTGTGAGGACTGATAGTAAGTCGTGCCTCGATACTACAGTCGGTAAGAGCAACGATCGCGAAACGCGAAGTTGCGCGTTCGAGTGACTTTTTCATTTATAGGCTAAGTCCCAAGCATTTGTTTGATTCACAGCTGAGGCTTTATGCATCATGGTTTTCTGTAGAGTCATAAACTGTAGCAGCCCCCTCCCGATTCTTTAAAGAATCGATCTCTCGTGTATAAATGAGCTTCAGACGTCTGATTAGTTTACCAGTTATCTAATGTGTTAAATGTTTGACCTTATTAATATAAAACCCTTAGGGTTGAAGTCTCAAGACCCTAATTATGTAATAATTTTGCTTCCAATAGTTTAGGATTATTCACGTGTATATAGAGTGATAAAAAATTCAGAAAATTTAAGGTTATGCATCAAGTCTGTCTAAAGCCTTTTATTGCTCCCATTATCAAACTCTGGATGAATATATTCTGCGTAATATGCGTTGCTTTTTAATAAAAGCTACTTTTTCACGCTTCTCAATGTTTATGACGTCGTACCTCCTGGACTATGAGTCGTAAAATGATGTGATTTTGCATGTAATTTCAGTAGTGTATGTGGGTACTGTCTGCAAAATGTATTGGGAATAGAGATAGTATTAAAGAAGTAATAAATTCAAATGTCGCACCTGATACAGAAGCTTTACTGTACGAACAGCGAAAATGTAGTGAATCATACACTTCTTTCCTTCTATCATCAGGAATTGAAAATACACAGGCGGAAAAAATTACAACACCAAAAAACAATTAATGTAGAGTAATCAAACATATTTCAGTGATTAATTTGCAAGATCACAGGTCAATGCAAGCGCCAGATGAGCCATTGGAAACGTCAACTGCTGGAACATTAATAAGCAGTGTAACCCCCAGAATGTTGAGTGCAAGTATGTAGAAGAGCATGCATTGTGTTGTACAGGTGCCGGATGTCAGTTTTTGCAATGGAGCCTCTTGCCTGTTGCACTCGGTCAATACAAGGACGGTTAAGGCCGTCTGTGAACGATGCGGGCCTTGTCGTCCGACGATGTACCGTATGTGTTCGTTTGGAGACAGATTACATTAGATCTTCGTTCCATAGATCCGTGCTGAGGAGATCCTCGTGGATGTGCAAAATGTCAATAATTTTTTTTAGCTGAAATAACAATACTAATTGTATGAATATATACAATATATACTATTAAAAAATTCGTCAGTGGAGTAGAAGGAGTTGGCCACTAGTATGTCTTTCAGGCTCCTTTTAAACTGATCTTTATTTGTAACTAAATTTTTTATGTTTGAGGGCAGATTATTTAAGATGAGTGTTCCTGAGTAGTGGACCCCTTTTTGAGCTAAAGTAAGTGCTTTTAAGTCCTTGTGCAGATCACTTTTGTTCCTGGTATTGTTTGTATGAACTGAGCTGTTTGTTGGAAAAAGAGATATATTATTTAGGACAAATTTCATTAAGGAGTAAATATACTGAGAGGCAGTAGTTAGTATACCCAGTTCTTTGAAGAGGTTTCTACAGGACGTCCGCGAATTTACTCCACAAATAATATGTATTACACGCTTTTGGACTCTAAAAACTTTTGTTTGACTTGAAGAGTTATCCCAAAACATTATACCATATGACATTATGGAATGAAAGTAGGCAAAGTATGCAAGCTTTTTCATTTTTATGTCGCCTATGTCAGCTAACACACGAATTGCAAATGCAGATTTGTTAAGGCGTTTCTGCAGTTCTGTGGTGTGCTCCTCCCAACTGTATTTATTATCAAGTTGTAATCCCAGGAATTTAAGTCTGTCAACCTCTTCTATCTGCTCTTCTTCATACTTTATGCATATGCTGGGGGGAAACCTCTTACAGGTTCTGAATTGCATATAGTGAGTTTTTTCACAGTTTAATGTCAGTGAGTTGGCTTTAAACTATTTATTAATATCAATGAAAATATCATTAGCAGATCTTTCTAGAACTACACTCGACATACTATTAATTGCAATACATGTGTCATCTGCAAACAAAACGAACTCTCCTTCTGGCAGTGTAATTGATGAGAGATCATTAATGTACACAAGAAAAAGCAATGGCCCTAAGATGGATCTTTGTGGGACACCACACGTAATTTCTTTCCATTCTGATGATGATTGATGACCTAATTCACTAGTCCCTTGCACTGACGCCTTTTGTTTCCTGTTAGCGAGGTATGACTTGAACCATTTTGCAGGACTGACTGTGACACCATAGAATTCTAATTTATTTAAAAGGATATTGTGGTTCACGCAATCAAATGCCTCTGACAAGTCACAGGAAATACCTGGTGCTTGTAATTTGTTATTTAATGAATTAAGTACATTTTCACTGTAGGTGTAAATAGCCTTCTCGATATCAGAACCCTTCACAAATCCAAACTGTGTTCTTGATAATATGTTATTTGTGGTCAGATGATTGAGAAGCTGCCTGTACATTACTTTTCTAAAATGTTTGAGAATGCTGGCAAACGTGAAATCGGTCTGTAGTTTGATGGTATCTCTTTATCCCCTTTCTTGAATAGAGGCTTAACATCTGCATATTTTAGCCAGCCAGGAAATGTCCCAGTTATAATTGACTGGTTACACAAGTACCTTAGAATTGTACTAAACTCACAAGAACTTGCCTTAATTAACTTTGTTGATATTTCATTTTAACCACTAGAATGCTTTGTTTTTAAAGATTTTATTATGGAAGTTATTTCTTTTGGTGAAGTGAGTGACACATTATGTACCTGCAGCTATTTGTAAAGGCTAGTTTCAAATATTCAAGGGCATTATTTACTGATCTTGACAATCCCATTCTATCAGTAAAGGATATAAATTACTCGTTAAATAGATTTGCCACACTGCGCCCATCGGTTACTAATGTGTCATCTACCATTAATGCTATTTGCTCCTGTTCCTTTCTGGTTCTACCAGTCTCGTCTTTCACTATATCCCATATTGTATTTATTTTGTTCCCTGACATTGCTATCTTCTTCTCGTAGTGCATTTGTTTAGATGTCTGAATTACTTTTTTTAATATTTTACAGTATTCCTTGTATTTAGCTAAATCATCAGCATTGAAGCTATTCTTGGTCGACGGATACATTTTCCTTTTTGTCTTACAGGAAATCTTTATTCCTTGTGTAATCCATGGTTTTATTATACACTTCTGTTTAATTTGAGTAACTTTTAGAGGAAAACAGTTTTCAAACATGGTACTGACATTGTTCACGAATGTGTTATATTTTTCATTCATATCATGAGCACTATAAACATCTTTCCAGTTCATATCTTTGAGCAGTTTTCTAAAACACTCAATTTTTGGTTGATTGACTGCTATCCTGTACTCAGATTCAGCAGTCTTGATATTCTGCTTAGAATTTACATCTAAAACAAGGAGCTGCATGTCATGATCTGATAGTCCATTTATTGCAGGTTTTATGATATGATTTTGTTCCTTTGATTTGTCTATAAAAATGTTATCAATGGCTGCCCTTGAGGATTTAGTGATCCTAGTTGGAAAGTTCACAGTGTGAGTTAGATTGAAAGACAATATTACTAACTGCAGTAAATGTTTACTGGAAGACTGCATTAGAAAATCTGTATTTAATTCACCAGCAATCAAAATCTCTTTGCTTTTCCTGTTAAATAATTCAAAAGAGCTTCTAGATGATTTATGAATAGATTATAATTTCCTGCAGGTGCTCGGTAAATAGTTATTATTATATAGGATCTGTTATGGAACTCTACTATTGTTGCACATGCTTCGAGATGCTGCTCCAAACAGAATTTATTAATGTCAATGTTCTTGAATTTATGGCAGTTTTTAATAAATGTGGCAACTCCACCTCCATGCATATCTACTCTGCAGAAGTAGGAAGCTACCTTAAATCCTGAACTGTCTAACATATCTACACCAGTGGTCACTTGATGTTCAGAGAGGCAGATTATGTCAATTTTGTTAGATGAATTCGTTTCATCAATACAAATGAGTAGTTCATCAACTTTATTTCTGAGTCCCGGAATGTTCTGGTGTAATAAAGATAACTGATACTGCATACTGATGGGATTATAACTGCTTTGGTGAAGATGAACGGCCGGTTTCTGATTACTTTCTGTTAAACATTGTTAAACGGAGGCCGTATGCTAAAATCTGACCCCTGTTCATATGTTTTCTCAAACTGAGTGTGTCTGCCAATCTTCGTTTTCTTTCCCCCTTCCCTATACTAAAAAAGGCATCCCTCTGACATCTGTGACCACTGGTGTTTAACCACTTGTGACAGTGTCCCCCCTCAAGTTTTCTGCAATCAACCCAGACAGTTTTCCCTTCCCTTTCCTACTGAGGTGAAGGCCATGCCTAGTGTAGTCTCATCTATCGATAGCATCCACAGAAATCAAACCAATATGGCACCTTATATCTGTCCTAAGCAGCCACTACAACTCCAAGTTCACCCTCGTGATGGAAGAGTACAAATGAGGCCAATCATGGCGTCTCAACACAGACATAAATCCCACACTCGTATGCTTCGTTGCCGATGCTATCTTCAACAGGTCGCTCTCTATGGAGTATTCAGAGTCTCTGTCAATGCTATTTCCCAGACCACCCACTATAACCACGGCATCCTCCTTTGTGAAATCCTTGCATAAGGAACCTACATCCTCTGTTACCTGATCCAGATCTGCACTAGGCTTGAAAAAGTTTGTGACCTGGTACTCTGGACCTAGATTTTCCTGCAGTAGTTGGCCAACACATCTACCATGGGAGCTACCTAACAACAGAACTTTCTTTCTCGTTACAAATTTCCCTACCTTTTTGAAGTCCTTGAAAGCTTGTTGTGCCTTTTCTACAGCTTCAGCTACATGAGGCTCATCCGATTCTGACTGAGGCAATAGGTTAAATCTATTTTCAAGATTTATTGAAAAGCTGTCTGATGATCTCCTTTGCCTGTTCCCCTATTACCTGTGGCCATTTCCCACCTCTGTTCACCCTTCTCCCTCTTTAACCTGTCCAGATCCTCCCTTACCTTGTCTAAGTCAGCATGAAGAGCTGCAATTTTCCCTTCCTGTTCCAGTGTTTTCCTATCTCTACTGCAGATCCTACAATACCACTGGTGAGCTCATTTATGTCCCCATTTCCCACGCCACTACATTCGACCCAATGAAAGAAACTACAGCACCCATCACACCACACCCCGGAACTAACGATCCTACGGCATGTCAACAACTTCTCACTCATGGTAAAAACAGAAATCGTATAAACTCATTTAAGTACTGACTAAAACGTAAACGAAGGACCCTAGAAACTATTCAGGCAAATATAAATAAATTGAAAGAGTACTGAATAAAAAGAAACTGGTGATTACATATAAGTTTAAGTCACTGTTTACTTACGAGACGCGCGCGTGAAATTAAGCCTAAAATCCGTGCTATAGGCGCGAGAAGGAAAATAAACTTCTTACCCCGTTTAATCTTGTTTAACACTTCACTAAGACTTCCACTAATGTAACAACACTTATATTATATCTATACTAACTGGAAACGTTTACCTATAAGTTTAATTCACTGCTTACTTATTAGGCTTAGGATTCGTGCTACAGACGCGAGATGAAAAATACGTTCCTTACCCCGTTTAATCTTATTTTATACTTCACTAACGCTTCCAGTGATTTAACAACACTTAGATTATATTTATAACAACTGTATACGTTTAAAAACAGCTTAATAACAACGCGTTTCATAATTATTTATTGCAGCAAATACTCGAAGAGTCCGCGTCGGCGCAGTCTGGTGATCGAGCAGGCCAAGACAACGTGTCGACATTCTGCGGAGGCAGTTGGGTTATGAGAGCAGTATGTGGACGGGTGTTATCGTGTTGGAAACATCCAATGGAATTCTGTTCATGAATGACAGCACAACAGGGTGAATCGCCAGACTGACCTACATATCTGCAGTCAGGGCGTGTGAAATAACTACGAGAAGCTCTTGTGGTCATATGAAATCGCGCCCTAGACCATGACTCCAGGTGTAGGTACAGTGTGTCTACCACGCAGACTGGTTGGTTGCAGGCTGTCAACTGGCCGCAAAAAACACAAGAAACTTCCGCCCTACCCTCCAACGAGCTCCCACTTGACGCCACTGAGGTCGTCCATGGCGGTCGTCTGGGGTCAGTGACACGCCTGCTACAGGGCGTCCGGCTCGGAACTGTCCTTGAAGTAACTGGTTTGTAACTGTGGGGCCAACTGATGCTCAAATTGGTCCTGCAAATGCGGTACGATGCGATAGATCTAAGCGCCGAACACGGTGGTGTTCCCTCCTGGTAGCGCCATGTGGCAGTCTGCACTCCGATCTTCTAGCGACCGTACAGTCTCATGAACAGCGCTGCCAGCAATCACATAAAATGGCTAAATTACAGCCAGGTCTTTCTACAATATCGCAGAATGAACATCCAGAGTCTCCTATTCATACAGCACGAGCTCGTTCAAACTCCGTAACGTGTTGATAAAGGTGCCTTTGTCGCCTTAAAGGTATTCTTGACTAACATTAACTCACTACGCCCAATATCAAAAGTAAAATACGCTCACCACCAACACAGCAAACCATATTTGTATCCTCATTGTGGGGCTACTAGTGCCGCTCTTATACGGCTGGTTCGAAATTTAAATAGACATCTTTCAGATGCAGAAACATGCCTACTAATTTTCGTTTAGGTTGCACAACTTTTTCCTGGTGCTGAAAGTTTTTTCCCGTCATTGTACATGTAAAGCCTCTTGGAAGTCGCTAAGTACTCTCATTCTCAAATACAATCTGTTCTTTGCCAAAATAGCTTGTCACTACGCGTCACCACGTGTTGCTCATACTGTTGCCGTAATAATTCCACATTTCTCTCTCACATACTTTCCTTAGCGCGTCACGTAGCCACAGCACCACCACGCCCAGTATATATGAATCTGTGCACTGGTAACCATATTTGACGTTTAGTCCGTCGTTAGTTATCAAGAAGGTTACATGTAAGTGCTTAAGAGCGGCGATTATTGATTTGTTTTAAAAACGGATCATAGAATTTGCATTTAATTTTACTATAAAAATGGAACTAAATGTAACAAAATTTTATAAATGTCGAACATTGCTTTTGTGAGTCTGTTATGAGTAAAATAAATATTTACGACTATTATAAGAGTTTCTAAGATGGCCTGGAGAAGTTCAAGATGAAACCGGTGAAAATGCGGAAAAATTGAAAGTATGATTATGAACGATCACCGAATAATAATACAAGACGATGTTGATGATGTTGGTTCAGTTGGCTCTTGGTTTGGGTCTAAAATGGTTTAAAGCAAAATTTGTACCAAAGGTGTTGAACTTCGAGCAAAACCAGTGGCGAATGGAAATCGCTCATGAGTCGCTAACTAAAGTCAACAGCGATGAAGAACTACAGAAACGTGCTATAAGAGGTGACGAAACATCTTTATGTGGGTATAACGTTGATACTGAGGCTAGTTCTACCAGTGGACGCATTCCGGGTCGTTAAAACCGAAAAAACCTCAGTAACTGTGATCGAATGTGAAGTTTCGTTTGACTGTTTTGTTCAGTTTTAACGACATAGTGCATCATGAGTTTTTGCCAAAAATCAAACGATCAGCAAAGAGTGCCACCTACAAGTTCAATGCCGTTTGCTGAAAACAATCCGAAAAAATACCACGACTCTTGCAACACGAAAATGCACTTGCTCACAATTCATTGCTTATTCGTGAACTTTTTTGCTGTAAACAATACAATAGCGATGCCTCTGCGTCCGTTTTCGGAAGTTATGGCGCCATGTGACTTTTTTTCCGAAAAAGCTTACATGACTCTCTTCACAAGTTTATATGAGACTAAAAGCGCATAGCTGAAAGAACTAAATGCTATCCGGAAGATCAGGTTCCAGAAGGGTTTCGGGGATTTGAAGAAGCGCTGGCGTAAGTGTATAATTTCTAGATGGGACTATATTGAAGGAGGTAACATTAATGTAGACGAATAAATAAAATTGTTTTCAAAAAATGGAAATTCCCGGTACATTTTGAAGACGCCTCTTATATACATAAACGGTGGCACTACCATGGAGAGGAGAGTGGGTTGCACAGGTACTTACTTACATACAGGTTGAGTGGAGCGTTCTATGACCAGCCTTAGGGGGGAAATGTCTGATTGCTGGAAGATCGATGTGTTGGTCTCACAAGTTCGAAAAACACTTAACGCGACTGCGTATGAGGAGCTTAAACTTTTACATACGGACGTATTTGTTATTGCGCAATGGTTCCAGGAGTTCGAGAACTTTGACCATTACTCGAACCGTCAACAGATTAGAAACGGTTGGGGGATGTGGAATAGATGGTTGTTTTAAGTTGTAAATATACGAGGGCTGGAACCTAAATAGTGGCAACTATTTATGCAAAACCGACGCAAAAGAGTTACGTTGTTCCACCTGTTACTGTCCTTCAAAGTAGTCACCAGCGTTGTGTAGAACCCGTTGCCAGTGATGTCGAAGGCGTAGTATACCGTTAGCAGAGCCCGTTCTGTTGATGGTGCGAATGGAACGGTCTAAACTTATGGTGACTCTCGTGTACAACTGTGATGGTGTTATCCTAACGCATTACGTTCATCCATGGCAGACCGTCAATGCACAGTATTACTGTTCGTTTCTGGAGCATCACCTGCGACCAGTTTTGCGAAAGAAGCGGCGGCACTTTCTACGCAACCCACCCATCAATTTGCACGACAATGCACGGGCGCATACAGCGCAAGCTGTGGCTGCTCTGTTCGGTTGATGGGGCTGAGAAATACTGTACAGCCACCATACTCCCCGGACGTAAGTCCTTGTGACTTTGATTTGAGTCCGAAGATGAAGGAACCACTTCGTGGCATTCGCTTCAGAACTGTTCCAGAAATTCGACAGGCAGAAGAACGCTCCATTCGCACCATCAACAGAATAGGCTCTGCTAACGGTATACTGCGCCTTCCTCATCGCTGGCAACGGGTTCTACACTACGCTGGTGACTAACTTTGAAGGACAGTAACAGGTGCAAACATGTAACTCTTTTGTATCAGTTGTGAATAAATAATTGCCTCTATTCAAGTTCCAACCATCGTACAGTTGTCTACATTATTTAAAATTAGAATCCACATATATCTCTTCAGTTGAGTTCAGTTGAAACTTCCAGGCTGAGAGGCCGTGGTCAATGTATAAAATTTCCACCTGACGTTTCGCCTCGATCTGCGGGAGACATCATCTGAGGTCGTCCGGCCACTGCCACTGAGGCTCCATGCACTCTCGCATTTATAGAGCGCATAGAGGGCACCACCATTCGTCACGTGATGCCGACGGTATGCTACCTTTGGAAGGCGTCATCATTCTCGATTAAGAGTAATCGATTGTCATTCTGCAGGCGCAACGTCGACATCCATATTTTGTCCAACTTTAAAACTTCCTCTTTTCTATTAAAATTTTTATGGTGTTTGTGAATTTCTATTGCTTCTGTATACATGCGCGCATGATAATGGGATGTTCGTGCTAGAACGCTTGTCTTGTTAAATTTAATTTCGTGATTCCCATCTCGAAAGACATGCTCAGCTACGGCCGATGTTTCGATGTGTCCTAAGCGACAGTTTCTTTTATGTTCGGCTAAGCGGGTGTTTACACTTCTTTTCGTTGTTGCAATGTATACTTGTCCACAACTGCATGGAATTTTGTATACCACCGGTGTTTCTAGGGGATGTCGGGCGTCTTTTGCAGTTCTTAAATATTCCTTAATTTTCTTGGTGGTTCTGAAGATTGTTTCGATCCCATACTTGGCCAGAACTTTCCCGATACGGTCTGTGACCTAATTAATGAACGGTAGGAACACTTTTCCAGTAGGTGACCGTTGTTGCTCTGGACTTCTGGCTTCTTTTCTTCTTTCATGGAAAGCTCGATCAATTTCCTTGCTGGTATATCCGTTTTTGATGAAGGCTGACCGTAGGTGATTCAGCTCATCTTGTAAGTAAGCCGGCTCGCAGATTTTGTTGGCTCTGTCCACCAAGGTTTCCATGACACCTCTTTTTTGCCTAGGATGATGGTTAGATTCCTTGTGAACGTATCGATCCGTGTGAGTGTTCTTTCTATATGCCTTGTGGCCCAGTGTCCCGTCCACCCGTTTAATTACCGACACATCCAGGAAACTGAGTTGACCGTTCCTCTCTTTCTCCATCATAAACTGTATCTTCGGGTTAATGATGTTCAGGTGCACCAAGAAGACATCCAACTCTTCTTCACCATGATTCCACACTACAAATGTGTCATCAACATAGCGGTACCATTTAGCAGGGTTTTTACTGGCAGTCTGCAGTGCTCGCCGTTCGAAGATCTCCATAAATAAATTGGCAACAGCTGGACTGTGTGGGCTTCCCATCGCCACCCCGTCGATCTGTTCGTAAAACTCGTTGTTATACTGGAAATAAGTTGTTTTCAGGCAGTGTTTAAATAAAACCACTATGTCAGTCGTAAAAATATCTGCTATATATGAAATAGCTTCGTTTACAGGCACCACGGTAAACAACGTCACAAAATCGAAGCTCACAAGAATATCACTTGGACTGACGTTAATCTCCCTCAGTTTTTCAGTAAAATGCGCCGAGTTTTTAATGTAACTGTCCTTTCTGCCGATGTGTGGTTGCAGCAAGCAGGCGTGATATCTGGCCACCTCTTGTGTCGGAGATCCTACGGCACTCACAATCGGTCTCAACGGCACTTGTGATTTATGTACCTTTGGGAGTCCATAAAGTCTGGGTGGATAAGCTTCCGTTTTGCAGAGTTGTTTTTTATCATCCGAAGAAAGAGAAGATTGGTATGTCTCAAAATTTTGGTTTTAGGATCCTTCTGAAGCTTTTTGTACGTAGTGGGATCCAAAAGGTCACTAATCATCTTATGATAATCTTCGGTGTTCAGCAAACCCGTAGCATTTCCTCTACCAGCTGCAAGTACAATAATGCTCTTCTCCGCATTGATCTCCCTCAGTGCCCTCCTTTCCGCTTGGGACAAATTGCTGGTAGGTGGATTCGCTTGGCGTAATATTCTGGCTGTTTCAGTCCTGATTTCATCCGCGGAATGCGACGATTACAAACGGATTCCTGCCTCCACATTCGCTATAATGTCCTCCGTAGGAAACTTTAGTGGCGTGACTGCAAAGTTGCCTCCTTTCGATAAAACTGAATGTTCCTCTTTCGTTAATTCTCTCCCAGACATGTTAATCACAGTTCGAGAGTTGCCAGCGACTGATGTTTCACCTCTGCCTTTCCGTAGGCCATCGAATTTCCTCTTTTGCCTATCAGTTGCCATTTCTGCACTGAGCTCCATGTTCCTGTACGTTAGACAGTCCACCTCATTCCAGTCATAACACTGCATTATGCTACTGATGTATAAATGGAGATGTAACAGCTTACTGCTAGTTTCCGCTAGTTCTCGCCGCGTATGGTGAATTCGTTCCCGTAGCATCGCTAGTTCCATGCGGTTGTAAATACGGTGCGCTTGCGCCGAGTGAAACATTCTCCTCTTCTTCAGAAACTTTGGCACTGTAGCGGTGTCCCGGCAGCGTAGCACGAAAGTAAGCCTACACAGTTGTTGTGCTTTCTTCTTGCGCAGACCCTCCAGTCGTCGAACCAAAACTGACACTTCCTCCCCGTAGAGGAGTTTAATCATACAATGTAGGCTTTCACGGCCGGAGTTGTCTTCAGTTGAAACTTCCGGCCTGAGAGGCCGTGGTCGATGTATAAAATTTCCACCTGACGTATCGTCTCCATCTGCGGGAGACATCTTCTGAGGTCGTCCGACTACTGCTACTGAGGCTCCATGTACTCTCGCATTTATAAAGCGCATAGAGGGCACCATCATTCGTCACGTGATGCCGACGGTATGCTATCTTTGGAAGGCGTCATCATTCTCGATTAAGAGTAATCGATTGTCATTCTGCTGGCATAACGTCAGCATTGTATGACCACATATCTGTTTTAACTATACTGTGTTATAGATCGTGGAAGATAGTGGGAATGAAGGTGTTTATGCGAGGATTTCTACTGAAAGACACCAGGATTCTAGCAGTCTTAACAGTGAAAACCATGCACTAACTTGGTAAAGGAAAAGCTCGTTAAATAGTATACATCAGGTGGCCTCAATAAATTGTCAGCGTGGTGATGGAAGTCTAAGGGTGAGAAGGTTATGCAGGGATGCAGAGGTTTTCGCACGAGAGACTGATGTGTTGAGTTGCAGTTCGAAGACTACAGCAACAACATTCAGAAACAGCTAGTTTGGCAGAGTTTAGAGAAAGTTATAAAGACCGACTTGGAATATCTTGCGTGAAACAGGTAGTGAAAATTG
The DNA here is from genome assembly GCF_021461385.2 of Schistocerca piceifrons. Taxonomy (NCBI): domain Eukaryota; kingdom Metazoa; phylum Arthropoda; class Insecta; order Orthoptera; family Acrididae; genus Schistocerca; species Schistocerca piceifrons. The sequence continues at coordinate 313,475,359 of NC_060140.1, read as the reverse complement.
TCATGTGCAGTGGACGCAATTGGACTGAAACGTTTTGAAGTTACAGTCATATATCACTATGCGAGGTTTGATTATTTTCCAGTTCTTTATTCTTCTTAACTGTGCTGGAGGAGACTGCACAGATTTAGCTCAGAAATAAAATTTCATATTGTCTTGAAGGGGACGAGCAAATCCAGGTGTGCGTTTACGCTCTTGGTGGCCAGGGCAGGGCTCTCTGTATGGTAAATAGATTCCCAAGGGACTGCGGTTAGCAGAAGACGGCACGGCGTTCGCCTTTATAGCCTGTCTAAGCCATCGTGCGTCCCTAAGATAATCATCGAGCGTGGCTAAAGGCATCTGCTATGCCGTCCACGACGAGAGAATCAGATGTCTTTCATTCCAAACGTCGTCATCCAGTCCAGTAGGTCGGTTTGGTTCGCCTCTGTGCCGAGGCCCGGAAGGCAGGACCAATGAGTGGGACGTTGTACTCAGGCAGTACCAAACTCTTGCATCGTAAGTCCCTTTTCTTACTTAGGAGACTGAATTTCTGGAGGGTATATTCGGCGTGACAGAGGCGCCTGATCCAGATTTGAATTTTTGAGCGAGTTTAAGCCCCTCACTTTGCGCCTGTGCTATCCGTTTTCTGAGCAGTTCACAATTTGCGTAATCTGGTAAGCAACTTGTGTTGCCTCGTGAATTGTATTGCTCCATGGATCTTGAATCCCTTTACTTTGCAATCACGCTACACAGCTTAGGAGAGCTTATCGTCTTTTCCAAGTGGTCTTGCACAGAGTTTTAAGGATTGCTCCAAAGTGTTGGCAGTACAGTCATTACGTATTTGAGCTTCTAGTGAGCCACCCTTTGCAGTAAATTTTACGAGAAATAATTTTCGTTTCACTAATAACTGATTAGCAGTTATTTTCATTGTGGTTCATGTCGAACTCTGATTCAAACATTGCTATACGCACATCTGCTTTGTATTTACAAATACAACTGTTCTACAGCTGATCGCCGGCCGGTGTGACCCTGCGGTTCTAGGCGCTTCAGTTTGGAACCGCGTGACCGCTACGGTCGCAGGTTCGAATCCTGCCTCGGGCATGGATGTGTGTGATGTCCTTAGGTTAGTTAGGTTTAAGTAGCTCTAAGTTCTAGGGGGCTGATGACCTCAGAAGTTAAGTCCCATAGTGCTCAGAGCCATTTAAACCATACAGCCGATCCTGATTAAGCGATTTCTAACAAGCATTGCACTCGCTCGTATAGCATCTCAATGCTGAGTTCGCAAGTGAGGTAGGCAGACAGCACATACATCTACCGAGTACCAGCACGACACGAAGCACTACACATTCCCATGTTTCCACTCCTTCCAATAATCTACAGAGTTAAACGAGTGCACTAAATGATCGCTAATGTCTCGATAAATTTTGCTAGAGACTGTGATAGTTTCCACAGTTACAGAGCCGCACCTTCCCTGCAGCTGACTTTACGGAATTTTTGCGTTCAGCCAGGGGGAGCGGAGATAGGCCCAACGTAAAATTCTACCTGTAGAGTAGCATACCGCTACTGAAATTGGGTGTCAACAACCACTTTATAATAAATTTCATGGTCGATGAGAAGTGGTGCTAATGGGACATCGAGAGAAAGCCACAACATGGATTATCAAAACAGTTTAAAAAAGACGATAACCATTTCCATCTCGTGCGGTACCACAAACATTTCATTTTCCAGTGGGAACCCCTCTCCAGAAATACATAGCTTTGGCGCTGTGATGCGGCAAAGCTTCTTGAAGTTGTGTAGTCGCCCTAAGTCGTTAGGCAACGAATAAGGCACCAGTGCCAAGTGGACGAACGTACAGCCCCTGCAGGATAAGTATCATATTGAGCAGACCGATAAACTGAGACAGAACCCACCCCGAGAAATTAACTTCTTTCGTTTTTAAGATAAAACGGCATCCCATGTAAGTAATTTACTTACAAGCACAACCGGTTAAGCAGCATTTTAGCTGCATGTAAAGTGCATCTGTACAACGTACCAGAAAAAAACTCTTGTAAGGCTAGGAAACGTAACTAAAAGGGAAAGACATTAGGGATGAACATACTCACAAAATCAACTCACGTTCTGATCAGAAAAGAGAATGGGATGACCCAGCAGCATTCATATTCAGCAATTTTTCGCTAAGTAGCGGACGTTAATTATAAAATTTCATAAAACAATATATAAAGCTCTCCTAAAACGAATACCTAGAAAGCACAAAAGCTAAAAAAATACTTGCTAATATCTGCTACGTAAAGCACCACAAAGTTCCACTCGTTATGAGTACTAAATTCCACTCGCCATGAGTACCAGTACCTGATGAGCTGACCGGTCAAAAACCTACCATACGTGATCGTTTGGGGGATTGGGTAACATTAACAGTACTTGTCCCTCGTTTACCTAAATCGGATTGGAAAACGTATTGGTTCATTCTCCAAACAATCCGGTATAAAACTATTTTAAGAATTAGCACTAAACTGACATGAAGTTAAACAAGGCTGAATAACGTGTCGTACCTGCAAAGCTCAATCGGCAGAAAGCAACTCATTGCAGATCCGGATGGCAAGACGCTTCACTTACCACCATGAGCGCGCGCATCGGATGTGTAATAATAGGCGCTGTGTAAAAACGGAACTGCGGAAGCGCCACATAGCGACATGGAGATAAGGTACACGTGGAGCGTGCGTGCGCATCCGCAGATAACTAGATTTGTTGAACGATGACTGGACTATTGGGAGTCCTGTACGATCCCTTACAATGTGTTAGAACCAATGTAAATTCTTAAAATCTGTAATTAGTGGCAATGTTGTCCACAGAAAAACAGCAAGTTAATGGTTGTATGAATGGTTCAAGACGGTAGATATTAACACTTCTGAACTATGACATATAACGATATTTGTAATAAAATAAAAAAACGGGTTCTAGACAAATGTGATGCGCCTTACAGAAATTGTGCTTGATTTGAAATCGAGTATAAGGATGAAAAACTCACAAGATAAGGTCACCAAAATTTATTTAAAAGGTGTAGCACCAAAACGAAACCAGAACAAACCGCTTACTGTACCCAAACTGACATACAGTTCTCTGTGCAGCACAACGAAGAAGCCTCCACACCTTATTTAGATCTGCTAATTACCTTGACGGATTCGAAGATTGAGTATGACATTTATCGTGAGCCTAAGACCACAGATGTTGGCATCCATCGTTCCTCTATACAGCTATTGATCTAGAAAAAGGCAGCCTTCAGATTACTTTTGAACAGAAGTTGAACTCCCTCTTCGTAAAATAGCTGCCGACCGCGAATACCAAACCATACAGTAAGTACATTGCCCACTGGAATGGCGACGATGACGAATTTGTCAATTCCATTTATAAAGACATCTTCAGAAAATAAAAAAAGACACTATATCTAAAAATTCCTAACAATATGGTGAGCAACGCACCATAACACTTACCAACACAAGTAAGGATAGGTTTGGTAAGTATGCATATCACAGAATACTTTACCTTGGCAGAATTTCAGAAGAAATCGTAGACGATTGTGCTGAAGAAACATTCAAACAGCTTAATTTATTTTCAAAAGCGTGGGTCAGCTTTATAGGCATAAGGAACATAATGCTTCAGATGAATTTAAAACTACTGGCATATACTATATCGCATGCGATAACTGGCCAATGAGATACATCGGCCAGAGGGATAGAAGTTTTGTAGTAATATTTAAAGAGCAACTTAACCTGGGAAATTCGAAATCAGCCGTAAGTTCGCACCTAACAGAACACAATCATAGTATCTGTAGCCTGTCTAGCAACCTTCAGGTCTTACATAGGGAAAATAAGGGCAACACATTAAGAACTCTTGAGGCAATGGGGATTATATGTTCCCTGATTGAGTTTTTTGAATATCCCCTCAATTGTCAAGTTGAGCTTAGATAACGTGGATTATCAGCCAATTTCGACAGCATCAGTGGTTAAGGATTGATATCCAAATCGTTGGTTGGGTAGTAATTCTCTTTGTTTTATTATGCTTTTTATTACCGCCTATCATCCCGTTTGGACACTCAGTAACACAGGGGATAGAATTTATCTACTTTCATCCAATCCTCTCTATGGCCTTAACTCGGTCAGTTTGTGTATAGCAACCGGTTTGTCCCGAATTCGTTTTAGGTGATCCTTTTTCTAATCAGAACGTCACTTGACTTTGTATGTTCATCCCATACATCTTTTCATTTTAGTTACATTTTCTTGTTTTACATGAGGTTTTTTTCTATTACTTTGAAGCCCATACCTACAACAGTAGTACAAGTTTATATGCCAACTAGCTTTGCAGATGATGAAGAAATTGAAGAAATGTATGATGAGATAAAAGAAATTATTCAGGTAGTGAAGGGAGCCGAAAATTTAATAGTCATTGACTGGAATTCGAGAGTAGGAAAAGGGAGGGAAGGAAACATAGTAGGTGAATATGGATTGGGGGAAAGAAATGAAAGAGGAAGCCGCCTGGTAGAGTTTTGCACAGAGCATAACTTAATCAATAGCTAATACTTCGTTCAAGAATCATGAAAGAAGGTTGTATACATGAAAGAATCCTGGAGATACTAGAAAGTATCAGATAGATTATATAATGGTAAGACAGAGATTTAGGAACCAGGTTTTAAATTGTAAGACATTTCCAGGGGCAGATGTGGACTCTGACCACAATCTATTGGTTATGAACTGTAGATTAAAACTGAAGAGTCCGCAGCTCGTGGTCGTGCGGTAGCATTCTCGCTTCCCACACTCGGGTTCCCGGGTTCGATTCCCGGCGGGGTCAGGGATTTTCTCTGCCTCGTGATGACTGGGTGTTGTGTGATGTCCTTAGGTTAGTTAGGTTTAAGTAGTTCTCAGTTCTAGGGGACTGATGACCATAGCTGGTAAGTCCCATAGTGCTCAGAGCCATTTGAACCATTTTTTTGAAAACTGAAGAAACTGCAAAGAGGTGGGAATTTAAGAAGATGGGACCTGGATAAACTGAAAGAACCATAGGTTGTACAGAGTTTCAGGGAGAGCATAAGGGAACAATTGACAGGAATGGGGGAAAGAAGTACAGTAGAAGAAGAATGGGTAGCTCTGAGGGATGAAGTAGTGAAGGCAGCAGAGGATCAAGTAGGTAAAAAGACGAGGGCTAGTAGAACTCCTTGGGTAATAGAAGAAATATTGAACTTAATTGAAGAAAGGAGAAAATATAAAAATGCAGTAAATGTAGCAGGCAAAAAGGAATACAGACGTCTCAAAAATGAGATCGACAGGAAGTGCAAAATGGCTAAGCAGGGATGGCTAGAGGACAAATGTAAGGATGTAGAGGCTTATCTCACTAGGGGTAAGATAGATACTGCCTACAGGAAAATTAGAGAGACCTTTGGAGAAAAGAGAGCCACTTGTACTTGAGGATAATATTATAGACATGGACGAGGATGTAGATGAAGATGAAATGGACGATACTGCGTGAAGAGTTTGACAGAGCACTGAAAGCCCTGAGTCGAAACAAGGCCCCGGGAGTAGTCAACATTCCATTAGAACTACTGACGGCCTTGGGAGAGCCAGTCCTGACAAAACTCTACCATCTGGTGAGCAAGATGTATGAGACAGGCGAAATACCCTCAGACTTCAAGAAGAATTTAATAATTCCAATCCCAAAGAAAGCTAGTGTTGACAGATGTGAAAATTACCGAACTATCAGTTTAATAAGTCACAGCTGCAAAATACTAACGCGAAATCTTTACAGACGAATGGAAAAACTGGTAGAAGCCGACCTCGGGGAAGATCAGTTTGGATTCCGTAGAAATATTGGAACACGTGAGGCAATACTGACCTTACGACTTACCTTAGAAGAAAGATTAAGGAAAGGCAAACCTACGTTTCTATCATTTGCAGACTTAAAGAAAGCTTTTGACAATGTTGACTGGAATACTCTCTTTCAAATTCTAAAGGTGGCAGGGGTAAAATACAGGGAGCGAAAGGCTATTTACAATTTGTACAGAAACCAGATGGCAGTTATAAGAGTGGAAGGGCATGAAAGGGAAGCAGTGTTTGGGAAGGGAGTGAGACAGGGTTGTAGCCTCTCCCCGCTGTTATTCAATCTGTATATTGAGCAAGCAGTAAAGGAAACAAAAGAAAATTTCGGAGTAGGTATTAAAATCCATGGAGAAGAAATAAAAACTTTGAGGTTCGCCGATGACATTGTAATTCTATCAGAGACAGCAAAGGACTTGGAAGAGCAGTTGAACGGAACGGACAGTGTCTTGAAAGGAGGATATAAGATGAACATCAACAAACGCGAAACGAGGATGATGGAATGTAGTCGAATTAAGTCGGGTGATGCTGAGGGAATTAGATTAGGAAATGAGACACTTAAAGTAGTAAAGGAGTTTTGCTATTTGGGGAGCAAAATAACTGATCATGGTCGAAGTAGAGAAGATATAAAATGTAGACTGGCAATGGCAAGGAAAGCGTTTCTGACGAAGAGAAATTTGTTAACATCGACTATAGATTTAAGTGTCAGGAAGTCGTTTCTGAAAGTATTTGTGTGGAGTGTAGCCATGTATGGAAGTGAAACATGGACGATAAATAATTTGGACAAGAAGAGAATAGAAGCTTTCGAAATGTGGTGCTACAGAAGAATGCTGAAGATTAGATGGGTAGATCACATAACTAATGTTGAAGTATTGAATAGAATTGGGGAGAGGAGGAGTATGTGGCACAACTTGACAAAAAGAGGGGACCGGTTGGTAGGAGATGCTCTGAGGCATCAAGTGATCACAAATTTAGCATTGGAGGGCAGCGTGGAGGTTAAAAATCGTAGAGGGAGACCAAGAGATGAATACACTAAACAGATTCAGAAGGATGTGGGTTGCAGTAAGTACTGGGAGATGAAGAAGCTTGAACAGGATAGGGTAGCATGGAGAGCTGCATCAAACCAGTCTCAGGACTGAAGACCACAACAACAACAACACTTTGAAGTGATTGTACCAGTTGCAGCTAATATGCTGCGAAACCGGCTGCGCTTGTGAATAAAGTACTGACAGCTGATGCGATTTTATCTTCCAAATGGTATCTCAAGGCTGTAGCTGCCCTGACTACAAAGTCTTCTGTACAAAAATGAATTTCTTGGGACTGAAGATTGTCAGAACTTAGAGACCGGCGCGAATGTGGTAATGAAAAGGTATCTCACATTTTATTAAAGATCGTTACAAAAGCGTCACACCGATCAGTACCTCATAAAATTTTACTAATTTTGTCCTTCAACTTGAGTGCGTACAGACTGACACCAGAAATCGAACAGGAGTAGCATCCACTACACTCTGCATTGTATCCCATAGCAACAGTAAGGAGATGCATGATTTGATGATCAGTCCATTAATTGGAGTATGGAAGTCAGACGCTGGAGCACATTTGCTTCAGAATGAGCTCCATCATGTTTAAGCCACCTTAAATGATGAAACGGTAGTCTATAGACTTCTAGTAGATAGGAAAGAATATATCTAAGAAAATTTGCGGAAATCATGTTTATTACTCAGGTTAGTATTAGATGGGACGCAATGGCGCGACCAAAAATCGTTCCTCCTTCATACGTTCACAATGAATATGTTTTGGTGCCTCCTTACCACTTAATAATTCAATGGATGTACAAAGTTGTTGAGGCTTTCGTGGCCACTTGTTGGCGTATTGCCTGTTGGATTTTGTTTCCGGTCCTTCGGGCGGCGTTTGTTTGACGATTTTCGTGGTATTTTTCTGAAGTTTCTGCTTTGTCAAAGGTTCATCCTCCACTTCTGGTGGACCTTTGATAACCTTTGATAATGCTGCCACTTGTGCTGGCAGAACGTTAGGATAATCGTTAAACGTCGGTCGAAAAACCAGAGATAAAAGCCAACAGTCTACACGCTATGAATGTAGCTCTTGTTCACAGATTACTCTTCATAATTCGACGAGACAGCGCCGAAGCTATGAATATCCGCACAGGGACTTCCTTTTGAAATATTAGCAGTTTACCTTCCTGTACAACACACTACACATCGCGTATGTGTGTGTGTGTGTGTGTGTGTGTGTGTGTGTGTGTGTGTGACTGTTAAGAGCGATGAATAGCAAGATTGTAAGTGTCCTTGTTGAAACAGTCCGAAACGAATCTCGCTAAAAAATGCCTAATATACATTTTACTTTACAATTACAATCATTTTCTTCCACTTTTATTTACATTCACCTACCCAGTCAAAAAGAATGTTTAAAACTGCTCATTTAATCGTGATAAAGGCTAAAAAGATGACGCAGGAAACTGTAGCTGACTGTTCACTTGCAAAACACTGGGATGAGCCGCTAAAATACATATCAGCTGATAAACTAACCGCTACCCATCATAATATAAAACACATTTAATTACACTGTGGCGTAATGAAATATCTACGTCACAAGCATAGCGGGTAGGACTATCCCGCCGAAACTGAAAAGCATGCGTCGTGGAACTGTATGTTATCTGCCACAGGGAACGACTTGGACAAGCAAGTGGTTTGACCAACCACAGCATATTGTCCATCTCTTCCAGTCACTGCTCTTGCCGCCGCCATATGATTCTGTACCTCGGTCTCTTGAACAGATATGAGGGCTTTTAGGGAGTAGGAGCAAAACAGAATCTTTTCAGCACGGATGAGTTCTATGTTCCCCAGTGCCTTCAAAAGTTTGCTTTCAATACGAAACACCCTGTACGGTTTAGCAATACATTCCAATGTTCTCAACAGATCATAATCCAAAAACAAAAGCATTATCGAAATACTTTCGAACAGTAATCAGAGGGACACCATGAACTAACTGTAACATTCTATGCTCTGGCGTAAGTCAGTCTGCGTTCAGGACCCAACTGCAGCGACTACTCCATAGTCATTCTATTGGAGATGGAACTGTGATTTATGTTTGTAGTGGATGGCGACACAACTAATTTTATTTCTTATTTCAAATATGAATGGGAAGTACAGAAACGTGCACTAAAAGGAACTTCACAGCTGTTAACAAAATTATCGAAGGAAACCCGCCTTCCACGATAAAAATCACAATGGAGCCAAATTCATGAAGAACGTTCATATCGTTTGTTAGGACAAACGAGGAAATATAGTCAGCAAATTGGTTCAGTAGAACTAAGTGCTGATTCAATGGATTTGTTTGGAAGATATCTTTCCGCAAGGCAAATTTCTGTGATATGCAGCCATTTGCAACTAGGTCTCAAACAACTTACATATCGTCCGAGTATAAGCATTGGAGAATTACCGACGTAGCTTGCACAGTGAATATACAACCATACCGATACTCATAATTAACAGCTACAGTAATGGGAAAGAGTCTTGTAGCTTAGTAATAAAGAGAGTAATTAACGTTACAAAAAGTTTTTGTAATAGGTGAACAGTCTAACATGGTTTCTGACGACCAAAATAGCAAGTTACCACTGAGATCTCCAACGATTCACTAAAAATGGGGCAGAATAAAAAAAGGGGATGTTCATTCTACACAGTCACCCTAAGGCTCGTTAACATTTGAAAATGCACTGATCCACGGATTAATCTAAGTAGACTGGTAAAACTTGACAAACATGTCTGAAATTACATGCGGTTTTATTGAAACCAAAAACGAGTGCAAAAACCGGCCAAGAGAGGCGCTGGACGGCAACAGGTCAGTGACACCGAATGAGAATCGTGTATAAAATGAACTGAATTTGGGCTACCGAAAGTCGTGGAACTGCCGTGGGAAGCCCACTGCATGACGAGGAAGTCACTGTGTGGTATGGATTTACCAAATCAGTTGTGACCACACCACTTTTCTTCGAGGAAATGCGGGTGCCGCTTTTGATACTGTCAGCATGACGGGTGCAAGGTACGCCGATATGTTACAGAATCGGATAAGCCCCAACCTGTCTGATAAACACCTACTGGAAAGTATGACATCAATGCTGGATGGTGCTCCATCCAGTGGCGGCTCGTTAGCATGCATTCTGGGTGTTCAAAAATTTTTAGGTTCAGATAAATATGAGAGTGTGAAATTAGTATCAACTCCTGTATAATAGTTACGTTTGTCTACAAATTAACGCAGCCTCAACCACTGCCAATAATAAGAATAATAATAATACAGTAATAATGCATAACGTGTCCGAAAAAAAGAAAGAATTGAAGCTTCCTGGCAGATTAAAACTGTGTGCCGGACCGAGACTCAAACTCGGGACCTGCAACTTATTCTTATTATTCACTTCTTTGTTCGCTTGTAGTCACATTTATTTGATTTTGTCACTTTCTCGGTCAATGGGAAGGCCCTAGTTCCTTTGCGGCTAGTTTTTCCTGGTAATTTTCTTTTTTGTTAGCACTTAAAACAGATTCGACAGAGTTAACGTTGACATTTAACATGAAAGCAGATTCCAGCACAGAAAGCAACCGATTCCAAACACAATCTGCCATTTGTGGAAATGGTCAAATACATGTAGTACTGGTGGAATTAAAGCTGTGAGGATGGAGAGTGAGTCGTGGTTGGGTAGCTCAGTTGGTAGAGCACTTGCCCGCGAAAGGCAAAAGTCCCGAATTCGAGTATCGGTCCGGCACACAGTTTTAATCTGCCAGGAAGTTTCATGTCACCGCACACTCCGCTGTAGAGTGAAAATTTCATTCAAGAAAGAATTGTTTTTGCGTAATTTTGTTATTTTGTACATAATTAAGTACCGTTTAAGGCAAGAACGAAATAACCTGTAAGCTTTCGTTACTTTCCGTTTCTCATTTTGGTGTAAGGCGGAGTTTTCGTGCTTTTCCATTTTTTCGTACAAATGTACGAGATATATTAGTTAACGAATTAACTTGCGGGCTCAAAATCAGACATTCTCACATTGCACCCACACAACAACTTACGCTTATTATACACTTCTTTGTTCGCTTGTAGTCACGCTTATTTGATTTTGTCACTTTCTCAGTCAATGGATCCGGTCTGGGAAGGCCCTAGTTCTTTTGCGGCTAACTTATCCTGGTAGTTTTCTTTTCTGTTAGCACTTAAAACAGATTCGACAGAATTAATGTTGCCGGCTGCAGTGGCCGAGTGGTTCTAGTTGCTTCAGTCTGGAACCGCGCGACTGCTACTGTCGCAGGTTCGAATCCTGCCTCGGACATGGATGTGTCTGATGTCCTTAGATTAGTTAGGTTTAAGTAGTTCTATGTTCTAGAGGACTGATGACCTCAGATGTTAAGTCCCATAGCGCTCAGTGCCATTTGAACCATTTTTTAGAGTTAATGTTGACACTAAACACGAAAACAGATTCCGGCACAGAAAGCAACCGATTCCAAACACAATCTGCCATTTGTGGAAATGATCAAATACATGTAGTACTGTCTACCAACATGATCAAATGACTAGAATAGAACAATAAGTGCCAAAAGCACACCATCGTCGATTCCACATTTAACTGAATATCAAAGAAACGAGTGATAACAGTTTTTCGTGAAGAGTGTTCTGTCGACTAGCGGAATTTATGCGAAGCTAACGGGGATAAAAGTCTGCTGCAGCGTGCAGCCACCTGTTGGCCTTAACATAAACTAGTTGAGCGGAGGACTAGCTGTGCACACCGTGGACCATGCACATTGCTTGTCAAATCCGTACATAATTGGCCCATAAGGCAACTACATCACGCGAGTTGCTCATGCGCAGAAACTTCTTAGAACGTTTACAACTGAAGGTGCTCTCGTGACCTTGATGCCAAGTTTCGTGGAGTCTAGAGGAGTAGCGGTACAGCAAGGGGAAGTAGAATTAGCGCTGTGTATTTCATAATAACCAATAACTCCGAAAGGTGACAAAAGTTAGGGTGTTCACATGCTCTTGTCGTCTTACACCACAGATGCCAATGGCTCGATCCAATATCCTTACACGTGTGAAAGACCTCTTGCGCCGCAAATGCCGGGATGGTTCCTTTCAAAGGGGGCGGCCGATTTCCTTCCCCATTCTTCCCTAATCCGATGAGACCGATGACCTCGCTGTTTGGTCTCTTCCCCCAAACAACCCAAACCTCTTGCGGGCATCGTTTGGTGAGGATCGTTTGATGAGCCGCCAAGTCCGTCATGCTTGGCCTCCCAGGTCCCCAGACCCCAATTCATTTAATTATTGATTGTGAGGTTACCTGAAGTCACAAGTCTACCACGAACTTCTGACATCATTGGGGATGCCAAAAGACGACACACGGCGTCAATTTCTCACCGTACCTAATGATATACTGTACAGTGCTGTTCAAAACATTGTCCCTCGACTTCAGGTATCCTTGATGAATGACAGTCGACATACAGGGCATTTGTCATAAAGAACACCGACTTACCAGAAAAATCATTTGTTATGGAAATCATTACACTACTGGCCATCAAAATTGCTACACCAACAAGAAATGCAGATGATAAACGGGTATTCATTTGACAAATATATTTTACTAGAACTGACATGTGATTACATTTTCACGCAATTTGGGTGCATAGATCCTGACAAATCAGTGCCCAGAACATCCACCTCTGGCCGTAATAAAGGCCTTGATACGCCTGGGGATTGAGTCAAACACAGCTTGGATGGCGTGTACAGGTACAGCTGCCCATGCAGCTTCAACACGATACCATAGTTCATCAAGAGTAGTGACTGGCGTATTGTGACGATCTAGTTGCTCGGCCACCATTGACCAGACGTTTTCAACTGGTGAGAGATCTGGAGAATGTGCTGGTCAGGGCAGCAGTCGAACATTTTCTGTATCCAGAAAGGCCCATACACGACCTGCAACATGCGGTCGTGCAATATCCTGCTGAAATGTAGGATTTCGCAAGGATCGAATGAAGGGAAGAGCCACTGTTTGTAATACATCTGAAATGTAATGTCCACTGTTCAGAGTGCAGTCAATGCGAACAAGAGGTGACCGAGACGTGTAACCATTGGCACCCCATATCATCACGCCAGGTGATACGCCAGTATGGCGATGACGAATACACGCTTCCAATGTTCGTTCACCGCGATGTCGCCAAACACGGATGCGACCATCGTGATGCTGTAAACAGAACCTGGATTCATCCGAAAAAATGACGTTTTCCCATTTGTGCACCCAGGTTCGTCGTTGAGTACACCATCACAGGCGCTCCTGTCTGTGATGCAGCGTCAAGGGTAACCGCAGCCATGGTCTCCAAGCTGATAGTCCATGCTGCTTTAAACGTCGTGGAACTGTTCGTGCAGATGGTCGTCGTCTTGCAAACGTCCCCAACTGTTGACTCAGGGATCGAGACGCGGCTGCACGTTCCGTTACAACCATGTGGATAAGATGCCTGTCATCTTGACTGCTAGTGATACGAGGCCATTGGGATCCAGCACGGCGTTCCATATTACCTTTCTGAATCCAACGATTCCATATTCTGCTAACAGTCATTGGATCTCGACCAACGCGAGCAGCAATGTCGCGATACGATAAACCGCAATCACGATAGGCTACAATCCGACCTTTATCAAAGTCGGAAACGTGATGGTATGCATTTCTCCTCCTTACACGAGGTATCACAACAACGTTTCACCAGGCAACGCCAGTCAAGTGCTGCTTGTGTATGAGAAATCGGTTGGAAACTTTCCTCATGTCAGCACATTGTAGGTGTCGCCACCGGCGCCTGCCTTGTGTTAATGCTCTGAAAAGCTAATCATTTGCATATCATAGCATCTTCTTCCTGTCGGTTAAATTTCGCGTCTCTAGCACATCATCTTCGTGGTGTAGCAATTTTAATGGCCAGTAGTGTACTTTTATATCATCTGAAGAACCATCCGTCGGTCATTTTGTGCACTTCTTTTGTTTTCAATAAAATCTCCTGTCTTTTCAAGCATGTGTATCATTTTTTACCTCCCTATTCCGTGAAGTATTGATTTTTCAAATGTTAACGGAATTTTGTGTGATTGCATCGCTATGATTTGAAAACCGTCGTTGGAAACAGCACAAGTGGAACGCTACCGCTAACAGTTCTTCCTCCCAGGGCGGCCATGAGAACGTCTTTCCGCCTCCTAACCCACCTCCTCTTCCTCCTCACACCCCTCCTTCAATGGAGTCGGCAACTTGGCCAACCCGAAATGGTTCCGGTCGCAACTCCCGACGGCCTCATCTTCCGGCTGACTACCACGTTACGGCTCTGTTTGTGTCTACTCCAAGGTCCGGCAGATACTCTGCTCTCCCTGAAGACCAGCAACAGGTTCTCGAGAAATGCGCCAATTCTGCTTCTCGGGGCATGTTGTTCCAAAACGTAGTATCTACAACGTACTGCCGGCATACTGTCGCACAGAACAGTTATCAATGAAAAATTCTGTTTGTTGTAGTCTACAGTTGTACTTTTATTTTGTCAAAAAACTACCAGCTTCGGTATGAAGAATCACCATCAGGCCATCTTGAGATCAAAATATCTAGAAATGAATAGTTAAAATTCACTTTAGGAAAGATTTATAAAATATTTTTCTGTATGATAGCTGAAGTCTGATACAAAGTGACCGCTTGGAATATGGGTTAACTCTGGTGCACAGTCCTTAAACCCGCTTACGTAAGTAAGTCTGTAAGTATACTAATAAGTTAAGGGCAGTACTATGACGTAAGAGGGGCATACTGCCCCCAAGAATGATACGGGAGCCCTCCATATATTGATGTTTTTAAAGGACGCAGATTAAAAGATCTCTAAAATGTAGACTTTGGAGTGTAAGAAGATAAATAATAACAATGAATAAACACTAAGGGCACATTAACGCCTTTAAATTCTATGTTCTCACAGACTTTATAAATAGTGAGTTCTTTTCTTAAACGTTGATCTGACCATGAATTATTCCAGACAAGCAGGTATTGTTCGTGACAATAGTATTATTTACTGGCTGGTACATAGTAACATATGTTGCTTGTTTAGGCTATCAACGTTATCCTGAGTCTAACATTAATAAGACACGAAAACACGCATCTGCAATTTGCAAGAAAGTATTAGTGCTCTTCAATGTCGTACAAAACTATACAACGTTCTTTTCTTCGGTCCTGAGAATGAAACTCACATGAATGACTGTAATTTACACATGCTCTAAGTTCTTTAAGGGATATTCACGACGATTGAAGCCGGTGACAAACATGAAGGTAGTACGTATCCGTGACATTCGTCACTTTGGTCACTTTTGACTATTTTATGCACTGTTCACCCGGCTGCATAGTGAGAAACTCAGATATTTTCACTTCTTTCGTCGATATTATCTGTACAACACAACTCCGTCACACAGCCACTTTCTTCAGTTTCTATCCGGATGAAGGAAAGTGAGATTTAAATGCAATCGCTCAACCATCAAAGAAATAAATCACATCCTTAGCTTCAAAAGTTGGCTAAAACAAGAATAATGTTTGACCTTGTTTCTGAACATAGAGTTTATCCCATTATAATGTACTACCCGCGTTTCTCATTTGACCTTCGTCGTTTTTGCTAATTCCATAGCTGGGCTACTGTGGAAATCTCTCTCTTCTATCTTTCTATGTTACTTTTGTACATCCGTTAGCACATCTGTCTCCTCTACTGTCACTATAATTATTACTGATTATATTTTGGTCTACATGCTTCTCATCTGGACCATGAGGTATCCGCAACGGAAGTTATACATTATTGTTATTAGTGACGTAATATCATTGCTATGATTATTATAGTATTTAGTGGTTTAGTATGCTATGTAAGTCGTTGCTCCTATGACTGCATGTAACTGTCATAAAATAAGTTAGAAAAGGTTTTTCACTATTTTAGGAGCACATTACATTCGTTAAGTTGTTGATACACTTTTTTATGAAACAATCATAAGAGGTTTCAGCGACATCATAACATGCCACAAGAAAATTAAGACCTTGAAGCAAGTAGAAAGATGTAAACTAGGTCTGGCTGTGAACTACATAAATTGCTGATAAAATAAGTCTGCTTGTGAGCTACGTGAAGTGTTATTAACATACCTAACAGCGACATTTAGTGAACAAATATTAATGCGTTGTTCAATTAAACGTACTAGAAAAAATCAGAGAATTATATTGATGCTGAAAGTGTACTTTTCTCTCCTTACTCTTTGCATCAGATGCGTTTGTCATTCATAAAACAATATTAACTTTTGTAATCCATAAAATATGAGAATTATTACACGATATTTCAACATTGGAACTATTATGTTGAACGCAGCGACTACCTCAAGCAAATACACACATCAAAAGAAGTTTTGCATCACCTCGGTTCCGAGAGATCCTGAACCCGTACAGAAAATTGGAATAGAGATGAACAGAAACATCATTTCCGCCATTTTTATTGCTCATGAAAACCATATACTGCATACAGCGAGACCTTCAGAGATGGTGGTCCAGGTTGCTGTACTCACCGGTATCTCTAATACCCAGTAGCACGTCCTCTTACATTGATGCATGCCTGTATTCGTCGTGGCATAATATCCACAAGTTCATCAAGGCACGGTTAGTCCAGATTGTCCCACTCTTCAACGGCGATTCGGAATAGATTGCAGTCATGGCACACTGTTTTATAGACCCCATATTTCTTACATTTATTGTTTTGATATCACAAGTTAAGACACACTCGTGTTTTTATATTATCTGATGACCTGATCGCAAGTTTAAGCTCATTCCGCAGGTAGGTGTGCTCAATTCTATGTAATGTATATTTCATAGTTGTGTACTTGATCTTATCAGAAGCCGACTGTACGTGTACGTTCTTTTCCTTGTATCCATTTTAATTTTGTGGTATACTTTGTTTACTACTTCTGGCTCCTATTCATTTGGAAGGTCAGCCTGTCTTAATATGTCAATTTATTTCCTCACTTCCATTTGGCATAATGGAAGTCATATTATCCTATGTATAACACAGTAAAAATATGCTTGTTTCTGAAGTAGAGGATGGTTGCCATGGTCGTCGATGATCTTGTGCATTCACACCTTTCGGTACGTAAAGGTGATGAATGCATGGGTATCTGTTCTGAGGCTATACATTAAACTGCGTGAAGAAGAGAAATCAGTCAGGCCAGCGGTTGACAGTATAGAACGTTCCACAGGTAAAAATTAGTAGGGAGTTAGACAAAATATAGAAAGCAAATGTTATTTATGAAGAATCTTATAATGTTTAAAACATTCTGACATCAAATTCACGACACAGTCTGAAAGGGACAGAAAGAGATTTTATTTATTTTTTAGATCTGACCATTTTTCACAAAAACAGCAAACCACGTTTCAGATAAAGAGGAAACTGACATGCGTGGGTGTAATCATCAATGCTCGTTGCAGTCACCATCTACATCAGAAACAAGCATACTTTTAATCTATGGTATGTAGAATAATACAGCTTCCATTATCCCAAGTGGAGGTGAAGAAAGAAATCGGCGTATTCAGACAGATCGAGCTTGCAAATGCATAATTCCCAGAAATACACTGCTGGTCATCCAGAATACAACGCCAAGAAGGAACAGAGACATGGCAGGCAAATTGATTTGGGAGATAACACTTCGTACAAATATCGCATGACTGAAAATACAGCCCCATGTTAAGTGGGAATGATGATGAAATCAGTATTGAGTATTGGCACCGTTGCTGACGATAATGCAGCTACACGCCTCCGCATTGAATCAAGGAGACTCCAAATGTGTTGCTGGGGTGTAGCACTCCGCGCTGCTTGGACATATTGCCAAAGTTGATTTGGTGTAACAGCGGGATGTACATCCTGGACATGTCGTTCCGCAGTCATCGACCAGAGGTTTTCGATAGGTGAGAGATGGTGACAACAGGGAGATAAAGGCACAATTCCAATCGGATGGGCGATGAAGAAGTCTTCAACATTGCTTTTCACGTTTAGTCGCGCATTATCCTGTTACAATGTGGCCGTCGTCCGGAGGTATGGCACGACAACGAGCTCTAACACTCCAGAGATGTAACAGTGGCTGGCTTGTGTACCAGCAATGCATACTAGGGAGATGCGGGAGTGGAATACAACACCGCCCCCAAACCGAAATACCGGTTGCGAGACCACTATGGCGATGCATAATGCAACAGTTTAACAGTCTCTCACCATAATGTTTCCAGACCCTAATTGGTCTATCGTGGTGGCGCAGACAACATGCTGTTTTATTGCTGGCAAAAGTGTGCTCATTAAATCTCACATAAAAGGACCCACCCGTCTGGCCAACATACACTACTGGCCATTAAAATTGCTACACCACGAAGATGACGTGATGCAGACGCGAAATCTAACCGACAGGAAGACGATGCTGTGATATGCAAATGATTAGCTTTTCAGAGCATTCACACAAGGTTGGCGCCAGTGGCGACACCTAGAACGTGCAAACATGAGGAAAGGTTCCAACCGATTTCTCATACAAAAACAGCAGTTGACCGGCGTTGCATGGTGAAACGTTGTTGTGATGCCTCGTGTAAGACGGAGAAATGCGTACCATCACGTTTCCGACTTTGGTAAAGGTCGGATTGTACCCTATCGATGTTGCGGTTTATCGTATCGCGACATTTCTGCTCCAGTTGGTCGAGATCCAATGACTGTTAGCAGAATATGGAATCGGTGGGTTCAGGAGGGTAATACGGAACGCCGTGCTGGATCCCAACGGCCTCTTATCACCAGCAGTCGAGATGACAGGCATCTTATCCGCATGGCTGTTGCGGATCGTGCAGCCACGTCTCGATCCCTGAGTCGACAGATGGGGACGTTTGCAAGACAAAAATCATCTGCACGAACAGTTCCACGACGTTTGCAGCAGCATGGACTATCAGCTCGGAGACCATGGCTGCGGTTACCCTTGACACTGCATCACAGACAGGAGCGCCTGCCATGGTGTACTCAACGACGAACCTGGGTGCACGAATGGCAAAAAGTCATTTTTTCGGATGAATCCAGGTTCTGTTTACAGCATCATGATGGTCGCATCCGTGTTTGGCAACATCGCATTGAAGGGACTATGGAAGCGTGTATTCGTCATCGCCATACTGGCGTATCACCCGGCGCGCGTAATGGTATTGGGGTGTCATTGGTTACACGTCTCCGGTTCGCACTGACGGCACTTTTAACAGTGGACATTACATTTCAGATGTGTTACGACCCATGGCTCTACCCTTCATTCGATCCCTGCGAAACCATACATTTCAGCAGGATAATGCACGACCGCATGTTGCAGGTCCAGATCTCTCACCAATTGAAAACGTCTGGTCTATGGTGGCCGAGCAACTGGCTCATCACAATATGCCAGTCACTATTCTTGATGAACTGTGGTATCGTGTTGAAGCTGCATGGGTAGCTGTACCTGTACACGCTATCCAAGCTGTGTTTGACTCAATGCGCAGGCGTACCAAGGCCGTTATTATGGCCAGAGGTGGTTGTTCTGGGTACTGATTTGTCAGGATCTATGCACCCAAATTGTGTGAAAATGTAATCACATGTCAGTTCTAGTATAGTTTATTTGTCCAATGAATACCCGTTTATAATCAGCATTTCTTCTTGGTGTAGCAATTGTAATGGCCAGTAGTGTAGCTTTTTTACAGTCGCAGTTCATATACCATAGATTTCCCATATTTATAGTTCTGGTGTCACAAACTGAGACAGACTCGTATTTTTATATTACCAGATGTCCTGAATGCAGTTGCATGTGGAAAACACTAACAAGAAGAAGGAGCAGGATGAAAGGACATGCCTTAAGACATCAGGGAATAACTTCCATGGTACCAGAGGGAGTCGTAGAGGGTAGAAACTGAAGCAGAGGACATAGATTGGAATATATGGAACAAATGACTAAGGTTGTGAGATACAAGTGCTATTCGGAGTGGAGGAGATTGGCACAGGAAAGGAATTCGTGGTGAGCCGCATCAAACCAGTCAGAAGAAATCTAATTAAAAATAGTTCAAATGGCTGTGAACACTATGGAACTTAATTTCTGAGGTCATCAGTCCCATAGAACTTAGAACTACTTAAACCTAACTAACCTAAGGACATCACACACATCCATGCCCGAGGTAGGATTCGAACCTGCGACCGTAGCGGTCGCGCGGTTCAGACTGTAGCGCCTAGAACCGCTCGGCCATCCCGGCCGGAGACGTCTAAGTAAAATACGTTATAAAAAACTTCCTACGCGAGAAAGAAAGCTTTAAGTCTCTAATATCACATGGTTGAGAAATAATTTCCTTAGAACGTTAATGTGAAGCAGTACGCCGTCGCCACGGAACATGTTTATCACCGTGTACCACATTGAATTGTAAGCTCTCGGCCTTTACATTTCTGAAAGCAGAACCTCACTCTCAGTCACAGGCCCTGATTATTCCATATCTAACGTTGTGTCTGTGCTACAAAAGGACGACGCTCCAGTCACCAAATATTCGTTCCTGACTCTCCCCCCCCCCTTCCCCTCCCCCGCCCCCACGCCCCCTGGCCCGTTCTGCCTCCCTCGCCCAACCTGCCGATCGAAAGCGGAATCAGGTCCCTTTGACAATCAGCTCTGCTCTCACGCTTCACCGAATGCATTCTGAGGCCACCAACAGCTCACCTTTTGGCGAACTTCAGGCTGATCTAGCAGACTGCTCGAAGTGGTGCTAAGTTACTGATTCTTCAATTGCCTATTTGTTATCAATAATTCTTTATAAGTACAGGTCCACAGTCTCTGTGAATTTCTCGAAAGAAGTCATATTCCTTTGTAAGTTCTCGTTTTATTTTGAAACAAACACTTACTTCACAATTTAGTAATTAGCTAATTCCAACATCTTTGGCGTAATCAAGTTACATCACAGTCAAAATATTTGTGCATATAGCATCATGTATTCCGCGTATATCCGTGCGGGGGAAGGATATGTAACAACATCGCTAGTAAGAATAGTTGTTCAAAAATTTTAGTATGGACTCCATCACGTATTTACTCCGAATCATGACGTAAACTGCTATTAAGATGCCATAATCGTCTATCTCGGTAGATTTTGTGTGGTTAATGATCAATGCTGAAATGATATGCAGAATGATCTGAAACAGCTGTGGGCCAAAATTGCGATGTATAAACAGGATGTAACCAGTATAAGTACAGATATTCCCACTGGTCACCGAGGACGGTGTACTGAACAGCTTTACATAGGTGTTTACGTTATTTGGAGACTAATACGAGGTAATCCCAAAAGTAAGGTCTCCTATTTTCTTATAAGTACATAGACCTGTTTATTTCTACAACGATTTACATCAGTTTACAGCTTGAACGTTTAGCTATTTTTCGACATAATCACCATTTCTGCCGATGCATTTTTGTAGACGCCATCGCAGTTTTTGAATGCCCATGTCATACCGGCCCGCCGCCATGCTGTTCGTCATGAATTTCGGTCCGACCAGCTGCAAACTCTCTACACCACTTACGAACATTTTTAACATCCATGCACGAGTCACCATACACTTCCGTCAATTGGCGAAGGATTTCAGTCGGCATAGTGCCCTTTGCGTTCAGAAACCGAATAACTGCGCGCAATTCTCACTTGGCGGTAACATCTAACCGAAGCTCCATTCTCAACGGCTGCCAAGGCAAGAATTAGCGCCCCAGCAAGGCGTGCGCACGTTTACAAACAGTGCGTGAAGCACTCTTCATAACAGTGTGACCAACTGCTACACAAACAGAGTCCTGTATTTATAAAAAGTAGGAGACCTTACTTTTGGGATTGCCCTCGTAATTACAGCTGTTACAAGTCGTATGTTTTTATCTTGCATAGCACTACTGTACAACGCTGTGCTCCAAACATACATTTTCATTAATTTCTTCCTCAAATTAAGGCCAATGTTTGATACCTATGGAATCCTCGTGACCAGGTGTACCCTCTTTTTCTGTGCTGGTCTGCTTTTTATATCTTTACTTCATCCACCATCCTTCTGGTACACACAGAGAAACAAGAAATCATGGAGAGACTTATTTAGCCCTAAGATAACGATGTCTCTCTTAAAATCTAAAACGATGGCTGACAGTCGACATAACTCTCCTAATGAATGTGAGAGGGAGGAATACTGCCCATAAAGCTTACAGGCGACTGACTAGTCCCGAAAATAGTGTAAACATATATGTATTAATATGTTATAGTGCCTGTGTTGATAAGAAGAATGATGCAATGTTCTTTCGGACATCAAGGAACATTCGTCGTTCTTCTTAACAGCAGAGGAGCTGCTATATCGTATTTATCCACCGATAACGGACAGCAACTTTCAATTAAAACGTCCTTCCCTGTACGGGAATTACATAATGTGTGTACCAGTATAGGTTATGATGCAGGAACGACGAGATGCGGAAGTTTGGGTCGAGCCGTGCGTCTCGCACTGATAGTTAAAGCGTGAAGGTAAACTCGAGAGTAAGACGGGAAATTCCGGTTCGACTCCCAGACCGGCAAAAATTTTCATTGTCACTATTCCCATGTGCAGCTGATGGTTGTTCGTATTCGGAGCTGTGAATATGTTTCATGTAGTTCAAAAATGTTCAAATGTGTGTGAAATCTTATGGGACTTAACTGCTAAGGTCATCAGTCCCTAAGATTACCCACTACTTAACCTAAATTATCCTATGGACAAACACAAACACCCATGCCCGAGGGAGGACTCGAACCTACGCCGCGACCAGCCAAACAGCCCATGACTGCACCGCCTGAGACCGCTCGGCTAATCCCGCGTGGCTTCATGTAGTAGTCGAACAGTACGAAATACCGAAGTCATAACCTTAAACTGGAAGTTTTCTGGAAAAGTATTACGTCTCCTAAGAACAGGGAAGTTAAGAAACTCAACAACTATTCCACCACGTCATAAAATATACGACGGCACACTGAAAAGTAACGCTTCCGAAATTTTTATGTGACAACTCTTCAACCTTTTCAAATAAAATAAACGTTATTAACATTCTACATGTCTACATATATGCAGCTAGAGGGCTCCCATGTCCGCAGCTCGTGGTCGTGCGGTAGCGTTCTCGCTTCCCGCGCCCGGGTTCCCGGGTTCGATTCCCGGCGGGGTCAGGGATTTTTCTCTGCCTCGTGATGACTGGGTGTTGGGTGATGTCCTTAGGTTAGTTAGGTTTAAGTAGTTCTAAGTTCTAGGGGACTGATGACCATAGCTATTAAGTCCCATAGTGCTCAGAGCCAGAGGGCTCCCAATTGTAGCGTTTCACATGACGGTGCGTAACATACACTACCGGCCATTAAAATTGTAATTTCTATTCATCTCATGACGTTTTTTTCAGTATATTACTTGACAGTGACATATCGTGCGGAAGTTGCTTTCGTCTTTAAGGTTTCTACAGTAGTGTAATAAGACATACAAGTAAAGAATTAAACGATTTCTCCCATCCGCACACATAGAAATACTGTACAGAATTGACGTTAATCACACAATCAAAAGACCGTTGTTTTACATTAACTCTGTCGTGGCTGAGCATGATGGTATTGTTATTCAGGGATTGCAGATACTATTGATACTTGTCGCCCACTGTTCTTACCCTAATTCATCTGCTTCCAGGGACAAAAATATCTCATATGCTTACTGCGTGATTATTTAACTGACAACCTAAGGGTGAATTTATTTTTTTGATGCAAAACGTGAAAACATGTTTTCAGAAATACCATAGTATCACAATGGTCCTTGTCAAAGTAATCGATAACATGAAACTGGCTGTCTCTGTGTATGAAAAGATATCCTCACTGACTGATTGACTCATCATCGCCAAGCCCATTGCACTAAGGACAGAAAGTTGAGGTTAGGGTGGGGTATTAATCCTGTACTGTAAGCATTTCGCGAGTTTCCATCTCTAAGGGAGTGAAATAGGAGATGAGATTTTTTTGAAAATATGTCGCTATTAAGGTAGTTTTGAAGGTAGAATTTCTAAAACTGATATTTGGTTTCTCAGTCAGAAATTAAAAAATTCGTAATTTAGCATTGTTGTAAATTCAACCACTAAAGAGCTAAAGTAGTGGGTGAAAGGCTTTTGAAAATAAACCATTATCAAACCAGTTTTAAAGATACATCTATGGAAATTGGTATTTGATTTCTCAGTTAAAAATAAAAAAAATACGTGTTTCGGTGTTTTTGGCGATTATACCGTTAATGGAAATGAAATAGGGGACACAATTTTTAACTAAACTACTTCGATGCCTTTATATTACAACATTTTCAAAGCTAAATTTGTGAAAATTGGTATTGGACATCTAAAGGTATGTGTGTTATGGGATGAAAATTTTTATGGAAATATCACCACAAGAATTCAAAAGGCAGGACTAAAAATAGGCGTCGCATTCATCGACCAGAATCGCTTTTTGGACACAAGTAAATTCGGAAAAACCATACATGGCCTTATCGTGAAAAGCTTAAAAGATAATTCAATATGGGAACAACAAAAAAATTCGATTAAAGATAAAAAATGTGTGCAAACCATACAGTTAACGCGAGCGAGGCAGCAGGCAATAATTTAGTAGATCTATAAACTGCTGCTACATTGATTCTTCTCGATTTTAGAAAATCATGTGAAACTGTCGATTGCAAAAATGAAATCACACAACTGTCTGTCATGGCTCAGAAATGGTGTGCTACATGTTTTAAAAGGCACCATTGTAGAATAATTAAGACAGCATAAAAAAACGTGTCGTCCAAGGTTTTGTGTCAGGATGTTCGTAGTTTTCCCTATATTGGTGACTTATTCTGATTTCAGGTTGAGTAACGACCAGTTGTATGCTGCCACTTTCAACTATATATGAGTCCCAGATAAGAATTTGTAAGATACGGTAAATCAGTTGATGCGGATGTCCAATCTATATATGAATCCAGTATCAAAATAGTGATGAAAGTTAAGCTTACTAAATTGCAAGTAATCCTCATAGCTCATCTGCTCATATTTGCGCGGATCCTTTCACCACATGTCTTTAATACAGAGACCCCTTGAGCTACTGCATTTGTGTAATACTGAACGATTTCTTAATTACAGTGCAAATACAAGGGTTGGAACTTAAACAGTGGCAACTATTTATTCACAACCGATACAAAAGAGTTATATGTTTGCACCTGTTACTGTCCTTCAAAGTAGTCACCAGTGGTCAGCACACCGCTCTCCCGGTCGTTGTCGGGTTTCTTGAACACGAAACCGCTACTAACCCGTCGGTTAGTTCATCCGTTGACCTCACGAGGTTGAGTGCACCCTGTATCAGTCCTCTTACCTCCCTAGTAGCACCGGGAATCGAATCCAAGTCACCAGCGCAGCATTCAGCTGCACTGACCATTCATCTACGGAGGCGGACTGAAGTAATCTGAAGTAATAGTAGCTTTTCCGTAACTTCTTACGGAGCCCATATGCACCATAATCTTCGATATTAATACTGTCACTCAGACTCTCAGAATCGATTTAACTCCTTGCCATTTCTTTATAGCTATCTTCGTGAGTTTCTATTGTACTATTATGTAACTAAAATAGTTGTAATGCAGTCATACATTTGCGTAATGTTGTGTGTGACAGAGGAAGTGGGGCTGCTGGCCTCGAGAGGTATGCATAACAACACTCCACAAATAACCACTTTTATTAAACACAAAAATCCAAGCAATAAAGTAAATGTACAAAATATCATTTCTTAGGAAGCTGCGCAATCCTTTCAAGATTTATTAAATAAGATCAAAGCAATAACCAAATGTAAAGGAATAACCTGAAGCTCACTCTCCCTTAAAAAAATTGTGGTACGTAACATTCTCATAGAATTTTAAAATCAAGTTAACAATTATGCAAATCACGTCAAATCAGCCCCCACTTTAAATGACACAGACCTTGTCACCTGCCAGTCCGTACTGTTTATGGATTTATGATTGATTATTACTTGCTACAGTCTGGCTGGGTGGAAAATTAGGCATCGGACATTCATAAGTAGCCAGTTTTGGTGGGCAAACTCACTCCCAAGGAACATGGGCCGTTAAACTAAAGCTCTGATCCTGAGCCTATGATTCATGCTCTGTCAGCACGTATTATTCATTCCTCTGGAATATTCTAATAATAATAAAAAGGTCTCAATATGTGAATAGTTTTGTAGAACACAATTAATTTATTTTGTTTTACAATAGTTCGAAATCAAAGCGCCTTTTGCATGCTGCACATTAAGATTTTTTATATATCTTGTGCACCCAGACGCGTTTGGCCTTAGTTACGTGGCGCCTTCAGTGGGTGTCGTGAAATATTACACGATTCTGCCGTTTGCACATTCAGGTAACCGTCTGCATTTCTAGGTTATGGATTTAAAACAGTTCCTCGAGGTTTCTATAATAAAATGGAAAAGTACTTATAGGTCAGCATGTAGTTAATTATTTTTAAGCCAAACAGTTTCTCTCAGCTTGCAAATTGGTGGAAATTTTGCACTTTTCCTTTTGGTCTCTGTCTTCAACGTATAGCAGTTTAATTACCATTACCTGTGTGTATACTGTCATTTATTTCTATAAGTGTTGCCGACTTTATCAGGTTTTGGTTTCAACTCATTTTTTTGTAACTATATGTGTGCTATGTAAGTTACGCGCGCGCTATTATTTTATTTTTATTGTATTTTTATTTTTTACGTATATTTCTATTCTTGTGATAGAAATGGGATTTGAGAGCCTGTGTTGGGATTACCGTCTGTGTATGATCAGTCGCCCCCCACCCCACCCCCGCGCCCTCCTCTCCATGAACCATTGACCTTGCCGTTAGTGAGGAACTTGCGTGCCTCAGCGATACAGATAGCCGTACTGTAGGTGCGACCACAACGGAGGAGTATCTGTTGAGAGGCCAGACAAACACGTGGTTCCTGAAGAGGGGCAGCAGCCTTTTCAGTTGTTGCAGGGGCAACAGTCTGGATGATTGACTGATCGGGCCTTATAGCATCAACCTAAACGGCCTTGCTGTGCTGGTACTGCGAACGGCTGAAAGCAAGGGGAAACTACAGCCGTAATGTTTCCCGAGGGCATGCAGCGTTACTGTACGGCTAAATGACGATGGCGTCCTCTTGGGTAAAATATTCCGGAGGTAGAATAGTCCCCCATTCGCATCTCCAGGAGGGGATTACTCAGGAGGACGTCGTTATCAGGAGAAACACAACTGGCGTTACGGATCGGAGCGTGGAATGTCAGATCCCTTAATCGGTCAAGTAGTTCAGAAAATTTAAAAAGGGGAAAGAATAGGTTAAAGTTAGATACAGTGGAAATTAGTGAAGTTCGGTGGCAAGAGGGAAAAAGATTTCTGGTCAGGTGAATACCGGGTTATAAATACAAAATCAAATAGGGGTATGCAGGAGTTGGTTTCATAATTAACTGAAAAGTAGGAACGCGGATAAGCAGCTACGAACAGTGTAGTGAACGGATTATTGTAGCCAAGATAGACACGAAGCCCACGCCTGCCACAGTAGTACAAGATTACATGACAACTAGTTCTGCAAATGATGAAGAGATTGAAGAAATGTATGATGCGACAAAAGAAATTATTCAGATAGTTAAGGTTCAAATGTTTCAAATGGCTCTGAGCACTATGGGACTCAACTGCTGAGGTCATTAGTCCCCTAGAACTTAGAACTAGTTAAACCTAACTAACCTAAGGACATCACAAACATCCATGCCCGAGGCAGGATTCGAACCTGCGACCGTAGTGGTCTTGCGGTTCCAGACTGCAGCGCCTTTAACCGCACGGCCACTTCGGCCGGCGATAGTTAAGGGAGACGAAAATTTAATAGTCATGAAGGACAGGGGAGAGGAGGAGTGGGGAGATAGGAAAGAGGGAGAGGGGTAGGGAGAGGGTGAGATGGGGGAGGGGGAGTGATAGAGGGGGAGGGAGAGAGGGAGAAAGAGGACTTCCATCATCATCCGTATAGTCACAGGAAAATCTTTGGAACCAAAACCTTGGCAACACTTACAGAAACAAAGGACACTGTACACACAGATAATGGTAGTTCAATTGATATACGTTGAGACAGTGACCAAAAGGAAATCTACAAACTTTCAGCTAGTTTACCACCCGAGAGAAAGCTGTTGGGCTTAAAAACAATGACTTAGACGCTGATCTATAAGTACATTCTATTTTAAGAACCTCAGCGAACTGTTTTAAGCCCATAACCTGTAAGTGCAAACGATAAACTGTGTGTCAAAACGAAAAAAATCGTATAATATTTCAGGGAAACCACTGAAGATGCCTTGTAACTAAGACGAAACGCGTCTGGGTGCACAAGACAAAAAAAAAAAAAACTTAATGCGTAGGATGTAGTAGGTCTTTCGTTGTTTCGAATTACTTTGATTTATATACAGCTTCTGCGAAAATGACCAGCACAACAAACTTGTTATTTCACTTTAAATTCAAGTACCAAGTCCCTTGTTCTGATCACACTTACACTGCAATATTCCAGTCACTTATTTGTCATGAGCTTATATGAGTTACAAAAACTTGTTCAGTTGGCTCTAAGCACTAAGGGACTTAACATCTGAGGTCATCAGTCACCTAGACTTAAAACTGTTTAAACCTACCTAACCTAAGGAAATCACACACATCCATGCCCGAGGCAGGATTCGAACCTGCGACCGTAGCAGCAGCGCGTTTCCGAACTGAGGCGCCTAGAACCGCTCGGCCATAGCGGCCGGCTTATATGAGTTTACCATTGCCATCTTACGGTCTCCTTCGGTCGTTCTTTTAATTACATAACAACTTCCTAATACCAAATTAATCATAGCTTTTTCACTTCAAAATGTGCATATTAATTTGTGAGAAAAACCGGCGTGTAGTATGTTGTGCTATTCTCACAAACATACGCATATTACACACGTGATAGCTCCGGAGCAACTGACTCACTCCTTCGTGCCAAACCATCTCCGGGCTCCAACCAATCCCTTCTAGAACCATGGGGCATCCCTGTCAGAGATTCCGGCACGCTATAGCGAAGAAGCCTAAGGGTAGATGCGATCCGTCAAATACAGTATCTATATCTATACCTGTAGCGTTCTCGCTTCCCACGCCCGGGTTCCCGGGTTCGATTCCCGGCGGGGTCAGGGATTTTCTCTGCCTCGTGATGACTGGGTGTTGTGTGCTGTCCTTAGGTTAGTTAGGTTTAAGTAGTTCTAAGTTCTAGGGGACTGATGACCATAGATGTTACGTCCCATAGTGCTCAGAGCCATTTGAACCATTTGATATCTATACCCTTACAACCTCAGCTTAAATAAAAGGACTCAACAAAATATACAGCGATCAAGATGTATCTTAGGATCACCAACTGCGACATAATCGCGTGTACAAACAGTGATCCAACACTGTAAAATGCTTTTTTTATTCCAGTCTCTGATCACAAATGAGTTCTTTAGATGATGACCGGTTTCAGTCTGTAGTAACTATCTTCAGATCTTTTTTACACCATGTCCTTAAGTGATACGGCCATAATGGCATCGTCAAAACATATAAATATAATGAGCATAGCATCGTCACATAGATTTAAAATAAGGTGTAGAATAGGCCACATCGTCCACATAGTAATTCATTTGTGATCAGAGACTGGAATAAAAAAGCATTTTATCTTAGAATCAATTGACACTGTTGAATGTTTTTAAATTAACACATAATGACGCCCTCCAAATAGGCAAAACAAGATAATAAATGGTCACAGTCTGTATGATTAAACGCCAGCGTCAGGAACGCAATGCATTCTGCCGCTGTACAACTTTCCAGCAAGTAAAACAGTGGACATAGACAAGAGAAACAGAGCAGGCACATGTCCCGACATCATATCGTGGATGGATGATCCGTTAACGATTCCAAATTTGCGCCAGGCCGGCATTTCCAGCAAGACGTGCCCATGTAGATAAAGTTGTCTCTCTGTGTTCACTTGCTAGCCACCACACAGGAAATTAAGAGGCCACGAGAAGGTAGCAGCGTCAAAGCGACCGCGGAGCGCTCTGTCGACATGTGTTGCCGACGTGCACATTGCTCTGGCCGCAACGGCGCGGTCGGTGCGGGCGTTCAAATTTGATCGCGTCCGTGACGGAGTTGAACAGTCACACTGTGTATTATCCTTGTGTACTCCACAAGTTAACATATGGTGCACGGCGGAGGGCTTGTTGTACTGCTACCAGTATGTCAATTTCCTGTTCCACTCACAAATGGAGCGAGGGAAAAACGATTGTCTCTGTACCATCGTACGAATCCTATGTTCTCTTACATTTTCTGGGAGGTGCTTACACGAGATGTAAATTGGTGGCAGTAGAATCGTTCTGTAGTCAGTCGCAAGTGCTGGTTCTGTAAAATTCACCAACAGTGTTTCGTGAAAAGAACATCGTATTCCCGTAAGGAATTCCCATATGAGTTCGCGAACCGTAATACTCGCACGTTGATCGAACCCACCGGTAACAAATGTAGCAGCACGCCTCTGATCTTCTTCGATGTTTTCCTGTAATCCGATCTGACGAGGATTCCAACACTCGATCAGTTCTCAAGAAAGTGACGCAGTATTGTCCTAGGCACGATTTTCTTTATAATAGATCTGCACCTCGCTATAATTCTTCCAAGAAACCGAAATCAACCTTTCGCCTTACCTAAAACTGATCTTACTACGTTTCAATACATATCCCCTTGCAATGTTACGCCTAGATAATTGACGTCACTGGGCCAAGCAGCATGCCATTAATATTGTATTCGAACATAACAAAATTCATTTTCCTGTTCGTCTACATTAGCTTAGTTTTTTTTATGTTTAGATCAAGCTGGCTTTCATCAAACCAAATAGAAATTCCAAGTTATCTTACATTCTCCTACGCTCACTTAACAACGACACTTTCCCGCACACTACAGCGCCTTCAGTAAACAGTTGCAAACTGCTACTCAACCAATACGTCAGATTGTTTACGCATATAGAAAACAATAGCGGTCCTGTCACACTGCCCTGAGGTACTCATAAATAAGCCCTTGTTTCTAAACCCTCAGAACCAGGACGACGTAATGGGTACTGTTGCAACGTCTTCGTGCTACTCACATATCTGAGAACTTTTTCCGTACGCTCGGGCCTTTGTTAACCGCCCGCAGTGGAGCATTGTGTAAAACGCCGTGAGGAAATCAAGGAATATGGAATCTGCCTGTTACCCTTCACGCATGTTTCGTAGGATAAGTATGTCTTTAAGGTATACGGTCAGATGTAAAGAAAACAAGATAAACAAGTAAAAAAATAAATAAATATGGTAAAGATCCGCAGCAAATAATCCAAAATGTTCATTGGTACTAAACAAGCGAAATTGTCGGACAGGCTAAGTGGACTACCATCTAGTAAGAGAATAGTAATTATGACAGTTTCAAGTGACTGGAAAGAATTCAGAATAACCTGCTCGTGTTTGCAACGCACAAGCCATCGTCAAGGAAATGAATGTATGCAGCCAGAGTCACATGCTTATGGGCGAAAGCAAAAAAGAACTAGCTCCAACCAGGTGTCCATGCAAAAGGAAAATTTACCGTAGAATGAAACAGAAATTATGGCTTAACGACACTAACAAACCAAAAAAGAACAGCAAATGAAGCAAGAAGTGTTATCCACAAATGCCGTAACAGTTGTGAATACATATCAGGAACTTCACGGTCTACGAACAAAAGACATTTTGATAAAAGCAACAAAGAAATGACTTCGTAGAAGCCGGCAAAAAAAAGGCTATGTAATGTAGAGTGTGATAGGAAACAATCTGCAGAAGAGTTTGCTTCATTAGCCTATGAATCTTATAAGGACGCCATAACACTTGTGAGACTAGAGTAAATGAATAAATCACTATAGCCGACGTATTCGTCTTGACAGATTCAGCAACTGTATCGACATATAAGGTAATTCTCGTTTATCGTTCAGTCTCAGTTGCACATTTTTAGCTAGGTTACGTGTTTCGACCACTCAACATTATCTTCAGATCTAAAACAAAGTGAAAGTAAATATGGACCTTCTAATATTTTACAGTAAGTTGAAAATAAAAGAATTGGACACAAATGTATAATTTACCTAAGTAGTTGCGTCTTGTCTACACAGAACCACATATCACAGTACTGTGTTTAGCAAATGAGGTCGAAGTTTTAAACAGCTAATGTTACAGGTAGCGGAGATGGAGGAAGAGAAAATGGAGTGAGGCTGATTGGGGGAAGGGAGAAGAAACGGGGAGAGGATAGTGCGGATGTCATGACGTGCTAAAATTACAACAGAACGTGTAATTATGTGAAATTCTCTGTGAAACGCTAATAGCGTAGTACAGTGGCTATGTAAAATGTAAACGGCATAAAACAAATAAATTATAAAATGGAGCGATGGGGATTGAAAGTGGGACGGGAGGGGGAGGGAGGGATAGTGGCTGGGATCCTATGGTTTTAACAAGAAAGAGTCTTATACTAAAATTGCAAGAAGTCAATTGTGAGAAATACCTTCCCTTAAAATATAGCAATGGAAGCATAAGACTGTAAAAGAGGTACAAATTAGTAAACGACAAAAGTGGAAATAAAGCAGCGAAAACAGAAACAGTAGCTTAATACATTCATAACGAGAAACTTTTGAAGATAAAGTCATGAGGTCTTATTCTGAAAGCATATAAAATAAATTCTATAATTTTTTCATTAAAATATTGAAAGTGTAGGCTTACAACAATGGATGTCAAAATGGTGAAAGACATAAAGATCGTAAAATTACAAAAAAATGGTTCAAATGGCTCTGAGCACTAAGGGACTCAACTGCTGTGGTCATCAGTCCCCTAGAACTTAGAACTACTTAAACCTAACTAACCTAAGGACATCACACACATCCATGCCCGAGGCAGGATTCGAACCTGCGACCGCAGCAGCGCACGGTTCCGGACTGCGCGCCTAGAACCGCGAGACCACCGCGGCCGGCGTAAAATTACAGAAGTGGAATTATGTAGAGGAACTAGGACTGAATGAAACATAATTAAATTTAAAAACTTTAAAAGCACTGAAAGTATAAAACGGCAAAGAGTATAAAACTTTAAATTATAAAAGTGAAACAATGTGCAGCATCTGAAGTTAAAGTCAACAGAATGGGGAAGCTATGGTTAACTGGATTTCCTTCAGTTTGATGGCGTTGTATGGCGCGCATTCTTCAGTATGCACAGAAGGCAGCTACTAGCCGACCTGCTGCTAGTACGATGTCAGAGTTTATGCACTGCTGCTGTCTGTTCTCGGTGAGGGGAGCTGTTGAACACACGTGGGCTGCGGTGAGGTGGATGGAAGAGGCTTTCACAATTTCCAAAAGGCGCACAGTTAATAAAATCGTTCTGCTGACTGAATGTGCTGCCATGCTCTTGCAGACGGTGTGCAAAAATTTCTGTTTCTTCCATCACTGTCAGGGGTGAGGCTTAGGTTCATTGTGCAGTAGCTCTTCCAGATTTATGTCAATAGTTCCAACAAAATGCTTCGACGTTAGAAAATTCTCATCGAACGATGTTTTATTACTATAAATTGAAGCTACTCTTTGACGCGTATTTCAAACATCCTGCCAGTTTGAATTACTTAATTTCTGAACGGTTTCAACACTGCAGTTTATACACCTCTGCTGCTGTGAATTTCGAGCGTTTCTGTTCACACGGTGCCTCAGTCTAAAGCGAACAACGTCATTAGTCTTAAATCCTATTCGAAAAATGGTATTGCGGAATTATCTAGCCGTGCGGTCTAGGGCGCTGCAGTCATGGACTGTGCGGCTGGTCCCGGCGGAGGTTCGAGTCTTCCCTCGGGCATGGGTGTGTGTGCCTTTCCTTAGGATAAGTTAGGTTAAGTAGTGTGTAAGTTTAGGGACTGATGACCTTAGCAGTTAAGTCCCATAAGATTTCACACACATTTGAACATTTTTTGGAATTATCTAGCAACTCATTGTGAAACTCATCCTTCATAACTCATGGCGTGTGCACGACCTTCTTATCTTTCTGTTCACCTGTTAGCTTGCTGCCATTGATTTTACGCTATTGTTGTCTCTTAATTTTCTGTAGTAACTTAGACTAGATAACAGTTTATTACTGAACTTTGCTTTATAATAATGATTTCTTTATTTCTCTCATGCTTGCATAGTGGCAGTTTTAAAGACCTATTCATCATGATTCGCAAGTAGGTTATCTTTTATTCTTTCAGTGTACCAAGAGTTAGAGGCCATAATAACATCTGCATAATAATGCTTTCTGCACACACTAAAACGGTGTTTACCCGCCTCTCTTGTAACCGTAATGTCGAGATAATTGATTACTCTTTTGTTTTCGTGCTCAACGGTAAACTCAATTTTTGGTAAATGGCACTCATTCACTGCGCTATGTCATTAACTGGCCGGCTGAGTGGTTCTAGACGCTTCAGTCCGGAATCACGCGGCTGCTACGGTCGCAGGTTCGAATCCTACCCGGACGTGGATGTATGTGATGTCCTTAGGTTATTTAGGTTTAAGTAGTTCTAAGCCCAGGGGACTGATGACTTCAGATGTTAAGTCTCATAGTGCTTAGAGCCATTTTTTTGTCATTAACGTCGCTTTGATCTCCTTTAAATAACAAAATAACATTATCCATGTAGTGGTAATAATAGATAACTATGCTGGCTGCTACAGGCTTGTTGGCGAAAAATCGAGTTTCTAAATGATAAGGAAAATCTCAGCCATAGTGCCGGCTAGGTTGGTGGTATATCTTGCCGTTAAACGTGAAACAGTTATAGGATACATCAGTTCTAGAAGCTCCATATTAATGACAATTCACGCAATCCTAAATCCTTTACGTAATTCCATTTCTGTAATTTTTCGCTCTTTAAGTCGTTTCAACCCTTTTTACTTCCATTGTTCTGGGCCTACAATTTTAACATTTTAATGAAAAAATTTATACAATTTTAATTTTTGCACTTTCAGGGTAAGACCTTGTAACTTTATACTTTTAAAGTTTCACACGGAATATATTAAGATACTTTATTTACACTTTTTCATTTTTCATCTATATTTTAATCCCCCTTTTACAGATTTACGTATCCATTCTGGTATTTTAATAAGAGGTTTTTAACATAATTGGCAATTTTTAGCATAACTAACAATTTTAGTATAAGATCCTCTCTCGTTAAGCCTTTAGCATCCCTGTCACTATCGCTCCCTCACTCCCAACACCCGTTGCCTTCTTTGCCTGATCTCAAACCGCATCGCTCCATTTTATAATTTCACAATTTTGTACCGTTTCATCTTAAATTGCCATTATTTAACGCTATTAATTATTCAACCAGAATTTTATGTAACTACACGTTCTATAATTTTAGCGAGCGCGCCCCTCCTCCCTTAATCAGCCTCACTCCATTTCTCCCTTCCCCTGCCCCATCTTCCGAATCTCTAACAAATTCCTATTTAAAACAATAACAGAAGTTGCAAAACGCAGCACTCTGATATGCTGTTCTGAGTAAAAAGACGGGTTGCTGCAGCAACTACATACGTAAATTCTGTATTTCTGTATAATTCTTTTCTTTTCAACTTAGTGTGAAATATTAAACGGTACATACTTACTTTTACTTTGTCTTGGATCTGAAGATGATCCAGAGTGATCGAAACATGTAATATAATTAAAAATGTGCAACTGAGATGGAACAATATATGAGATTTATCTTAAATAGTAAATAATTGCTCCAAGGAAAATACACCGAAATCAAATGTTTATGTTCGGATGAATCCCAACGAACCACAAAAGTAGACATGTTTGTTGAATTACCTAGAAAAATTGTTCGACAGTGTAAAACGGTGCAAGACGTTCGAAATTCTAAGAAAATTAGGGGTAAGCTATTTAGGGCAAACTATAGGGAAAGACATGTAATATATGATATGTACAAGAGCCAAGAACGAAGCTTTCGGATTAAGAAGGCTGTAGAACAGGTACGTAGTCTTTCACCCCTACTGTTCAATCTGTACATCGAAGAAACAATGACGGAATTAAGATAACGGTTCAGGAGCAGAATTAAAATTCATGGTGAAAAGATATCATTGGCAGATTCGCTGATGACATTGCTGTCTTGAGTGAAAGTGAAGCAGAAATACATGATCTGCTGAATGGAATGAACAGTCTAAGGAACGCGAATATGTGTTTAAGAGTAAATCGAAGAATGATGAAAATAATGAAAAGTAGTCGGAATGAGAACGACGAGAAAACATCAGGATCGGCGATCACGAAATAGATGAAGGACTTCTGCTACCTAGGCAGCAAAACAACCCAAGACGAACGAAGCAAGGAGGACATAAAATGCAGATTAGCACTGGTAAAAATGGCATTCTTGACCAAAAGAAGTCTATTAGTATCAAATATAAACCTTACTTTGTGGAATAAATTTCTGGGAATGTACATTCGGAGCACAGAATTGTGTAGTCGTGAAACATAGATTGTGGGAAAACCAGAACAGAAGAGAATCGAAGCATTTGATATGTGATGCTGCAGAAGAATGTTGAAAACTGGATGTACTGATAAGATAAGGAATGAGGAGGATCTCCGCAGAATTGGCGAGGAAAACAATATATGGAAAACACTGACAAGATTAAGGGTCAGGAGGGCAGCACATTTGTTAAGACATCACGGAGTAACTTACGTGGTACTAGAGGGAGCTGTAGACGGTAAAAACTGTAGAGGATAACAGAGGCTGGAATACATCCAGCAAATAATTGAGGACGTAGGTTGCCAGTGCGACACTGAGATGAAATGGTTGGCACTGGAGAGGAAATCTTGGCGGGATGCATCAAACGAGTCAGAAGACTGGTAACAGAAGAAAATATGCCCTTCAGTGCGTAGACCGGTTTGATGCAGCTGTTCTCGGCGGTCTATCCTGTGCAAGCGTCTTCGTTTCTGGATGACTATTGCAGTCTACACCCATTTGAAACTGCTTGATGTATTGTAGCTTTGGTCTCTCCCCACTATTAGCCCCTCCCACTTTCCCTTCCTTTTCTCCTTTCCCTTCCTCACCCCCTCCCACGCCACCTTCCATTTCCAAATTAACAACTCCTTGCCGCCTCAGGATGCGTTCTGTCAACCGCTTTCTAGTTATAGTCACGTTGTGCCGAATTTTTTATTCAATGTTTTAGGAAAAATACAAGAGAAACTACAGTCCAGTAGACTTAAAGAACATATTTGGTGTGAACGAATTTATGCTAGTATTCAGAAAACACAAGGTGATGTGAGTTAGGTACTGAAAGTGATCAACACCTCACAGGAAAGGTACATACTTGGAAAGTTGATGACAACAGCTGGAGCGTTTGATAATCTAAAAGTGCTCCAATATTCTCTAGAGGCAGACAGATAGGATGTCGAAAAATCTCTGAATTTCCATGGTAATTGCAGAGAAAAGGAAAGCAAACTGGTTTGTTCTGAGTGGAGTAATGATAAAACAACATCTAATTTAATTATGTCTACAAAGCTCTGTATTTACACGAAACATTTGGGGTGTTAATATGAAGCTCAGTTACAGAAAATAAATAATATTCCCGAAGAAAATTTATGCACCGAATACGCCGATGACTTGATGACAATAATAATAAGTAACCCCAGGACATGATGAGAAGAAAATAAATTTAAAACAGCTGCAAACAATAGAATATATAAGGGGCTCAAAGGGATATTGACATGAGCAGGAAACCCAACTGTGTCAATTTGGCTAAGAGATGCGCGATAAAAAGTATTTGGAATTTTACCCTGAGGTGACGAAAGTCATGCGACACCTAATATCACGTCGGACCTCCTTTTCCTCGGTGTATTGTGGCAACTCGAAGTGTCATGGACTCAACAAATGGTTGCGATTCTCCTACAGAAATATTGGCCGTACTGCCTCTCTAACCGTCCACAATTACGAAAGTGCTCCCGATATAGGAGTTTGTGCAGGAACTGACCTCTCGATTATGTCACATGAATGTACGATGGGATTCATGTAGGGGAATCTGGGTGCCCAAATCATTTGCTCGAATTGTCCATAATGTTCTTCAAGCCAGTCGCGAACAGTTGTGGCCCGTTGACATGATGCATTCTCATTCACAAAAATTCCATCGTTGTTTGGGAACATTAAGCCCATGAAGTAGCTGGAGATAATCATTTCCATCAATGTTCGGCTCAGTTGGACCGGAGGGCCCAATACAGTCCGCGGCATCGTGCGGCCTGCACCACACTCGAACCCTACCATCAGCTCTTACCAACTGCAATCGGGACTCATCTCACCAGGTTACTGTTTTCCAGTCGTCTAGAGTCCAACTGATATGGTCACGAGCGCAGGAGAGGCGCTGCAAGCGATGTCGTGCTGTGAGCAAAGGCACTCGCGTCGGACGTCTGTTGCCATAGCTGATTAACGCCAAATTTCGTCACATTGCCCTAAACTGATACTCCTTGTATTGCTCACATTGATTACTGCGGTTATTTCATGCAGTATTGCTTGTCTGTTAGCACTAACAATTCTACACAAACGCCGCTGCTCTCGGTTGTTAAGTGAAGGTCCGTCTGCCACTGCTTTGTCAAATGGTTCAAATGGCTCTGAGCACTATGGGACTTAACATCTGTGGTCATCAGTCCCCTAGAACTTAGAACTACTTAAACCTAACTAACCTAAGGACATCACACACATCCATGCCCGAGCCAGGATTCGAACCTGCGACCGTAGCGGTCACGCGGTTCCAGACTGAAGCACCTAGAAGCGCTCGGCCACACCGGCCGGCGCTGCATTGTCAGTGGTGGGAGGTAATGCTTGAAATTTGGTATTGTCGGCACGCTCTCGACACTGTGGATCTCGGATTATTGACGTCCCTAACGATATCCGAAATAGAAAGTCCCATGCGTCTAGCATCAACTAAAAAATTCCGTCATGTGGCCATAACCATATCGGACACCTTTTTACCTGAATCAACTGGGTACAAATCACAGCTCCGCCAACGCATTGTCCTTTTGTACCTTGTGTCGCGATACTACCACCAACTGTATATGTGCATATCGCCATTCCACCCGAGTGTATTTTGACGAGAAGCAAAATTTTCGTCAATACATTGAATTAGTCTGCAACGGACCTCTGTCTTATGGTAAAAATTTCCATGACCGGCGAAAATAGGTTACATCTGTCACTGGACGTCATCAGACTGTATGACTGTATCGCAAGTTACACCTCTCTTCATAGTAAGCGGAGTGAAGAATATCACGCTACCGAGATTTACAGGTATCTACTACTCCACTACCACGGAAGCTCTGCTATTCGTTAAGATTTCATCCGAAACATCATTCACCTTGTCAAACACTAGGAGCGAACGAATGTTGGATGCTGGAAAAAAGTCATATACACACATCAAAAAAAAAAAAAAATTTGCATCACCCGGTTCTCAGAACTCCTGAAGACAGACGTTGACTGTTGATATTGTATCACAGACACAGTCCCTTTGACAGTTCAGAGATGTCAGTTCAGAGATGTAACTGATCAAGCATGAGCAGCGCCTATGAGACTGAGGGGGTCCGATAGTCGATCAGAGGAAGGAGGTATACGGCTCGTGTTGGATGTAGTTAAACCATGAATAGACGGTCAATACCGCGGTGCGATCACGTCCGCATTGTTACTTTGTGCCAGGAAAGGCTCTCAACAACGGAAGTGTCCAGCCGTCTTGCAGTGAACCAAAGGAACTGTCGATGACATGCCTCGCTCAGGCTGCCCGACGCCTACCACTACAGTGGATGACGGATACCTACGGATTATGGCTCGGAGGAACCCTGACAGCAACGCCACCATGATGAATAATGCTTTTCGTGTAGCCATAGGACGTCGTGCGCAATAGGCTTCATGATACCCAACTTCACTTCCGACGTCCATGGCGAGGTCCATCTTTGCAGCCACGACACCATGCAGCGCGGTACAGATGAACAACATGCCGAATGGACCGCTCAGGATCGGCATCACGTTCTCTTCACCGACGAGTGTCGCATATGCCTTCAACCAGAAAACCGTCGGAGACGTGTTTGGAGGCAACCCGGTCAGACTGAACGCCTTAGACACACTTTCCAGCGAGTGCAGCAAGGTGGAGGTTCCCTGCTGTTTTGGGGTGGCATTATGTGGGGCCGACGTATGCCGGTGGTGGTCATGGAAGGCGCCATAACGGCGGCACGATACGTGGATGCCACCTTCCGACCGATAATGCAACTATATAAGCAGCATATTGGCGACGCATTCGTCTTCATGGACGACAATTCGCTTTCCCATCGTGCACATCTTGTGAATGACTTTCTTCAGGATAATGACATCGCTCAACTAGAGTGGCCAGCATGTTCTCCAACCATGAATCCTATCGAACACGTCTGAGATAGATTGAAAAGGGCTGTTTACGGACGACGAGACCCACCAAGCTCTCTGAGGGATCTACGCCGAATCGCCGTTGAGCAGTGGGTCAAGCTCGACCAACAGTGCCTTGATGAACTTGCGGATAGTATGCTACGACGAATACAGGCATGCATCAATGCAAGAGGACGTACTATTGGGTATTAGATGTACCGGTGTGTACAGCAATCTGGACTACCAATTGTGAAGGTCTCGCTGTGTGGTGATACAAAACGCAATGTGTGGTTCTTATGAGCAATGAAAAGGTGATGTAAAACTTTTTTCGGTGTATGTGCATTGTAGCGGATTTCGTAAACACGCGTGGGAATATAAGTGTGCCAGACAATAGGCTCGGAAGATATGCTACCTTCTTTCTAATTACTAAGTCCACGGCCCATACGTCGCTTAGACCTAGTACTCTAGTTCCCCTTGCGGGAGCCGCAACGTCTTGCGATAAATGACTTTCTTTCCAGCACCATTGTCAGCGTTCCGCGAAACTTTAATTCTCTTTTCATTTTTGACTGTGCAAACCATAATGGATGACATCTGAACCAACAGAATGTAGGAATCCAAGCCTTGCTTAAAATTTATTCACTTGTTACGGTTAATTTTTACGACCATTTAAATTGGGAGTAATGCTGATACCCCTTTCACAACATTTAACTTTGCATGACGCGAGATGACAAAGTCGTTCAGGCATTGAACTCTTACTGAAGAGTAGCAGATTTTTCCTCCCCGTAACAGTTTTCAGTGATTTACTATATCGAAGTTTGATTTGAAAAGGACATGGTCGATGGCCTTCAGCATCCAAAATGACTTACTGTTCCATCTCGAACGACCTTAATCATCATTGTTTAAAAGAAAGTAACATGAAATCGAGTAATAAGCTCTTGACCAGGAAATGAAAATCACGTGAAACGCCGGCCGAAGTGGCCGTGCGGTTAAAGGCGCTGCAGTCTGGAACAGCAAGACCGCTACGGCCGCAGGTTCGAATCCTGCCTCGGGCATGGATGTTTGTGATGTGCTTAGGTTAGTTAGGTTTAACTAGTTATAAGTTCTAGGGGACTAATGACCTCAGCAGTTGAGTCCCATAGTGCTCAGAGCCATTTGAACCATTTTTTTCACGTGAAACGAATCACCTCTACAGAAATGTAATTGTGTTACTGGGAACAGTTTGACGGATATCATTGTGTTTTGAAAATAATTGGCCGTGCGAATGATATAACACGTGTAATTTTGTTACTGTGTGTTAAAGGGAAATTCTTGCGAGCTCGTGACCCTGAATTCATTCCACCTCTGTGCTACCAGGCGAGAGGCTTCCCAGCCGAGTGTCCATCGACACCGCGTGCTCTTCCACATTAGCTTTGCTATTTGCTTTCATCTCTCACTGCGTGCAAACACAAAGGCCACTTTTAAAATTGGTGGTTGTAGTCAGCGAATCAAAAAAAAAGTACACGTTGAAACTGGAGCCCGCATGCGTTTTACTTTCACTAATCAAATCACTGCTAATTATACATTCCATGTAAATGGAGAGCTCTTCGAGCAAAAAAACTGTGCAATACATGGACGAACTCCATTGCCCCTCTGAACTTCCAGAAACATGCTTTCAGGAATATCATGTTAATTCTCGATAACAGTTCTGCTGTACTCTAGGTCTTGTAAATACAAAACCCCTTTACCTATATTTGACAAATGAACGGTTATTATTTTGACCTTTTTTTTTTTTTTTTTTTTTTTTGTCATCAGTCTACTGACTGGTTTGATGCGGCCCGCCACGAATTCCTTTCCTGTGCTAACCTCTTCATCTCAGAGTAGCACTTGCAACCTACGTCCTCAATTATTTGCTTGACGTATTCCAATCTCTGTCTTCCTCTACAGTTTTTGCCCTCTACAGCTCCCTCTAGTACCATGGAAGTCATTCCCTCATGTCTTAGCAGATGTCCTATCATCCTGTCCCTTCTCCCTATCAGTGTTCTCCACATATTCCTTTCCTCTCTGATTCTGCGCAGAACCTCCTCATTCCTTCCCTTATCAGTCCACCTAATTTTCAACATTCGTCTATAGCACCACATCTCAAATGCTTCGATCCTCTTCTGTTCCGGTTTTCCCACAGTCCATGTTTCACTACCATACAATGCTGTACTCCAGACGTACATCCTCAGATATTTCTTCCTCAAATTAAGGCCGGTATTTGATATTAGTAGGCTTCTCTTGGCCAAAAATGCCTTTTTTGCATTAGCGAGTCTGCTTTTGATGTCCTCCTTGCTCCGTCCGTCATTGGTTATTTTACTGCCTAGCTAGCAGAATTCCTTAACCTCATTGACTTCGTGACCATCAATCCTGATGTTAGGTTTCTCGCAGTTCTCATTTCTACTACTTCTCATTACCTTCGTCTTTCTCCGATTTACTCTCAAACCATACTGTGAACTCATTAGACTGTTCATTTCTTTCAGCAGATCATTTAATTCTTCTTCACTTTCACTCAGGATAGCAATGTCATCAGCGAATCGTATCATTGATATCCTTTCACCTTGTATTTTAATTCCACTCCTGAACCTTTCTTTTGTTTCCATCATTGCTTCCTCGATGTACAGATTGAAGAGTAGGGGCGAAAGGCTACAGCCTTGTCTTACACCCTTCTTAATACGAGCACTTCGTTCTTGATCGTCCCCTCTTATTATTCCCTCTTGGTTGTTGTACATATTGTATATGACCCGTCTCTCCCTATAGCTTACCCCTACTTCTTTCAGAATCTCTAACAGCTTGCACCATTTTATATTGTCGAACGCTTTTTCCAATTCGACAAATCCTATGAAAGTGTCTTGATTTTTCTTTAGCCTTGCTTCCATTATTAGCCGTAACGTCAGAATTGCCTCTCTCGTCCCTTTACTTTTCCTAAAGCCAAACTGATCGTCACCTAGCGCATTCTCAATTTTCTTTTCCATTCTTCTGTATATTATTCTTGTAAGCAGGTTCGATGCATGAGCTGTTAAGTTGATTGTGCGATAATTCTCGCACTTGTCAGCACTT
The DNA here is from genome assembly GCF_021461385.2 of Schistocerca piceifrons. Classification (NCBI taxonomy): domain Eukaryota; kingdom Metazoa; phylum Arthropoda; class Insecta; order Orthoptera; family Acrididae; genus Schistocerca; species Schistocerca piceifrons. The sequence continues at coordinate 313,431,977 of NC_060140.1, read as the reverse complement.
GCCGTCTTCGGAATTGTGTGGATGATGCTTTTCCGAAAGTCAGATGGTATATCGCCAGACTCATATATTCTACACACCAGCGTGAATAGTCGTTTTGTTGCCACTTCCCCCAATGATTTTAGAAACTCTGATGGAATGTTATCTACCCCTTCTGCCTTATTTGACCGTAAGTCCTCCAAAGCTCTTTTCAATTCCGTTTCTAATACTGGATCCCCTATCTCTTCTAAATCGACTCCTGTTTCTTCTTCTATCACATCAGACAAATCTTCACCCTCATAAAGGCTTTCAATGTATTCTTTCCACCTATCTGCTCTCTCCTCTGCAGTTAACAGTGGAATTCCCGCTGCACTCTTAATGTTACCACCGTTGCTTTTAATGTCACCAAAGGTTCTTTTGACTTTCCTGTATGCTGAGTCTGTCCTTCCGACAGTCATATCTTTTTCGATGTCATCACATTTTTCCTGCAGCCATTTCGTCTTAGCTTCCCTGCACGTCCTATTTATTTCATTCCTCAGTGACTTGTATTTCTGTATTCCTTTCATCAATCAACTGAAGTACTTCTTCTGTTACCCATGGTTTCCTCGCAGCTACCTTCTTTGTACCTATGTTTTCCTTCCCAACTTCTGTGATGGTCCTTTTTAGAGATGTCCATTCCTCTTCAACTGTACTACCTACTGCGCTATTCCTTATTGCTGTATCTATAAAAATGGCTCTGAGCACTATGGGACTTAACATCTGTGGTCATCAGTCCCCTAGAACTTAGAACTAATTAAACCTAACTAACCTAAGGACATCACACACACCCATGCCCGAGGCAGGATTCGAACCTGCGACCGTAGCAGTCGCGCGGTTCCGGACTGCGCGCCTAGAACCGCTAGACCACCGCGGCCGGCGCTGTATCGATAGCGTTAGAGAACTTCAAACGTATCTCGTCATTCCTTAGTACTTCCGTATCCCACCTCTCTGCGTATTGATTCTTCCTGACTAATGTCTTGAACTTCAGCCTACTCTTCATCACTACTATACTGTGATCTGAGTCTATATCTGCTCCTGGGTACGTCTTACAATCCAGTATCTGATTTCGGAATCTCTGTCTGACCATGATGTAATCTAATTGAAATCTTCCCGTATCTCCCGGCCTTTTCCAGGTATACCTCCTCCTCTTGTGATTCTTGAACAGGGTATTCGCTATTACTAGCTGAAACTTGTTACAGAAATCAATTATTCTTCCTCCTCTTTGATTCCTTGTCCCAAGCCCATATTCTCCTGTAACCTTTTCTTCTACTCCTTCCCCTACAACTGCATTCCAGTCGCCCATGACTATTAGATTTTCGTCCCTCTTTACATACTGCAATTCCCTTTCAAAATCCTCATACACTTTCTCTATCTGTTCATCTTCAGCTTGCGGCGTCGGCATGTATACCTGAACTATCGTTGTCGGTGTTGGTCTGCTTTCGATTCTGATTAGGACAACGCGGTCACTGAACTGTTTACAGTAACACACCCTCTGCCCTACCTTCCTATTCATAACGAGTCCTATCCATTTTCTGCTGCTGTTGATATTACCCGATACTCATCTGAGCAGAAATCCTTGTCTTCCTTCCACTTCACTTCACTGACCCCTACTATATCTAGATTGAGCCTTTGCATTTCCCTTTTCATATTTTCTAGTTTTCCTACCACGTTCAAGCTTCTGACATTCCACGCCCCGACTCGTTGAACGTTATCCTTTCGTTGACTATTCAATCTTTTTCTCATGGTAACCTCCCCCTTGGCAGACCCCTCCCAGAGATGCTAATGGGGGACTATTCCGGAATCTTTTTGCCAATGGGGAGATCATCATGACACTTCTTCAATTACAGGCCACATGTCCTGTGGATACACGTTACGTGTCTTTAATGCAGTTGTTTCCATTGCCTTCTGCATCCTCATGTTGTTGATCATTGCTGATTCTTCCGCCTTTAGGGGCAATTTCCCACCCCTAGGACAAGTGAGTGCCCTGAACCACTAACCGCTTCTCCGCCCTCTTTGACAAGGCCGTTGGCAGAATGAGGCTGACTTCTTATGCCGGAAGTCTTCGGCCGCCAATGCTGATTATTTATCAAAATTTAGGCAGTGGCGGGGATCGAACCGGGGACCGAAGACGTTTTGATTCTGAATCAAAGACGCTACCCCTTTTTTTTTTATTTTTTTTTTTAATCTCATTTTGTTCGTTTTAGTTCGTTTCATCTGCTCGGTGCGGACGTCGCAAGACACCCGTTTTTTAGTTCGTCTTTGATCCATTAACTCAGTTTTTTTTATTACAGAGGGCAGCTAACCCTCTGACCGAACACGCTGAGTTACCGTGCCGGCTATCCTAGACCACAGGCTCAACTTTCTTTTTTGTAATTGTATTAAGCATCTTTAGTGTATTACAAAGAAATAAGAGATAATTGACTGCTGTAATATACACAACTGGTATAAGTGCAGATATTTTTATTTTTGGCAATTCAGTTTGTACACTCATCATTGTGTTGGTTGCTTTCCCTCTTCATCAAGTAGTCTTATCACAAACACACCATAAACTTCACGATCTGATATTTTCTGCGCGGTCGTAACTCCAACACAGAGTGCACTACGCCTATCAGTATACGGTAACCGTTTTCTGGGCACATGTCCACACTTCAATGGCTCATCTACTTCGAAGGGAATAATAAGCATTAATGGCTCGCTATTTGTCACATGTACTTGGAGATACCACATGTTCACACTTCAACAACTCATCTCCTTCGCAGGGAAAAATAACCATTAATGGCTCATTATTTTCACGTGTACTTGGAGATACTGTCCAAACTAAAAACATATGACGTTTAGTAGCTATAATTATTAATCTGCAATTGACATAAATACTGATGTAATGTTGTTCAGTACACCATACTTAGTAAGCAGCAGAAATATCTGTACTTACGCCAATACACCCTAAACACGTGTCATGGGATACATCCTAATATCGTGTCAGACTTTCTGTTGCCCGGCATAGTGCCGCAAATGAATGTGGCATGAACTCAACAAGTTGTTGGAAGTTTGGAAGTCTGTAGCAGAAATATTCAGCTATGCTGCCTCTGTGGCCATCTATAATTACCAAAATGTTACCGGTGCAGGAGTTTGTGCACGAACTGACCTCTCGATTATGTCCATTAAATGATCGATGGGGTTCATGTCGAGCGATCTGGGTGGCCAAATCATTCGCCCGAATGGTCAAACCAATCGCGAACAACTGTGGTCCGGCGACATGGCGCACTGTGAGCCATACAAATTTCATCGTTATTTGGGAACATGAAATCCTTGAATGGCTGCAAATGGTCTCCAAGTAGCAGAACATAACCATTTCGAGTCATTGATCGGTTAAGTTTGACCAGAGGATCCAGTCCATTCCATGTAAACACAGACCACGCCACTATGAAGCCACTATCACCTTGCACAGTGCCTTGTTGACAACTTGGATGCATGGCTTCATGGGGTCGTCGGCACACTCGAACTCTACCATCACCTCTTACCAACTGAAATCGGGACTCATTTGGGCACGCCACAGATTTCCCGTCGTCTAGGGTCCAACCAATAGGGTCACGAGCCTAGGAGGAGCGTTGCAGGAGCGACGTGCTGTTAACCAAGGCACTCGCGTCGGTCCTCTACTGTCATAGCCCATTAACGCCATATTTCTCTGCACTGTCCAAATTGATAGGTTCGTCATACGACAAACATTGATTTCCGAGGTTATTTCATGCAGTGTTGCTTGTTTGTTAGCACTGAAAAAACTACACAGACGCCGCTGCTCTCGGTCGTTAAGTGAAGGACGTCGGCCACTGCGTTGTCCGTGGTGAGAGGTAATGTAACTGGTATTCTCGGCACACTCTTGACATTGTAGATCTCGAAATATTGAATTCCTTAGCAATTTCCGAAATGGAATGATCAATGCATCTAGCTCTAACTACCATTCCGCGTTCGAAGTCTGCTGGTTCCAATCGTGCGGCCATAATCACGTCGGACAGTTTCTCACATGAATCACCTGAGTACAAATCACAACTCCGCCAACACACTGTCATTTTATTCCTTGTATACGCTATACTACCGCCATTTGTATAAGTTCACATCGCTATCCCATGACTTTTGTCACCTTAGTGCATATTGCTGTGCAAACGTAAGGACGAGACAGATAAAATAACATACTTTAACACATTAACAACTCGGTGGATACGAACGAAAGTGCGGAAGCATGTTTTCAGAGGTCTCCCAGTTGTGCACAGAAAGCTGGAGGTCAGGTCAAGCTTGAATGTAGCGCCCAGTGGGGCTGACACCACGACATGTGACAGGTAAAGCAACGGGAAAAGACAGAGTGTGTGTGTGTGTGTGTGTGTGTGTGTGTGTGTGTGTGTGTGTGTGTGTGTGTGTGTGCGTGTGTAATCAGTGAACAGTTACGGTGCACTGAGGTGTTCTTCATTACAATATGACCCGAAGTTAACATTTTTATGACTTCATGAGGGGAAGAATCATCGAGAAACCGAAAGAAGGAGTAAGTGTAACAAGGTTAGTATTGTTCACAGGAGTTTAGTGTTGCTCACAGCAACGTTTAATGTGCATGGTGAATGTTTCAAACCTCAGGCGCTGCTTCCCGAAAGAGAGGAGGCTGTAGAACACGAATAACTACAGCAGGAGGTGAGCGCTACGCTGTGTCAGAGGCAAGCAGGGACTCACATCAAACTTCGGGCGCATTTCAAACGACAGTGAATAGGATTGGAAATCACAAAATCTCATGTTACTCAGTTGCATGGCAGCTGCCTGGGAGTGGCCTATTTGCCCGACGACCAGTAAGTTGGGTTCCGTTGGCATCCGCACATCAGCAGCTCCGTTTGCGATGGTGCAAAGAGCATAGGGACTGGGCCAACAAGGAGTGGGGTCGTACGCACTTTTCGAATGAGAGCAGATTCAGTAAGAGTAGTGATTCAGGATGTATCCTTATATGGCGAGAGGCGGGAACACATAATCCACCTAGGAACACTGTTGGACATGATTATTTTTGTGGTGCAGGTGTTTGGTGTGGGCAGACGTAATGCTGTATGGGTATACTGACCTCATAGTGACTGAACACGGTACTCTTACCAGTCAATGTTACTGTGATAGTTACCAATCGTGCACAGGCAGGGTAACGACTCCAGCGAGCGAGAAAATGGTGTAAATTGCCCTGAAGATGACCCCATCGCGGGTTGAAACCGGTTGGCGGCAAAATAAATAATGTGATTGTCATTTTGAATAATTGGTTACTGTAACATTGTACTCCTTCCCTATGTGCGTCTTTTCGGGGGTACTTTCGGCCATGACTCGATTTTCACCGATGATAATGTGCGACTGCACCTAAAGAGCAGATGGAAGTGCTCGTCGGCGAATGGACTGGCCTGTCTGTTACTCCCGTTTTAGCATGTGGGACGGGTTCAAGAGACGTATTACATGACGTCCACATGCAACAACGACCATCTAGCAATTCGCTGCACGTCTTAGGTCCTGCCTCGCCCAGTCGGCCGTATTATCCCTGCTACCGCGATAGAAGTTTCGTAGGGGCACGTGATAGTAAGGAGCTTGAAGTCTTGGGCTGACCAGCACTGAAGTTGGTGCTTGGATCGACCAGAGGGCAGGCCGACAGAGCAGTGGAGTCTTGGTTCGCGAGTGGCGGAATACAGTGCATTCCAGTGTCTTGCAGACAGCAAGGTCTGTTCTAACTGCCACGTGTGCTGTACGCAAGATCGTCCCTGCAGTCGGCTGATTGCTCGAGGATCAGTTAAGAGTGCAGCCAGTTGGTGCAGAGCCAAGAGCACGAAGTAGGAAGCCTTCTCCATGCTGTCATGCTAGTGAGCGTCCAGGGGATCTCAGTAACTGTCAGCAAGAGGAATGGCCACTCTGTGGAAACAACAAGCCAATGGGGCGTTTGGTCTTCTTGGGCAAGAGGAAGGCCGTTCGAGCAGATGCACATAAGAGGCGTCCAGGGACAGAAGGGGCACTAACGAAGTGTTTTACTGACTGGCAGCCGTAGTTTGGTTGGTCGAGTGATGCGGCAGTGGAGGGTATAGAGTGTACATTGAGTCCTATGGATGATCAGTAATATTACGCATTGAAGGTCCATGGGTATAATGGTGAACGCAATGGTTGTTGTGTATTAGCTCACTGGGCTAGGGATAATTTCTCTCAAAGGTAAGTCGTATTGATTTTGTTATTTATGTACTTTGAGCATAATTGAATTTTTATGCGCTATTATACAGGAGATTATTTTATTATAATTGTTATTATTATTATTATTACTGTCATTTTTATGCTGTTAATGCATATGATTTTATTGACGCCAATGTGTTGAAAATTATGTTGTTGTTTTACAGTATGAAAAGACAGTCCTGTAGCTGGCCGATTATCGATAGTAGCTTTCTTTTTAATGACAGTGATTGGAGTAATCGTAGATCTAGATTTATTTGAGTGCCGATGTAAGTATCCTTAGTTAAATTGCATTGCACTTACTACCAGAAATTAATTTTATTGTCATTTATCTGTCTGAGGCCCAGCCCAGATATTATTGTAAACTATTACTGGTCTGATTCTATCCGCTGGAGCTATGTCGATTTGAATTTTATTTTTATTTATGTTAAAGGTATTTTATGTTGTTATTCTCTTGTTGAGCCCTGACTTCAAGAACTGTATTGGGCTTCGCATTAAGTACACTGGGTACTTTTTTGACTCCGTATTTCGTGAAAATCAGCACTTGCTTCTTTTATGCACTATTTCTTTTGTTTTACAGTTTTGTTTTACAGTTTAGTAGTTTATTACAGTTAATGCAGAATACTTTCTAACAAATTTGCAAGTACTTCGAATAATTTAGGTCTGCTGAATAGGTGCAGGCAAACGCAAGTTACAGAAAAAAATAGTGCAATTCTTTATAAGTGTAAGTCGATATGTTTACCTTAACAACGTTTCCCGTCGACCTTCTTACTGTGGGATTGAAATCCATCGATCACAACCTCGCTCTTAAGTCAAGCTTCTCTCATATTAATTAATTACTCTTAAAATAATTACAAAAGAACGCATTAACGACAAGCAACGTACTTATTAGACGGGTAGCGAGATTTAGCAGAGCCTTTACAATAGATCCATTACGTGTTTACTAACCTTGCTTCATCTGAGACTTCCTGTGCAGGTGGTCCCGGCGGAGGTTCGAGTCCCCCCTCGAGCATGGTTGTGTCTGTTTGTCCTTGGGATAATTTAGGTTACATAGTGTGTAAGCTTAGGGACTGATGACCTTAGCAGTTAAGTCCCATAAGATTTCACACACATTTGAACATTTTTCTTCTGAGACTTTCTTCTTTCCAGAGAAGCTCTTCATTCTTGGGAAGCGAAAAACCATGAAACTACCCACCCGTAAAACCTAATTCTGAAAAGTATAAGATTTAAGTCTGATTAAAATGTGCCTCAGATCATCACTGTAGCGTAGTTTTCATCTTGCTGGATTTCTTAAGTTTCCTACTTGCATTATTTTTAGTACTTATTGTTTGATTGGTGTGTGTATATTAATTATGTTTATGTCCACAGACTTCCACAAAATAACTATTTAATTCCTTTTGTGACATGAGGGTACTAAGAAGATAAATGCATTTTACATAAAATAATATATAATTGAATAAAAGAAATTTTATCAGCCTAGCAATAGAATTCTACACTTATTTAATCATTATGTGTAAAATTCTGGCAGGTACTGCGATATAATTTTCATAATCAGTTATTGACTATCGAAGCATATTCTATGAAACAGAAAGTGGCAAAATGTAAACAATGTGATAATGTAGACTGAAAGTAACTGAACAACAAACTAGTAGAAAGGATTTAGGATCCACTACAAACAGTTCACCGTTAGCACAAAGATTTGGATTATCCTAGAAGAAGATACATAGTTTCCTCTCAATACCTTATCTGTTTGTAAACTTGTTGCACTTTAAGTTTTTTGTAGACTTTCTCGATACGTTAGATTGTTAGGATTTATTGCACACTAAAAATCTGTAGTACGTAGGCTAAGAAAATTCAGTAGAATACAAACAAAGCACTTCGCCACACAGAAAATGAACAAGAGCAAACATGGTCGTTTACAGATGCTGGAAACCAACAGGTTACTAGCATAATATACCCAAACAGAGTAGCCGGAAGCAAAAATTTTCCAATTGTTCTCCGAAATGTATTCCGTGATGTACATAATGGCGGTGAGGTGGGGGGGGGGGGGGGCTCTGGCAACCCAGAAGTCCATGACTTTAAAAGTCAGTACATAGCGGTAATTTTTCATTCTAAATTCAAGAAAGTATACATCGGTGTAATCAGGTAAACTATAAAATTTAATGAAGGAATAAAAAAAATTCGATTGGCCATCATTTTGTACCTTGTGTCGGTTTTTCCACCATTCAGTACCTCGTGTCAGTGCTGCGTGTAATGGCTGTTGCATGGTGGCATAGTGGCAGTACAGATGATTTAGCTCGTAGCTACAGCCATTCTGATACAGTTATATATTCACCATGATCGTGGTTGACTTTTTATGGGATGTTTTACAGAAGATTATTTTTGTTATTTTTATACTGCGAGTTTGCATGAGTTTATTCAAGGCATTGTATCGAATATTACGTTGTTATTTTACCCTGTGAGCTTAATCTGTGTTGTTTGTATAGAAAACTGTATTGAGACACTTGCATAGGTAGTCTCGTAGATGGTCGATAGTAACTTTATTTTAGTGACCATTTGTTGATGGGAGTGGTCGTAGATTTACAGTTAGTTGTCACGCACAAGTCTGCCTGCATTCACGCGATGCACCAGGTAGGGAGCAGCGGCTGTGACGGGACGTCCCGAGATCATGGATCTCAGTTTCTGAACTTCCTGACCCTTTAATTCTCGTTACCCATCACCTAACAGCGCTTCCTCAGATGCACCCTTACCATACACTGCACACAAATGTTTATGGGTGTTCACCACGGTTTCTTTTCTCCGCAACCAAGAATTCAATTACAGCACCTTGCTTGTAGCGAGTGTCTTGCATTACACGCCAATTCGAGGCTTCACTACGACTCTGCCAGCTGTCGGAATTGTTTGAAACTTCCCACACGTGTAAAAGAAACATGAAATTTTATGTACCTTGATTATATAGTAGCAAGTATTTCTTCCACTCATTTGTAGTCCGCTGAAGCTCTCTCTTACAATTAAATGACACTAGTTGGATAAAAATCATAGTAAATCCTCATACGAAAAAGTAAAATTTACTTTGCAAGATTTGTAGAAATGATGTTCTTTTCAGTTATCATTCTCCTGAGTGGTTTGGTAAGGCCCGCCACGAATTCCTCTCCTGTGACACTCTCTGTACCTCAGAGTAGCATTTACAACCTACGCCCTCAATTAAATACAGGGTGTATTTCAATCTCTGTCTTCCTCTACAGTTTTTACCCTGTTCAATTCCCCATAGTACCATGGCAGTTACTCCTTGATCTCTTAACACATTTCCTAACATCCTATCCCTTCTTCTTATAAGTGCTTTCCATACATTCCTTTCCTCACCGATTCTGCAGATAACCTTGTTGTACTTTACCTTACCAGTCCACCTAATTTTCAACATTCGCGTGTAGCACCACATCTGAAATACTTCCTTTTCTTTTCCGGTTTTCCCACAGTCCATGTTTCACTACCATACAATTTTGTGCGTAGTCTCAAAAATTTCATCCTCAAATTAAGGCCTATGTTAGGTATTAGTAGACCTCTCTCAACCAGGAACGTCTTTCGCCAATCTTAGTCAGCTTTTTACGTCAGACTTACTCCGTTCGTCATGGGTTACTGTGCTGGCTAGGTGGCAGAATTCGTGAAATTCACATACTTCATTCTCACCAATCCTGACGTTCAGTTTCTCGTTGTTCTCATTTCTGCTACTTCTCATTACTTCCGTCTTCCCTCGATTTACCCGAAATCCATATTCAGTATTCATTAGATTGTTCATTCCATTCAGCAGGTTCTGTAATCCTTCACTGAATATACATGTCATGATCAAATCTTATCATTGATATCATTTCACCTTCAATTTTAATTCCACTATCGAACCTTTCGTCTATTTCCGTCATTGCTTCTTCGGTGTACAGATTGAACAGTAGCAGCGAAAGACCACATCCCAGTCATACACCCATTCTTAAACCGAGCACTTCGTTCTTGGTCCTCCACTTTTGTGTTTCCCTCTCGGTTCCTGTACATATCGGATATTACCCATCTTTCCCTGGAGCTTAACCCCATTTTTCTCAGAATTCCGATCATCTTGCAACATTTGACATTGTCGAATGCTTTTTCCAGGTCGACAAATTCTATTACGTGTCTTGATTTTTCGTTAGTCCCGCTTCTATTATCAATCGCAATGTCAGAATTGCTTCTCTGCAGCATTACCTTCCCTAAAGGCAAACTGATCGTCACCCATCTACATCTACATCTACATTTATACTCCGCAAGCCACCCAACGGTGTGTGGCGGAGGGCACTTTACGTGCCACTGTCATTACCTCCCTTTCCTGTTCCAGTCGCGTATGGTTCGCGGGAAGAACGACTGTCTGAAAGCCTCCGTGCGCGCTCTAATCTCTCTAATTTTACATTTGTGATCTCCTCGGGAGGTATAAGTAGGGGGAAGCAATATATTCGATACCTCATCCAGAAACGCACTCTCTCGAAACCTGGCGAGCAAGCTACACCGCGATGCAGAGCGCCTCTCTTGCAGAGTCTGCCACTTGAGTTTATTAAACATCTCCGTAACGCTATCACGGTTACCAAATAACCCTGTGACGAAACGCGCCGCTCTTCTTTGGATCTTCTCTATCTCCTCCGTCAGACCGACCTGGTACGGATCCCACACTGATGAGCAATACTCAAGTATAGGTCGAACGAGTGTTTTGTAAGCCACCTCCTTTGTTGATGGACTACATTTTCTAAGCACTCTCCCAATGAATCTCAACCTGGTACCCGCCTTACCAACAATTAATTTTATATGACCATTCCACTTCAAATCGTTCCGCACGCATACTCCCAGATATTTTACAGAAGTAACTGCTACCAGTGTTTGTTCCGCTATCATATAATCATACAATAAAGGATCCTTCTTTCTATGTATTCGCAATACATTACATTTGTCTATGTTAAGGGTCAGTTGCCACTCCCTGCACCAAGTGCCTATCCACTGCAGATCTTCCTGCATTTCGCTACAATTTTCTAATGCTGCAACTTCTCTCTATACTACAGCATCATCCGCGAAAAGCCGCATGGAACTTCCGACCCATCCTCAATTTTCTTTCCGTTCTTCTGTATATTATTCTAGTCAGAAAATTGAATGCATGAGCTCTTAAGCTGATTGTGCGATAATTCTGGCACTTGTTGACTCTTGCGGTCTTCAGAATTCTTTGGATCGTATCTTTTTCGAAAGCCAGACAGTATATTGCCAGACTCATATATTCTACACACCAATGTGAATATTCGTTTTGTTGCCCTAAAGACTTTAGAAATTCTGATGGGAAGTTATGGATCCCTATTGCCTTATTGGACCATAAGTCCTCCAAAGCTTTCTTAAATTCTGTTTCTAATACTGGGTCCCCCACCTCTTCTAAATCGACTCCTGTTTCTTTTTGTATCACGTCAGACAGATCTTCTCTCTCATTGAGATCTTCGATGTACTCTGCATTTAACATTGGAATTCCAGCTGCACTCTTAATGTCACCACTCTTGCTTTTAATTTCACCAAATATTGTTTTTACTTTCCTGTATGCTGATTAGTACTTTCGGTAACAATTTCTTTTTCGATTTCTTCACATTTTCCATGCAGTCATTTCGTCTTAGCTTCCCTGCACTTCCTAATTATTTAATTCCTCAACGACTTGAGTTCCTGTATTCCATTACTTCTTTCATCGATCAGTTGAAGTATTTCTCCTGTTAGCAATGGTTTATTCACAGTCACCTTCTTTGTAGCCATGTTTTTTTCCAACTTCTATGATTGCCCTTTTCAGAGATGTCCATCCCTCTTCATCTGTACTGCATACTGAGCTACTCCTTATCGAAGTGCCTATGGCCCTAAGGAACTTCAAGCAAATCTCTTCATCCCTTAGTAGTTCTGTATCCCACGTCTTTGCGTATTGCCTTACAACCAAGCATTTGATTTCAGAATCTCAGTCTGACCATGATGTAATCTAACTGAAATATTCCCGTATCACGCGGCCTTCCCCACGTATACTTCCTCCTGTTGTGATTCTTAAACAGAGTATTCGCTATTACTAGCTGAAATTTATTACAGAACGCACTTAGTCATTCTCTTCTCTCATTTCATGTCCCAAGCCCATATTCTCCAGTAACATTTTCATCTACTCCTTGCCCTACAGCAGCATTCCAGTCCCCCATGACTATTAGATTTTCATCTCCCTTTGCGTATTGTATTACCCTTTCAATGTCTTCATATGCTTTCTCTATCTCTTAATCTTCACCTTGCGCTGTCGGCATATATACCTGAAATATCATTGTCGGAGTTGATTTGCTGTCGATTTCGGTGATAACAAACCTATCAACAAACTGTTCGGAGTAACTCACTCTGCCCTACCTTATTGTTCATGACGAATCCTACTCCCGTTATACCATTTTCTACTGCATTAGATATTACCCTTTACTCATCTGACCAGGAATCCTTGTCTTCTTTCCATTTCACTTCACTGACCCCTACTATATATAGACTGAGCATTTGCATTTCCCTTTTCAGATTTTTTAGCTTCCCCACCACATTCAAGCTTCTGACATTGCACGCCCCGACTTGTAGAAGGTTATCCTTTCGTTGGTTATTCAATCTGTTTCTCATGGTCACCACCTCCTTGGTAGTCCCCTCTTGGAGATCCGGAAAGGGGACTTTTCCGGAATCTTTTTCCAATGGAGAGATCATCATGACACTTCTTCAGTTACAGGGCACATGTCCTGTGGATACACGTAACGTGTCTTTAATTCAGTGGTTTCCATTGCCTTCTGCATCCTCAAGCCGTTGTTCATTGCTGATTCTTCGGCCTTTAGGAGCGGTTTCCCACCCCTAGGGCAAGAGAGTACCCTGAACCTCTGTCCGCCCCTCCGCCCTCTTTGACAAGGCCGTTGGCAGAATGAGGATGACTCTCATGCCGGAAGTCTACGGCCGCCAGTGTTGATTATTTATCAAAATTCAAGCAGTGAAGGGTCTCGAACCCGGGACCGCGGACGTTCCGATTATGAATCAGAAACGCTATCCCTATACGACGGGTGCAAATTAAAGGAACATGTGTGAGAGTGGAAGGACACAGAGTACTTTATTGTGCCTTTGAAGATTGTGAGACACCGTTACCGCGTTCAGGACCCCACAAAAACACGAATTTTTAACGGAATGTAAAAAGTGCTACCAGTGGTTAACCTAAATAATTTAGAAGTCGGAGTAAGAAACACAGCAGTGCTTACAAATGTCTACCCTGATTGGCTGGCACCTGAACGTAGACAGAGTGCGGGAGATAGTAGAGCACATGTTTGGAGTGCGAAACGAATTTTGTAACCCGTTAGCCGTCTAGAATGAGAGTAAGTGAGGGAGACCAGCGTCTTCTGAGACAACTTCTTACTGTTAGGCACAAGCGCAGAGAACCGAGTCCTCCTCCTTGGAAGAGCACTGCAGAAAGTTGCTTTATACATGGCCACCTTCCAGGGCAGTCTTATTTGAGCTGCAATGCCTCCACAGCCAGATGCCGTCTCAGGCACTTTGGCTGTGAGAGGCTCTCATTCAGCGGAGCTGAACTTAGACGCGAGTTGTCGGTACAGATCCAGTGACTGGTTTTGCAGTAGCTTCAGGCGCCACTTGCGCATCTTGAGCAAGGTGAGATCCAGAAGCAAACGCGAGGTGGATTCTAATGAGTCATTTTTAAAGAGGTTCACTAATTTCAAGCTTTGCTCTCAAGAATTTCTTGCAGTTAGAGTTTCAATATGCTTTCAACTGCGGCTATTGATGGACATTTACCCTTCGGTAGTATTCTCTGTCCTTTTGCGCTAACCTTCGGCGATCACGGTGCGACTTCCGCGAATGTAGATGTTTTATCCAGATACACGTTCATTAGAATCACATTCCACACCACACAACCAGATTTGACAAGGCATTAGATTACTTTTTCAATGATTGTTAAACGGTTACTTTCATATTCTTATGTAATAAACTGAGTTAACTGAAATCCTAGATTGAGTTTGCAAATAACAAATTCCTTCGTCATTGTTTTGGTGGGTCAGCAATTTAATTGTCACATATACAGGTCCATTTTAGTATATGCAGTTTGAGATTCACATTTTTAAACCATCACCACCAAGAAATCTAAGACCGACACCTTGCATCATCTTCACAACCCAATTCCGTTGGCAACGGTATTCTAGGACATTAAAGACGAAAATAATGAGAAGTAGCAGAAACGAGAACAGCGAGGAACTTAACATTAGGATTGATGGTCAAGAAATAGATGAAGTTCAGAAATTCCACTACCAACGCAGTGAAATAACCAATGACAGACGGATCAAGGAGGACATCAAAAGCGGACAGAACTGACAAAAAGGACATTCCTGGCCAAGAGAAGTCTACTCTTATCAAACATAGGCCTTAATTTGAGAAATAAATTTTTGAGAATTTTCATTTGGAACTCAGTATTGTATGTTAGTGAAACATGGACTGTGGGAAAAGCGAAACAGAAGAGAAACGAAGTATTTAAGATATGGTGCTACAGACGAGTGTTGAAAATTAGCCGATCTGAAAGGTAAGGAATGAGGAGGTACTGCGTGGAATCGGAGAGCAAAGGAATCTGTGGAAAACACTGATAAGGAGAAGGGACAGGATGACAGGACTTCTGTTAAGACATGAGGGAATGACATCAATGATACTAGAGGGAGCCGTAGAGGGCAAAAACTGTAGAAGAAGACAGAAATTGGAACACATCCAGCGAATAATTGAGGATGTAGGTTGCAAGTGCTACTCTAGATCAAGAGGTTGGCACAGGAGACGAATTCGTGCCGCGCAGATTGAATCAGTAAGAAGACTGATGTCTCAAAAAAGAAAGAAGAACGATGACCACACAACCTCCTACATCTACGCAGATCCAAAGTAATTGGGCATACCTAAGTGGTACGGGAAACGGAATTCACCACGAAAGTATAAAAAGTGTTTGGGGGGGGGGGGGGGGCGCGGTGAGGATAGTGTGCTGTCAGCAGGGAAGCAGTAGCAACAGATATGGGTCGTCAGAAATTCTGACTGACTTAGAACGTGGGCTGGTTATTGGAAACAACCTGAATAACCAATCCATCATTGCCATTTCAGCCCTCCTAAAAGTGCGTCCGCCGCGATAGCTGAATGCTCAGCGTGACAGTCTGTCAAGCCAAGTGGCCCGGGTTCGATTCCCGGCTAGACCGGAGATTTTCTCCGCTCAGGGACTGGGTGTTGTGTTGTCCTCACTATCATTTCATCATCATCAGTCGAACGCAACGGGAAACCAGCACGGGAATCACTTCCTAGACGCTCGTGTGGTGGACCTCTCTGACAAGGCTTCCCCCATGACAAGACTGCCGTAAGGCAGATCACAAAGTTTTTTTCTAAAGGTGCCCAGGTTGACTGTTGGTGATGTGAATGTGAAGAGAAAACACGAAGGAACAAGCACAGCTAAACCGATATTAGACAGATCTTATGTAGTGGCGGACAATGACTGTCGAGCATTATGGAAGATGATAGTGAAAAATCGAATAAAGTCAGAGGAAGTTGTACGAGCAGTCCAATGGGCACAATGACTGTGGGTAGAGTTAAAAAGAAGGGGTTACAACGGTCGGGCGGCTCCTCATAAGCCGCACATTTCTGTAATCAGTACCAAAGGACGCGTGAGGCGGAGTTAAGAAGGATGTCAGTGGAGTGCAGATGACTGGAAACGAATGACTGAAGTGTGATGAATTACGCTATACCGCGTGGTAACATGATACAGGGTTTTGGTTTGGTGAATGACCGGAGAACGTTACCTGCCATCATGTATGGTACGAACAGTAAAGTACGGAGGACGTGATTTGCGGTATAGGGGCAAGAGCGCGGTCCCTTTATTGCGCATAAGAAACGCAAAATGAAGAAGGACATGAATATATTTTAAAACATTGTTTACTGTGTACAGTAGAGAAACAACTCGGAGACGATGATCGAACCAGCATGAAATGCACTCTGTCATAAGGCAACAACTGCGAGGCAACGCTCTGCGAATAATAACAGTCCTGAAATTGACACGCCTGCACAAGGTTCCGACTTGAACCCAACGGAATACGTAAACACTTTGAGATGTCTTGACACAATTTTATTATTCCGGTACACTTTGAGCATTTCAACATTACGTCATTATTAAAGGCAAATGCTTAATGTCATTACTATGAGCCAATAGAAACTTGTCAAAATGGATGTGTAGTATCTAGTTAATATTCCGTTGCAACAAGCGAGTGCAAACTTGCTCATCGTGAAGGAATGTTGACTAGATACCTTCCTTTTTTTTTTTTTTTTTTTTTTTTTTGAGTCATCAATCTCCTGACTGGTCTGATGCTGCCCCCCACGAATTCCTCTCCCGTACTAACCTCTTCATCTCAGAGTAACACTTGCAATCTGTTCTCAATTATTTGCTGGATGTATTTCCAGCTCTGTCGGCCCTTGCAGTTTTTGCTCTGTACAGCTCCCTCTAGTACCGTGGAAGTCATTCTGTGCTGTCTTAATAGAAGTCCTATCATCCTGTCCCTTCTCCTTGTCAGTGTTTTACCCATATTCCTTTCCTCTCCGATTCTGGGCAGAACCTTCTCATTCCTTACCTTATCACTCCGCTTAATTTTCAACATTCGTCTGTAACACCACATCTCATACACTTCGATTCTCTTCTGCCCCGGTTTCCCTCAGTCCATGTTTCACTGCCTTACAAAACTGTACTCCAAACGTACATTCTCAGAAATTTCAAGACCTATGTTTGATACTAGCAGACTTCTCTTGGCTAGATACTACACATCCATTTGGGCAAGTTTCCACTGCATCATAGTGATAATATCAAATTTGCTTGTTGTGAATGATTGTTGACAAGATACTATGTATCCATTTGACTAGGTATCTACAGATTCATAGTAATGATATTAAGCATTTTCCTTTGATAATGACATAATATTAAGATTTGGAAGGCATATCGAAATAAAAAAATCGTGTTCGAGATCTCTCAAAGTATTTAAGTGCATCCAATGGCCGCTTTGTCACACAGTGCCTTTAGGCAAATTGTAGCCAATAAAACACCTTTGAGATGTGTTAGAACGCAGAGTTGGCTCCACACCCCAGCGTCCAACATCATTACCATCTCTGATTTAGGCTCTTGAGAAGAAATGGGTAGCCATTCTTCCACAGTCATTCAGAAATCTCACTGGAAGGTTCCCTGTAGAATTCAAGCTGTCATAAAGATGAAGCGTGGACATGTCCTACATTAATGTCCACTTAAAAGGTCTCCGGATTTTTTTATCGGGTAGAGTCGTTATCCACAGCTAATGATTGAATGATTACATTGCTATCAACAGCAAATAAACCTACAAATATGTGTATTTTGTATTACGAATCGCATTTTCACTGATTTAGTTGCTTTGAAACTTTTTTCGGTGCAGGTAGTGTTTGAGGCTCGACTGGCATATAACCAGTTCATTGGGAGCAGTAAATTTGATCTGGCAGCCCTTCCAGCAAGGTAAATAATTTTATACTTTCTCAGTAGGGATGATAAGAGAGTACGTTGCGAGATGCGTGTTTGGACTTAACATTGACGGAAAATAATAGCAACATCAAAAAATAATTGAGGTAGAGTAATGAAATTTCGGGAATACAGTTTTGCAAGATCACAGATTAATGTAAGAGCGAGGTAAGCCATTGTAAACGTGAAATGCTGGTACATTAATAAGCACTGTAAGAGCCACATTGTTGGATGCAAGCACGTAAACGCGCATGCAGTGTGTTGTATAGGTGACGGATGTCAGTTTGAGGATGGAGTTGGCCGGCCAGTACAGGGACGGTTGAGGCTGGTCGTGGATGACGCTGGAGTTGTCGTCCTATGATGTTCTATATATGCTAGAATGGAGGAAGATGTGATGATCGATCAGACCAAGGCAATATCGACTCCCTGTAGAGCATGCGGGGTTACAACAGCGGTATGTGGACGAGAGTTATCCTGTTGAAAACCACCCCCTGAAATTCAGCACAACAGGTCTAGTCATCAGTTAGTGTGCGTGGGATAACTACGAGAGTACTGCTGCTGTCATACAAAATCGCACACCAGACCATTACTCCACGTGTAGGTCCAGTGTGTCTAGTACACAGACAGGTTGGTTGCAGGCCCTCAACAGATCTCCTCCTAATCAACACACGCTGTCACTGGCACCAAAACAGAACCAACTTTCATCAGAAAACACAACGAACCTCCAAACTACCCTCC
The DNA here is from genome assembly GCF_021461385.2 of Schistocerca piceifrons. Lineage (NCBI taxonomy): Eukaryota > Metazoa > Arthropoda > Insecta > Orthoptera > Acrididae > Schistocerca > Schistocerca piceifrons. The sequence goes on along the minus strand of NC_060140.1, from coordinate 313,413,427 downwards.
AACGATCTTCCACTTGACACCACTGAAGACGCAGATGGCGGTGGTTTGAGGTCAATGGAATGCACACTACAGAGCGTCTGGCTCGGAGCTGTCGTTGACGTAACCGATTGGTAAAAGATCGCTGTGTCACTGTGGTGCAAACTGCTGCTCATACTGCTGCTGCAGATGTACCACTATGCGCCAGAGGCATACGCCGAACACGATGGTCTTCCCTCTCCATAGTGCCACGGGGCCATTCGGAGCCAAGTCCTTTTGCGAAAGTACATACCACCGTTGGCAGAAATCACGTACAGTGACTTTCTGCAGTATCGCACAAGCAACATCCAGTTTGTCATAGCCCTATTACACGATCTCGTTCAAAATCACTAAGGTGTTGATAATGATTTCTTTTCCACCTTGACTAACATCAACTCACCACGTCCAATCTCAACGGAAACTAACGGCTCACAACCTTTACAGTGTGTATTTAACGCAAACCTACTAGCGCCACTTTTATGCGATTGGCGCGATAAACATGATGGTCCATTGATAGTGACCGGGCCAAATATCTCACGAAATAAGCATCAAACGAAAAAAACTACAAAGAACGAAACTCGTCTAGCTTGAAGGGGAAATCAGATGGCGCTATGGATGGCCCGCTAGATGGCGCTGTCATAGGTGAAACAGATATCAACTGCGTTTTTTTAAATAGGAACCCCCATTGTTTTTATTACATATTCGTGTTGTTTTTAAAGAAATATGAATGTTTTAGTTGGACCATTTTTTTTGCTTTGTTATATATGGCGCTGTAATAGTCACAAACGTGTAAGTACGTGGGATCACGTAACATTCCTCCAGTGCGGACGGTATTTGCTTCGTGATACATTAACCGTGTTAAAATGGACATTTTACCAATTGCGGAAAAGGTCCATATCGTGTTGATGTATGGCTATTCTGATCAAAATGCCCAACGGGTACGTGCTATGTAGGCTGCACGGTATCCTGGATGACATCATCCAAGTGTCACGACCGTTCGCCAGATAGTTACGTTATTTGAGGTAACAGGAAGTGTTCAGTCACATGTGAAACGTGAACCACGACCTACAACAAATGATGATGCCCAAGTAGGTGTTTTAGCTGCTGTAGCGGCAAATCCGCACATCAGTAGCAGACAAAGTGCGCGAGAATCGGGAACCTCAAAAACGTCGGTGTTGAGAATACTACATCAATATCGATTGCACCCGTACCATATTTCTATGCACCAGGAATTGCATGGCGACGACTTTGAACGTCGTGTACAGTTCTGCCACTGAGCACAAGGGAAATTACGGAAAGATAGATTTTTTATCCGCGTTCTATTTACCGACGAAGTGTCATTCACCAACAACGGTAACGTAAACGGGCATAATATGCACTATTGGCCAACGGAAAATCCACGATGACTGCGACAAGTGGAACATCAGTGACCTTGACGGGTTAATGTATGGTGCGGCATTATGGCAGGAATGATAATTGGCCCCCATTTTATCGATGGCAATCTAAATGGTGCAATGTATGCTGATTTCCTGCGTAATGTTCTACCGATGTTACTACAAGATGTTTCACTGCATGACAGAATGGTGATGTACTTCCAACGTGATGGATGTCCGGCACATAGCCTGCGTGCGGTTGAAGCGGTATTGAATAGCATATTTCACGACAGGTGGATTGGTCGTCGAAGCACCTTACCATTGCCCGCACGTTCATCGGATCTGACGTTCCCGGATTTCATTTTGTGGGGAAAGTTGAAGGATATTTGCTATCGTGATCCGCCGACAACGCCTGACAACATGTACGAACATTACGGAAGGCTAACTACTCGCTGTTGAGAGGAATGTCGTTACACGTATTGCCAAATGCATTGAGGTTGGCGGACATCATTATGAGCATTTAATGCATTAATGTGGTATTTATAGGTAATCACGCTGTAATAACATGCGTTCTCAGAAATGATAAGTTCACAAAGGTACATGTATCACATTGGAACAACCGAAATGAAATGTTCAAATGTACCTACGTTCTGTATTGTAATTTAAAAAAACCTACCTGTTACCAACTGTTAGTCTAAAATTGTGAGCCATATGTTTGTGACTATTACAGCGCCATCTATCACAAAGCGAAAAAAGTGGTCCAACTAAAACATTCATATTTCCTTATGTACTACACGAATATGTGATAAAAATGGGGATTACTATTTTAAAAAAAAACGCATTTGACATCCGTTTGACCTATGGCAGCGCATCTAGAGGGCCAACCATAGCGTCATCTAGTTACCCCCTTCAAGCTAGACAAGTTTCGTTCTTTGTAGTTTTTTCGTTTGACACTTATTTCGTGAGATATTTGGCCCGGTCACGATCAATGGACCACCCTGTATAAAGAGACATCATCTTTCACACGCCTACCATCTTCCATTTATGTCGCACAAATCCTCCTTGGTATTGCGATCGTTTTCCGTCAGTGTATTTTTGTCTACGTTGGTTCCGTGCACAAGTTAACTTGGTAATATTCTACTTTATGAAGCCACTGTTCAAACAAATAAATTAATATCATTATAAATGGGAATTCTTAATATGATAAACCACAATATCCCAATTAAAACACTGAAGCATATTTTTCCATTTTCAGTGTAGATCATATGCGCGATAGTTGTCCCCTTGTGTATTATTGATGTGCGGAACAGTTGTGCACGCATCACATCTATTTGTCTCACACGACATTGTGCATCATAAAATACAATGAACATAATAGTCTTTGATGTAATGCTGCTTGATAACGCCCAAGCAGGTGAATTTAGATAGTTACTAATAACTAAATAGTCTTCATTATGGAATAAAAGTACAGTTTACGCAGGAAAATGAATTCTTCTGGGAAATATTCTAATCATTTGTGCAATGGAGGAAGCGCATCGTATGTGGACGTTGCAGTACTAACAACAGGCATGTGTCTTAGGTGAAGCAGAGAATAACAGACTGCTGTTTTGCAGAGTCCTGTCCTCAGCGGGAAGTCAGAATTCAGTGAAACGCTAGATCCAAAGCAATTCAAAGACCGATATTTCTGAAGTATGTGTAAGAACATGGGACCCACAGCCATTAGGCTGATACTAATTTGTCTTGTTTTGATCTGTAAAGAAATAGTAAAGGAAAAATTGGAAAAATTGAACAAAATCTAGAGTTGAAGGAGAGAAACCACGTTGTGTACATGCTGGCGATCTGGTTGGCTAAGACCGCGGGATAGGACAGATGGTGAATGTTGGGAGCTGTTTCTTTCTGAACTCCAACACTAAAAACTCGTGTGACTGATTAGTTTGACCAGGAGTTCCTGATGTCGATGTTGACGAAACATAAAACTCTAGGTTTCCTACATTCCTTGTTGAAAAAATGGCGCTGTCCTGTTCACACAGAAAGAACTCCTAGTTTTCCGCACTAGACACCACATCTAGGTGTTCAACAACATGTATTAAAATTTGCGAAAACTGCAGCATCCAGAACGATACATATGAACTTTCTACCACAGATCAGGTATATGATAGGTTTCGCGCTAAGTATAGAACGACTATAAATGATCCTCGAGAATGTGCAGTCTACGATACCAGTCACACCTTTTCCTATTAAAAATAAGTATTCACCTGTGACATTGTATGTCGATGTTTCTTGAAAGTACCTCAAGATGTTCTCCCTTACGTAGAGGTTGATTTTTGGAATACACTTAATACGAGCGATTAGAGATCTCACGTTTTATCCAGTGACACACTCGTCACTAAAAGACAGTTCAGAGCATTATTTTCTTTCCAGAACTGGCAATCACAGGTGACAGTTCGTATCAAGTTCGCATCCTCTCTCTGCCTATCTGCGTCCTTCCTCGCCCTTCCCGGTGAAATCCCATACACTGTTCAGGGACCATACTAGTAAATGATATGGACTAGTGTACAGACAATAAATCTTTTCTCTAATTTCACAGTACCTCTGAATCGAATAGGATGATGATAACTATAAATTTATTTGTCTCATCGGCCTGGTACATGTCGTTCAACTGGACGCCATTTCGGCAACCTGCATGTTCCTAACCTAGCTCAGTATTCCTAACGGCGGACCTACAGCTTAACATGAAATCCGAAGCCCGTTCCGTTCTTTGCAAATTTTCAAGTCACTAATAAGTGAAGGCTAGCTCAAAGTCAGACATAAATATTCCATAATCCGACCGGTATCTATCATTTGGCTTTCCAGGGACGTGTTTTACCACTAGACCACCAGGAGGGATGAGTAGGAGCGTGATTGGGTACGTTTAGCGACAGTCCAAATGGTAAGAGGTAGACTCTGAATGTAATATTGAAAATATGGAAAAAATTTCAATTTATTCAAGCTGAAAAATTAAAACTTTCTGTAACTGGCTGATGGGAGGCATTAGATGCATCAAACATGAGCAGGTTTATGGAAGCCGATGTCTCAGGTCCTTTTGTGGAGTTGATTACCGTTGCTTATCTGACTACCATTTGCGATAGTGAGGCCTGATGACCGTGCAGTGGATCATCGAAACCCGTACAAGTAAATAATAAATACAGACACAGAGCTGTTGGTGTTATTCATTGCTTTACATATGGTTATCAGCTACTGCCCCCTAAGCATTTATGGATGTGCGGAAACACTGTGGGAAGGTGCCCTTGATATTCTAGATACATGGAGTCGGACAGAATTGACGTCCGGCTCGTCGCACACATATTCTGTCGGGAACAGATTTGATATTGCTGGGCACGGCAGTACTTTACCATAAAGCAAACATTTCATAGCGATACGTGACATGTGTGATCGAGAATTGCCCTATTGAAAAATGGCACTGTCGCATGAGTGGTAAAACTTGAGAACCAAAGATGTCCGCGACGTATTGTTGTGGCGTCACAGTTCCCTCTGTGACTACAAGACGTGACGTGGAGCCGATTTCTGCCCACACCATGACGCCTGGACTAATACCCTGTGCTTCTCCAAAAGCTTGGAAGAATAGGACCGCTCCCTGTGTAGACGCGACACTTGCCGAAACTGGTTATCCGAAGCAGTGGAGACCCGCGATTCCCCGCTGAACACAACGTGACGCCATTCATCAGCACTCCATGCTCCCCGGCCAAACGTAGCCGTCTGTGTCGAGGCGATAACGGCATCCTACGCCTGGGACGGTCATTCTTTAGTCCGGCTGCTGCTAGTGTGCGTGTGTGAATTCCTAAGGGATCAAACTGCTGAGATCATCGGTCCCAAGACTTATACACGACTTAAACTAACATTCTAAGAAGAACCCACACACCCACATCGACTTTCTGAGCCGAAGGCCAACTCATATACCCTTGATGACTGCACGACACAAAGCTTTACGCCTCGCCTGGGCCCGTCAACACCGACATTGGACTATTGATGACTGGAACATGTTGCCTGGTCGGACGAGTCTCCTTTCAAATTGTATCGAGCCGATAGACGTGTCCGGGTATGGAGACAACCTCATGAATCCATGAACCCTGAATGTCAGCAGGGGACTGTTCAAGCGGGTGGAGGCTGTGTAATGGTGTCGGGCGTGTGCAGTTGGACTGATGTGGGACCCTTGATAAGTCTAGATACGACTCTGACATGTGACACGTACGTAAGCATCGTGTCTGATCAGCTGCATCCATTCATGTCCATTGTGCATTCCTACGGACTTGGGCAATTCCAGCAGGACAATACGACACCTCACACGTCCAGAATTACTACAAAGGGGATTCAGGAACACTCTTCTGAATTTAAACACTTCCGCAGGCACCAAACTTCCCAGACATGAACATTATTGAGCTATTGAACATATGTGGGCTGCCTTGCAACGTGGTGTTCGTACTCTTACGGATTTATGGACAGCCCTGCGGGATTCATGGTGTAAGTTCCCTTCAGCACTATTTCAGGCAATAGTCTAGTACATGCCACGTCGTGTTGCGGCACTTCTGCTCGCTCGCGGGACCCTACACGATATTAGGTAGGTGTACCAGATTATTTGGCTCTTCAGTTGTATACGCAAACGACGTTGTGACATTAAGTTTTGTAGGCACACACATTGTAACGTTAGCCGAAGCCTTTTTTTGGAGAACTAATGAGCATTACGTTTCTATTAATGGTGAAATCTCTGCTGTTTTCTAACTTTTCGCTGCTGCTGTACCAGTTTGTTAATTATATTTTGGTATCATATGAACTCTCTGCAAGTCATGTCACTATCTGACGTGAATAAAGCTGTTTCTCTAAAATATTAGCAGCGGAGTATGTTGGGATTACTTAGTTCTCATAAACAAATCAATATATTACACACTTCGACGCAGTAATCCTTGTCGAAATATAAATACAATAAAATCTAACATTTTCTCTGCTTACACAAAATATTCCAAAAGATAGTCAGGACCAAACTTTGCACTTATCTGAGGGATTACGGGAAAAACCAAAACCCAAACTTCGTTTTCTGGAGAAATAGCTCTTACTACTTTAATTCCACTTTTTATTACTTTGCAATCGTTTGTGAACCAACCGCAGCTTCATCTTCGGTCACCTTAACACAGTTACCGATGTCTGGAGAAGGGGCCATAATTGCTTCGAAATATACCGCAGATAAACACAGTTGAGTGAACCAAAAATTGTAACAGAACATCATCTGTCCTCCTTAGCAAAGTATTTCACAGCTGACGTTCCGAATCGCCAGAGATATAGAAACTACTGGACTAATACCCAAACATAGTAGACAAACGGCCAGAGTGCACGGTACCGATGTAGGTGTTATGAAATCTTTTCGCAAACAAAATTTAACTATATGGTTCTACGCGGCAAGATCATCGCTCTGCTTGTTAGTACGATGACTGGATTATTTTACAGAAGGAGCATTTGACCCAGCCTAGACTGCTGCTATTAAAGGCTGTACTTACAAAAGTCAAAGAGAATGAATAGGCTACAGCCTCAGCTACACAGCCCGTAAGAAGCTGGCAAAGAAAATGCGTAGGAGACGCTGCCCTCATTTTTTGTTTATGGATTATTGGTAAAGACATTTCAGAGGAGAACGTGAATCATGTCGGAGGGCTCCATAAAAAAGAAACAAAAGAGGAGTGCGATGGAGGCGCTGCCTCCTGTGAGAAAATCGAAGAGCATACATAATTAATCTCAATCACAACGTGCGGGAAACAGCCAGTGCTTCAGTTCCTTCGTAATTTATACCTCATAGATTTTCTGAGAAAGAAACAGAGGCTGCACTGCAAGAGACAGCTACAAAGGCACGCTATTCAGGAGATTTTTTTATTCTGGAGACTGTTCGAGCGTCAAATATATCAAGTTACAAGGGAGAGAGGGAAGAAATGAAAAAAAAAAGTAATTCTTCCATTGTATTTGTTAATGCACACACATAGCCTAGGGATCTTTGACACGTATTCCCGGGTGCGATTTTTAAATATTAAATAAAAGTCATAAACAATGGCATTATGCTAGTAGCATGGTTAAACAGGGCGGGGAAGCGGACTGAGTTTCAGAGAAACTTCTTGTCCTTGGCATGAGAAACAGACCCTACAAGGCGGATAAATAAAAAATTGTCAACGGTATGAGGACACAAAAAACAATACAAACCACTGCATTAAACATACATAAAGTTTATCCACAAGGCATCAGGCCTGTAATTGAAAAGGTGTCATGGTAATCTTTCTACTGGCAAAAGATTGCCAATTTGTCCCACTTTCGGACCTACGCCTGGTGCCAGCCAGGGGGGAAGTTACCATAAGAAAAAGATTGAATAACAAACTAAAGTAACGTTCTATTAGTTGGAACGTGGAATGTCAGAAGTTTGAACGTGATAGTTAGAAAACCTAAAAAAAGAAATACAAAAGCTCCGTCTGGATGTAGAGGCTGGTCAGTGAATTGAAAAGGAAAGAACATGAGCAATTCTGGTCTGACGAATGTAAGATAATACCAACAAAAGCAGAGAGTGCTATAAAGGGAGGAATAGAGAGGTCTGGCAGAGGTTCTCATCAGAAACTACAGCAAACCAATGCTAACAATAATCGCACAGATATACAATGATAAACCAAAACGTTATAACCACCCCCTTAACAGCTTGCTTATCCGTTTTTGGAACGAAATACATCACTGATTCTGCGTGTAAGGGATCCGACAGTCCGTTGGTAGGTTTGTGGAGGTATATTGTATTAGATATCTACGCACAGGGCATGTAATTCACGTTGTCATGTCCAGTGAACAGGTACGACTCTTTTCATTGCACATGAAAACGATTGTGGATGGCAGGCTACGTTCGGGGCCTGAAGAAGACACCTTGTGGTGTCGAAACTGGCAATATGTTTTAAAAACGATTCACATAAAGCCACAGGTTTCGCATCATTATTCAAGTCCTACGAGTCCGAGTGCAGTCCTACTTGACGGGTTACCAGAAACTTCTCCCGCACACCCACTGACGTCCTGCTCGATGGTAACAGGGCTGTGCTGTGTTGTTCCATCTCAACCCTCCATTTAGCTGTACTTTTTTTGTAATAACGCTCTCGTTTTCTCAAATGCTCTGCGTCTGTGATTAATAGTGCCTTCCTGACTGATGTGTGGAGGGTGGAATTCTTCTGTTAACGGACTTGGTGACAAGTTTTCTGTACGCTTTGTTATCGAGGAAGGATATAAGCCTTCTTCAATTCCTCCATAAATTCTGGATTAACATGCTTTGCTGGTGAAAATTATGTAGTTCCTCTTCACATTACAGCCAGATGACTGTCTGTCTCTGGCCACATTTTGATCCTAAGGATGTGGACTGGAAAGCATATTCTTCGAATGCGGCCATAAACAAGTATGCTGCACCTGATAATAGAGCAGACCCAGTAGCTTGATTATCCGTCTGCCTATTTCAACTGAAGTGGACCGTAGTAAGTTAGGGAAGTACGTGGTCAGGTGCCAGAAATTGCAGCAAAATGTTGACTATATACTTCACATAAGGACATACCACCGGGTCTTCAAAGAAATATTTTTGTCTTTTGTAAGCGTGATGATGTGGGCTGGGACCTTGACGAACGACTGTGTCTCATTTAGCAGGTACAACAGTTTCAGAATTAGTATTCAGGTACGTCGGTCAGCTCACATCATTTCTACATCACAAGTTTGGAGCTCACTCTTGTATCTGTGTTTGCTTACTTTGATAGATGATACCTAGAACAAACACGCTTTTTTCCTTTTCTGCTTCATATATAATAGTGACACTGTGCAAGTTTAAAGTGCAGTTTCACAGTCAAGACAATGTGGAAAACTGTAAAGGTAAGTGAAAACATAATGGAAACACACACACACACACACACACACACACACACACACACACACACACACACACACACACACTTTACGCAAGGACATACCACCGGGTCTTCAAAAGAAATATTTTAAGTTTAACAACATTGTAACATTCCCAGACGTAAATTTTCTGCTCTATTTCTCTATGGGTGCCAATGACAACTTGCGATACGAAAACAGCTACAACGTAAACAACAGTAAGCCATAGAAACCACAACATGTCTTAAGAAGATATGTAACTTTTTTTAAATATCTGAATATTTCACTTAAAAATGAAAATCCACTTGTTTACATAATAAAAAAGAAATTTTTCCTGTCATTTAATAGGAAGCAAACAGAAAACCCCGCTCACAACCAAGTTGCCCAATGTAGAACCTATCCAAAGACATATCGATGCAGTTTATTATGGACATTAGAGATGGAACACCCGCGGAAGCTTGATGAGTAGGATTTACATCTACATCTATACACCGCAAGCCATATTACATATCAAGGGTACTTTGGGATCAAATAAATGTTATGATTACGATCAGCGTGGAGAATGATATACATTTTCCTGAGACACTCTCCTCAAGACGGTTCAGATTTTTTAAAGGTAAGCGTATCTGGCAAAAAATTTGTAATCACAGGACACAACGCGCTAATATCGTGTAATACCGCTAGACTTGATAACGGCTGCAGTTCAGTCAGGAAGAAACTCCTAAAGGTCCTTCAGTATGCTGTATCTAATTAATGCCATTCATTGATGAATAAATACCGCAGAGCTCCCTAATTGAGGGGATATTGATTGCTACACATCATCCACTCTTCCAAATACTCCCATACCTTAAAATCAAATGATTTAAGAAATACGCCGAGGTGCGATAGCATGCCTGAGCTTGTCAGACTGTATGTGTGCAGCTCTGTGAACACGGCTGTTGTCAACTTGAAAGATGGGAGTTAACGAAACATCACGAAGATGTAGTAGGAAGTGCACTTTGGATCGGAAATATTGAAATAGACGTGGTGCTTCATTTGCACGATATTCTGAATGTGCAGGGCCAAGTCAAAGTGCGAAAACTATCCCCATAACCATCACAGAAGCACCGCCAGCCTGAACTGCATGCACCACACACAGGGGGTTTAAACGCTTTATTGAGCCGTCGCTGTACTCTACACGGCACATTATTTGAAAAGAGTCGAAATCGTGAGTCGCCGGACCACTCTACACGTCTCCAGTCAGATGTTCTCTACTTTCTGCGTCGTTTTGCCTACTGAACCGCTTCGTGATATAGCCAAGGCCTGCGCCTGGGACCTCAGCTACCCGAATTATAGGCATGGACTGCAGGTTGCCTACGGCTCCACAGGAGACACTCTCCTGGCAGATCCAGATGGTAACGTGTGTCAGGCGCGGTGTGTCAACCTTAACAAACAAACTGGATTGTAACCAAAACACGCTGCTCTGTTTCAAAGTGGAACTCCAACCGGTACCACAGAAATGTACGGCGCTATCTTCGCCACGAGAGGTGACAGCCTAGAGACCAACGACGCTTGCATCCCGGACGAGAGTCCCACACTTGGAAGCATTATTTTGGCTCTGCGAATCACGTACCGTCCAAGCATCAAGCGGTTATCGCTCCACCAGGTATGTAATTATGGTGATACAAGGCCACTATCTGCCTTTTCAGTTCGCTGAGCCCCTGCATGCAGTTCCAAAGCGGAGCGACCATCTAAATCTACACCAAGCGGTTCTGGCAGCCGTTACAGGGCAGCCAGCAGTAGCCCAGGGAACTTCACCTCCTGCAACTTGGCCCGACGCGGACTTGGTGCTCCAAGACCAGTATTCTTGTGTAGAACTTAATCTGTCAACCTGCTCAATAATTGCAATAACTATACTACCGAAAGGACTTTGTCGCACTTCCTGAACAGGGTCAATGGTAATTGATCGTAAGTCTTCTTATTCCTACTACAAAATGGTTCATCGTGATTTCTTCTGTGAAACTGATAATCTTTCAAGCTCTGTCACGGACAGGGGCTAATTATTCTTCATTGTTTATCAATCATTAATTTTTTGTTAAGTCCCGTCAGCAAACTAAGTCAATGTCGAACCAGTGTGTTAGCATTCTTGCGTTATTGTGTGGAATGAAAATAATGATAATTGACTCCGACTTGGGGCAACCGGATATTGAGAGTGTGCTATCATGCAGAAGACATCAGCGCAGCTTTATGTGCTGCTGTGAGGAATGGCCTTCTGGAAGTAACCAGAATGTCCACAGAATACAGTTCGCTTTGGAACATTTGCTCGGGAATTAGCTAACGCAGCCATTACTTTAGTGTTTAAAATCGACACAGACAAAGAGTGAAACTCGTCTCCGATCTACGCCGACGAGCTTATGCTATGTTACATATCTGCGAGTGATAAACCATTGCTCTTGCACATGCATGGCAGTGCGTATTGATACACCATTAAATCTGACCACTTCATTCACGGTATTGTCAAGGGCACGTCCAAACAGGAGAGCTCCTTTCTACCACGAGTCACATCTCACACTGAACCAGGTCGCTTCAGATCACGGATATGATAAAAAAAAATGAATATAAAATCCTGCCAAACGGTTATCGTTTTACATTTTTCCGGTCGCTGATTATGAATCCGATCTCGGAATTACACAATTCAAATTGGTGATTCCAATATGGCGAACCAAAAACTATAAATTTAGCAGATCCGAGTAAAACTTTAAGGAATAATTTATTTTGAGATTGCTGATAACGTTGCCGTACTTAAATTTCATAGATGATATTTTACAATTTTGGTCACGTTCGTTGCCTATGTCATCATCCTGTCAGAAGGGTTGCTGTCTGGTTGTCCACTGGCAGATGGTTCGAAAAGCAAACCTTTTACCTGAGGTTGCTTGTGTTTACCTTCACCAGCTGCAATTTTCTGGAAACTGAAATGTGAATCGATCCAAAGATGCCAGAAGCCAATAGTTTCTCGCGGAATGCCATTTAGCTCTGTTTTCTTGTGTTTGGCCACTCTCTCCGGTGAATTTAATGCAACCGCTTTCAATAAACTGGAGGCTGCAGGGTCATCACCAGCACGAAGACTTAATTTACTAATCCTGGATTATTCCACAATAATTGTCACAATTGTTTTAATAAATGTAGAACATTTTGCATTCTTATAGAGGGAATAGTGGTACTGCTGCACGGCAGGAAAGTGACCGTGCACTATAAACCTCGTCATATGCGCACGCAAATACATTTGAATTCTTTATTTATACTATTAAGGTAATTGGAGAGCCATTTACAAAAGTGGAGCCACCCGGTGGAAATCTTCTAACCAACGATTTGGTATAATATCGGTAGTAGTTCAGTTTTGAGTCCATATACGTCATTACACCGGATAAAAACCTCACAACCATACATAACGTCATGCGCTGCCACACATCTCATTTTTTTCATGACAACTAGGCGGGATCGTTTTTGTATGCTAAACAGGCCACACGAACAATATCTGAAAAATTTTTCATTGTCCGATTCGCTGTTCACCAGCAACTGTCATTGCTCGTATCAAATCGACTTATGACTGGAATTCCACGGCCACACTGGACAAGTATGCATCAGTACCATCTAGACCAGAACCTCTCAGTGTGTTTGCGCCAGCGTATCGCACAGTGCAGAATGCAGAAGACAACATCGCTATTTCGACGGCGTTGCAAACCCCAACTCCTCTATTCTGCGCAATAGCACTGTCTCTCTCTCTTTCCGTATGCTTCTCTCGCTGGATCCTATATTTCCCAAAATTTCACCTCTGTCTACTTCGTCACTACCAACTGTTTATGCGCAGTGGGTGCAGAGCTTAGTTTGGTGAGACATGATCACTGGTGCAAAATAAAATTAAATAATAACAATAATATGTAACAAGGGATCGGCTGACAGAAATTCTCAGAGCATTCTTTAAATTACAGTCAGAAATAGTTGCACATAATCTAGTTTCCGTACAAAACAAAACAGAAAAAAAGCCTTTCACCTCGAAATATTTTTCAAAGTGCTCCCCTTCCTGTACAGATGTTGTCAGCAAAACCATAGTACTGTTTTATATAAAGCACTTTTAAAAATCCGGATACCTTATTAAAGGTAAAATTTATGTATCAATTGTAACAATACAAGTATCATTACCACCTTGTATAAACTGTTTCATTTCAATAATATAGATTGTTTTTTTCGTAACTTGTTATTACGAGTGTTACCGTGCATAGAAGAATAGCAGTATACAAAAGGCAGTGAAGCGTCACAGCAAGTACGGTACGCTTCTTTCATCTAGCGGGAACAGTGATAAACTGAATTTACCTAGTATTGTACGGTGCTGCCGCCACACAGACACACAGACAAATAAGCAATCTTAACTTGTAGATATTTTTTGAACTTTACTGCTTAAATAATGACTTGTGTATTGTTATATGTATTTTGTAAAACTGCTTTTATCATTGTAATTGTTACGGACTTATGTAAATAAAAATGTACAGGGTCATTAGTTTAGTTTTAAGATATAACAGTAGAGATTCCCCTCAGAGGGTTTTGGCGGCAAAATTACCGCTGTTTTACTCGCTAGAACATTCACTAAGCAGAAGTGGAAGACAGTCTTGAGTTATGTGTGAAATGGTCAACATGTATATTACATTTTGGTGGCAAAATTGAGCATAATTGTTGTAAAAGCCTGGGATGGACGAGATACAGCAGCTGCTATTAATTCTGCAGTGTTATTAAGCAGCTCTTGGCACAGAGTGATGTACTTTGGGCAAGTGAGAGACTGTTTGTTTACTCTTAAGACAATGTATCTTTGACATGTTGTATTGTATGTTCTGTGACTATGTAATAAAGTGTTGTTAGAGTGCTAATCGCTGCGCTACTGTGATTCACGACATAAGAATTTGGTGCCGAAACCCGGGATAGACTTTGCCCGAGACAATTTCCACGATTGCCGTAGTGAACCGAATTCTGGACGCACGTCACGCGGCGGTACCACGAGGGGGCTTACTGCAGCGATTAGTCACACCACGCAACAAGCTCTTCGACGGCAACCGCCTGCATACACAGCTAAGTTCAACTGAATTATCACCCAACATGTTTTGTAGTGCCATTTGTAAAGGCAACTGATTACATTATTGTCGCTGTGTACTGCTGTTGTAGCTGTTCGATTAGTTCTTTTAACGAATTATCAGATCCTACGCTACGCCTGTAGATTGTTTATGACTAGTGCTGGCATCTAGCGACCATCAATTGAACTACTTCGACTAGCGATCCAAAGATAACGCCTTACTAGGACCAGCTGATCGCTCACCGACACTGCTTTAAACTTTCGAGTAATCGGACGGAGTGGACATGACGGACCACAAACCAGAGGCACAGTTACACTCTCTAAAGAGAAAACGTATGAGAGAAAGAGCAAACATTACGCGACTCGTAGCGGAAGTTGCAAGGTTGTCAGACACATCGGAAATCGCGGATTATAAATATTACAATGACAGATTGGGAAGCGTTCTGAACCGCCTCGTTAAATTAGATGAGGATATTCACGAGTTGTTAGACGATGACGAATACGAAGAAGATGTTCTTAAATGCGAATATTATATAGACACCGCGAAACTCACAATTTCTCGATTGTCTCACGAAATAGAGCAACAGCTTGTGAAATCGGTAGCGGACATAAAGATTCCCGACAATCCGCCGGTACAATCTGCAACAATGAGTGTTCCCACAGCTTCAGTAAAACTTCCGCCGATGAAGCTTGAGCCTTTTTCAGGCGATATCGAGACATGGGCACGATTCTGGGAGCAGTTTGAACAGTCGGTTGACAACGATCCGACGGTAACTACAATTAATAAACACATCTTTCTTCGCGGCTATCTCTCGGGAGAACCAAAGCATTTAGTGGACGGTATTGTGGTGACGGCCGAGACGTACGCAGAAACGAAGAGGATTCTCCGAGCGCGTTATGGCCACAAGGATCGAATAATTCAAGCCCACTTAGATTATCTCGAAGCCATAAAACTAATTAAGCTATCCACCCCAAAGGAACTTAATTCAACATTCATAGAATGCCAGCGACGTATTCAAGCTCTCCGGGCACTTGGGGAAGACGTGAACGGATACGGCCGAGTCCTCGCGCCGAAAATTTTACGCGCTTTTCCGGATGACATATGCCGCCGCTGGATAATTCACGCCAAGCGTACAGGAATATCCGAAGGGGACATTTTGCAACTGATGGAGTTTCTGAACGAGGAAGTCGACGGGGCGCTTACCACGCAGAAGATACGCGGTGAATTTTTCAGCACTTCTGGTAACCTTCCCACAGCGTCCACACTTCACGTACACGCGAAATCTAAATGATCGACTCCGAAGGATACCAGCGCAAAGGAACCATTCTGCGTCTTTTGCGAATCTTGCGGTCATTGGGCGCAAGACTGTAAGAAGATCGTACGCGTTAATGATCGAATAGACAAATTGAAACTAGCAAACAGATGCTTTCTCTGTCTTCAACGTGGGCACAAAGTGTCAAATTGCAAAAAGAAAGAAAAGGCTCGGTGTGTTAACTGTAAAATACTGCATCGTACGTCCATTTGTGAGGAACAAAAGGATATTGTCTTGCGGGTCAGACAAACGTTACTTCCGTGGGAAAGGTATCTGTCGCTCCCCACGGATATATGTACCTTCAGACAGCTCAAGTATGCGTCTCAGGACCTACAGGATTGAGCAGGACAACGCGATGTCTACTGGACGCAGGTAGTCAGTCCAGCTTCATGTCAAAATCGCTGATTAATGATCCGAAACTGCAAACGGTAGACCGACAAGAACTAACCGTTTGTTCCTTTGAATCAAACCCTACACGCCCACGCCACCGCAGGCTTTCTTCAGTTTAATATGAAGGGGCTTTGGTAGAATTCTTCAGTGCCACTTACTGCCTTCGAAAGTACTCACGTTATTTCTCACCAGCCTTCGGTTCCACAACATATAAAGAGTTTACCAGATGCCCGTAAGATTAGGCTAGCAGATCCGAAAACTGATTCAACAGAAGATCTTCCCGTGGAGATTCTTGTAGGAGGCGATTTTTATTGGAAGATAGTGAAGCACAATTCGCCCATATGCATCTCTGAAACATTAGTGTTAGTTCCTTCTCTGTTTGGCTGGATACTTAGTGGTAACAAGTCACAAGCCTGTGCGCATGCAACCGTGGTAAATTTTGCTCAGACTGATCCATCTCCTCTGCACTCGGACAATGATTTCAGACGCTTCTGGGACTTGGAAACTATAGGGATTACTGCCGATCAGGATCCACCTGTGAACAACAAGGATACAAGACTTCTTGAAGAGTTTAGAGCATCTTTCTCTATAAAGGATCATCGAGCAGTGGTTACACTTCCTAAAAGGCAACATACAGTGCTTTCGAGTAACAGACCGATCGCGGAAAAACGATTCAAGCACCTTAGGGAAAGATTTCAACGTCAAGAGACCTTTAAGCAAATGTATTTCGATCTTATGCTAGACTACATTACGAAGGGGCAAGTAGAGGTCGCTCCCACCCCACTCTCAGGAAAGGAGCTATTTTATCTCCCTCATCATGCAGTGAGGAAGGAGAAATACGGAACCACTAAGTGGAGAATAGTCTTTGACGCCTCATCTCACGAAAACAATGCACCTTCTCTGAATGAGGTATTAGAAGTAGGACCGAACCTATTACCAGAGATTCTGGAAATTTTACTGCGTTTCAGACTATATTCTACGGCTATCGTCGCGGACATCACACAAGCTTTCCTTCAATTAACCTTGAACGAAAAGGACAAAGACTTGACCAGATTTTTCTGGTTCAAAATTATCCAGGATCAAACAGGAAATCTTCAAACGACGGACGAAGTAACAGAATACCGTTTTAACAGACTCCCATTCGGCCTGACTGCAGCCCATTTTTACTTTCTGCAACACTAAGAGAACTTGCCGACAATTGTATGACAGCATTTCCCACCGTAGCGCCACTTATAAACAAGACTGCATACATGGACGACTTTGTGATCTCAGTAGAAGGTGATAATTTGGTTATAACTATATACTATGAACTTGTAACCCTAATAAAATTGATCAGTCTCCCCATATCAAAATGGACTACCAACTGTGAACAACTCCACACTATCTGGAGGGCAGAAGGGCGAGAACTCCACGCCAAACCCAAGTTTTAGGCGTAGACTGGAACACGGCAGGCGACTACTTCTGTATCGATCCTAGCAAAATCATCAGAAGGTCGTCAGAAGAGCCAGCCACCAAACGACTCCTTTTACAATGTACGGCTAAATTCTATGACCCACTCGGACTGTTTTCCCCTGTTTCTCTTGTTGGAAAATTGCTATTCCAGGACACATGGTGCCGAGGAATTGGCTGGGATGAATTTATGCCCTGGGACTTAGGGGCACGATGGCGCACTTGGATATCTAGCTTACCTTCATTGTCACAAATACGTGTCCCTAGATGGATAGCTACAGCTCATGGAAAAGACTCTCAGCTGCACGTATTCTGTGACGCCTCGGAAAAGGCATATGGAGCAGCTTTGTACATTCGTACCGTCTTAGATTATGACGTCGTAACCCATTTAGTCTGTAGCAAGAACAGACTTGCTCCTATTAAGAAGGTGACATTGCCTCGACTCGAACTTTTAGCGGCAGTAGTTGGGACCAGACTATTGTGTTACTTTTGCCGCGCAACGGACTTTAAAATTGCCCATGCGATATTGTGGACGGATTCTACAATAACACTAAGTTGAATTCGCTGTGATCCTAACAGATGGAAGACCTTCGTTTGTAATCGGATAACTGAGATACAAACACACACGACTCCCACGCAATGGAAACACTGCCCAGGACCAAACAATCCTGCTGACCACCTCTCACGTGGACTCCTCGGCTACCAAATGAATTATCTGGATATTTGGTGGCATGGGCCGCCTTGGCTTACACGCCCTCCTGAATGCTGGCCAAACGATACTCCAACGATGGTACGACTTCTTCCCGAAGAAAAGAGGAAGAAAACCCAGAGCCAAGTCTTGTCGATATCTACGCCAACCAGCCTTCTGGACTTACTTAAATTCAGCTCATACTGGAAGCTCATTCGTATCACAGCATGGACTCTCCGCTTCCTACACAACATTCGTCGGAAGAATAAATCTTCAGGAGAACTTACATCCACCTAATTATCAGCTGCCAAAATGTATTGGATTCGAGTGGGCCAGAGAGATTCCTTCCCCAGCGAATTAAATGAACTTCAGAATAACTTACCACTGCCAAAAGAGTCAAAAATCGCATGATATAATCCTTTCGTAGAAGATGGACTGATACGTCTGGGAGGTCGACTGCAGTGCACTAGCCTAAATAGGGGACAAAAACATCCTGTACTCCTTGACAGTTCCCACCACTTCACACAGTTGGTTATTCGAGAGACACACATCTGCTTCCATCACCTTGGTGTTCGTTCTGTACTATCCGAACTGCGAACCGAATTTTGGATCCTTAGAGCTCGTCAGGCCATCAAAAGAATCCTACACTCATGCCTCGCGTGCAAGATCTTGAAGAATCCACGAGGGCAACAGATCGAAGCACAGCTGCCACCTGAACGAGTTTCACCTGCCAAACCATTTGCTGTAACCGGAATAGACTTTGCTGGTCCACTATTCATCAAAGTGGGGAAGGAAACGCACAAGTCATATATCACTCTTTTCACATGTGCTACCACACGAGCTGTACACCTCGAACTCTGTACAGACTTGTCAACGGACAAGTTTCTTATGGCACTTCAGCGATTCACCGGAAGACGCGGACTACCCCACACGATATATACAGATAACGCGAAAACATTCCACGCCACGAATATGGAACTAGCCCAACTTTGGAAGGCATTAACCACCACAAAAACTTATCAGTTCCTCGCCCACCACGGTATTACTTGGAAATTCATTGTCTCCCGGGCGGCTTGGTGGGGAGGATGGTGGGAAAGAATGGTGGGCACTATAAAGCGTTGCCTACGGAAGGTATTGGGACTCGCAAAGCTCACTGAGGAACATCTGAACACCACCTTGATCAGTATTGAAGAAGCGGTAAACTCCAGGCCCATCACAACAGGAGATGATTGTGATGCACTCACACCTTTCCATTTTTTGACGGGAGAAAAACTTACGACTATTCCGACGGGACCAGAGCCTTCAGCGAACACGAATTTAACAAAGGAATTCCGATTGAGACAGCAACTCTGTGACAGTTTTTGGAACCGTTGGATTAAAGAATACCTATTGGAGCTCCGGAACTACCATGAAGTTAAACGCCCATCGGGACGAGTCACCCCCTTTCGCCCTGGCGACATCGTGCTGATCCAGAAGGACCTCCGTCCGCGACATATGTGGAAGAAGGCCAGGATAGAAAAGGTACTACCAGGAAGAGACGGCAGGGAAAGGACGATAATACTCCGGACTCCAGAAGGTCACATCATTAGTCGTTCTGTGCAGCTGGCCGTACCTTTGGAGGTGGACCAGGTTGGGGAGGATGTCACAGAGTGATGTACTTCGGGCAAGTGAGAGACTGTTTGTGTACTCTTAGGACAATGTATCTTTGACATGTTGTATTGTATGTTCTGTGAGTATGAATCGCTACTGTGATTCACGACAGCTCTTATCCAAGGAGAAGAGGTGGCTAAATATTTTGTGGGCCATTTTGAAGTTGTTGCATATTGGCTTATGGCACGCATTACATTGCATCGATATCTATTGCGCTGGCCAAGTACGATCATGGAACGTACTTCAGCATCCAAGCCATAATTAAAAGCTGCGAATTCGTTGTACTGTAGTAATTCTTGTAACAGGCTATAACCAGTGCCTGTTTTGACATAAAGTGTGATTTTTTAATGGTAATTACGAACCACATTTCTATACAGAGTGCTCAAATATTGTAAAGTAATACAAAGGTAATGATTAGTTGGTATACTACCAATAAAAGCACCACCACAATAGATAAGCATCTACTATGCTTAGCAAGTTATTTTCCCTGAATATTTCACTGTGTATGTATTTACAAGTGTATCAAGTTTACAACAGAGATGTTTTGTGCACATTAATCACATGAAAGTATTCTTCTTTATCGTTAATTAACTCAGTACATGTATCGTGTCCATATTAGTCATTTGCAGCGTAACAGCGTCGTCTCAAAATGTTGCCCATTAACATTTCTACCCTCTTCTTCAGTGTTTTTAACAAAGTTACTTTGTCGGTTTCCTTAGACAAAATTCTATTTGTGTGGTAAGACACAAGCTCTGCTTTCTAGAGAGAGATCAATAAAGTGAACTGTGATTGTTTACTACATGTGAG
The DNA here is from genome assembly GCF_021461385.2 of Schistocerca piceifrons. NCBI lineage: Eukaryota > Metazoa > Arthropoda > Insecta > Orthoptera > Acrididae > Schistocerca > Schistocerca piceifrons. Next base: position 313,392,721 of record NC_060140.1, on the reverse strand, counting down.
TGTCTGCTCACAAACCTTTACGAGTCCGATCGCCGCTAACGGTCAGTTATATGCGAATAACTATCCATATTAGGATAAACTGGGTGGGGCATCGCACACTTACCTTGCTCTGGAAAATGATGCGTACTTTTCTCTGAAACGTCGTTTTTGAGCAGCTGAAGTTTACACTGGAAAGCCTTACTTCTGCGGACCATACCGATGATGATATTATTTACTTTTTGGAGTTTCAGACTTAAATCACTTAGGAGAGCCATAATGTCCGCTAAAAATCCTAAATCAGCTACCCATCATGCGAAAGAGGCTCCGGACGTCCTTGGCCCTCCAGAAATTTAGCCACGAAGTGACGTAGTTAAAAAATGCGAGAAATCACTTTTCCTTTGCTAATCCAGCGTACTTCATCATGGTAGGAGATATCTGGATACCCCTCTTCAAACGAAATCAAAAATTCTTTAACTGCCGATGAATTAGCCCGTGAGAAAGAACATAGTAGTTCACGATACGCACCACTACCTTCATTACAGCTGGAAGACCGATAACTTTTGCACAAAGAGCCTCTTGGTTTGCAAAACAGTCGACGTTAGGTAAATTCGACGTGTTAGGCTTTTCCACAATAGGCCAATAAATCCTTTTACCTTATTGCGAACTACTGGCGTACCGTCTGTGGTTACAGGCAGCTTTCCCCAAGAGTGTCCTATACCTTCAGCTGCAATTTCCACCACTTCTAAAATATACAGCCCCTGTATCAATGTCCTTTATCAAAATCGTATCCAGGAGTTCTTCCGTTACATGTAGGTCACCGTCCACGCCACGCAAAACAAATATCTAACTGAGCTATTTCGCTAATATCCATGAACTCATCAAATGCGATAGAAAACGCTAGGACGTTTTCAATTTTGGCTCCCAGCTGTTTATGCAAATTTCCAACAATGTCCCTGATTCGTCGTGGTACTGTCATTCTGGAAAGTGGTATTCTGCTGTATGGGAAATAATACGGGATTCATTGGCTTAAATACGTCCAACCATATATTCTTTCTTCTTCTTTCGTTTCACCCTCTTTGGGGTACGCTGGATCAATCATTTCTTTGTGCGTTGTTCTTTTCTTAGGGCCCAGTATTTCTTCATTCTTTCTGATCTTCTTCTCCTCTCTTCTTCCGAGATGAAGGATTTGGACTTTTGTGTGGATTTGTCTTGGAACCTTATGTTTTCATCTTTAGTAATTAATTTAGCAGTTCGATCAATAAGTGAATTTTCTGAAATATTTAATTCCACTAGGTCTTTCTCAGTTTCTTTAAACCAGTTAGGCTTCGTTTTTCGGTTCCTTTATCTCAAGTTTCTCCATTTGGCCTTTGAAATTCATGTTAAGTGTTTCTGCTGCATACAGTGCTTCTGGCTTAATCACTGTCTTGTAATGTGTAATTTTGGACCCCCATGAAAGAGATTTTTTGTTGTATGTATTTTTTGTTAGTTGGAAGGCCAATTCAAGTTTATTTTTTCTGGATTCCATTGCTTTGCTTTCCCCAGCATTCCAAGTAATCCATTATCCGAGATATTTGAATTCTTTTACTATTTCAATCTTCTGTTCTTGAACTTTGAGGTATTTACATGAGTGCTTGATGTTTGTCAATATCTTTATTAATTCTTTATTAATGGACCTTCCATAAACGGCTTCCCGGCCCTTGCTAAACGTAGAGCAACTTTACAACTAGTCCTAAGAGTCCTTTCGCAGCACCCTTCGCCTTCTTCATCCTAAATAACAGAAAGAAGGATTGTGTTAGGAATAACACAAGCGGGAACGAAGGCGAACACATATTTAAGAAGAATGTAAACAGACTTCAATTTGTTTCACACGACCTTTAACAAAAATAAACATGCTTAAGTACTGGTACAAACCTCATTTGCGGATACCGAATTCTCCTCTGAAAGAGTTTGTAACTTCCTCAGCTCTTCTTCTCTGGTATCTGCTTATGATTTCACTATACTTTCCTGAATGCTATTTGCTGTAGTATCTTTCGTTAGACGATTTTCTTACACATGTAATTACTGTACCGCAGATCAGACATTTGGTTTTAACATCATAACTACCAAACAAATAGGGAAGTTCGCACTCAGGTTTAAATTGACTTTCGGAAAGCCGGCCCCTAGTGGCCGAGCGGTTCTAGGCGCTACAGTCTGGAACCGCGAGACCGCTACGGTCGCAGGTTCGAATCCTGCCTCAGGCATGGATGTGTGTGATGTCCTTAGGTTAGTTAGGTTTAAGTAGTTCTATGTTCTAGGGGCTGATGACCTCAGATGTTAAGTCCCATAGCGCTCAGAGCCATTTTGAACTTTCGGAAAACTGTGCTTTTTGGGAACAGACTGTCCTATTATTCATGTAACTGTCTTACGCTTACTTGCTTCAGCGTTGAATAAGCCGTCTATAAACGCAGTCGGCAGCGCGCCCCTGTGGCTTCACCATGCAAGCCGAGATGAGGCGAGTTAAGCCGAGTTGGACTACTGCACCGTGCAAACATTCTCTGCACGTCGCTTTGTATACGAGCAATTTTCCTTGGAAGAGAGACCCTGATCTAGACAATATTTCGCGGAAATAGAGCTGGCGCACCTTTTGCTACCTCTGTTCCGCCCAGGTTTTGAAGCGAGTTGGCCCATTATATTTGTCCACGTTGAACCAGCTTACAGCGTCAACTTCATACAATCACTGGCTCGCACACACCACTTCACTGCCTTATGTCATCGGCGGACCGCAAAGTAGCATCCTTCTTACAGGGCTCCAAAGCAAAGTTTTGAAGGGATACCTATTACTCTGTGTGTCTGCTGAGTATATGTTGCCGCGTTCCTCCGCCCCCACAATGCCACACGCAGCTTGCAAAAAGTCATTGTGCTGGCATTGTCTGCTCTTCGAACATGTGTATTCTGAGAGTGTCATGCGCATGTTCTACAGGATTCAGTTAAAGCGCATATTCAGTCCTCTCAAACTGCGCCTTGCTGTTAGTCTGCAGTGTCTGACCTAGAGGTTCGGGTGCAATGACGTGCACTCCGTCACCAGTGAAAATGAAATTACAATAAGTCGGACCACGGTAAAAGTGTGTATTCAGCGCCAATCACTTCTGAAGTTCTTCTAGTGGAAACGTCAAACAGTATATGACACAATGATTTTTTTATTGGAAGTAGTTGTGATCCTAGGTAAGAGTCAAACTCTCGTTGCCCGCTGCCACATCGGGTAAGTGAAGCGGGTAAATGGGTCTTTGTGTGCCTCTGTTCCGCTCTGCATATCATAGGCTACTAAATCCACATCCATACATCACATACGACCATCAAATGGAGCCTTAAGGGTCCAATCGCGGCTACACTGCTTATATTCGCAGCAGTGCGACGTTTTGATTTTAGGTCAAGACCTGGAGGTTTTGTTTCCTTACCGTTGTAGTTGAAATTTGGTTGTACTGGCGAATTTTTGATTTTTTTTAATCTCTTGAGAGATGCCTTGGAATGTGGGTGTTTAACATTTAGCGTACAATTCTTTTTAATGTGTTTTCAACATAGTAACAGTAAAACACTTTTAATCACGAGTGGTGTCAACTATACATTGGCCTTCTTCAGGCAGCGGAAATCAAAAGCAGCGTACGTTGAACAACGTGTTCACAACATGAGTTATTGCAAAAAATGTTCAAATGTGTGTGAAATCTTATGGGACTGAACTGCTAAGGCCATCGGTCCCTACGCTTACACACTACATAACCTAAATTATCCTAAGGACAAACACACATACCCATGCCCGAGGGAGGACTCGAACCTCCGCCGGGACCAGCCGCACAGTCCATGACTGCAGCTCCTGAGACCGCTCGGCTAATCCCGCACGGCTGAGTTATTGAAGTGCAGATGGCCAATATATGACAGAAACATGTTGTGATTAAAAACACATTACTCCGATTGTCTCTAAAAGAAGGAAAAATAATTATGTAGCTTGTGTCTTCCTTGCAAATCTGTTTCAAAGCATTATAGTTTCATTTGCAATAATGCTTTGGAAATTGGTTGCAAAATAAAATCATATGGTAGCTTTATCGTGGAATTTCTTTTCATTGCGCTAATGTAGGTCTCATTACAGGCCCAACACATTCCATTAAAAAAGTGTGAAACGTTCAAGACATACACTCGTATTCAGAGCACTATTTAATTAGTCTATGTCATCCAGATTAAGCTCAGCTCTCGGTCTGTGAAGTCGAAAGCCATGGATTTGATCTGAGTGCATCCATAATGTTTTACACTTATTTAGATGCAGACACATCAAACGTTTCAGAGATCGGGGATTTTTTCATTTTTTTATTGTTACAATTTTTTACCTTCAAAGTTGTTTCCGTGTACCGGCATCACACTTTCATTATTTCCATGCTTCGTATGTCTTACCCCTAACTACCGTAGAAAAATGTAAAGCCTTTACAATTTTGGAAAAGGAAATCGCTATACTTTCAAAGACGACGGACGGGTACTTTCCCGACATCTGGGCGACAAATTACACACTTCATTCCGTAGGAAGTTGTTAGGCTGGGAAGAAGAGAGCAGCACCTATCGAGCAGTAACGACACAATGTTGGTTCGCCCAACTGCCGCTTGGAGCTCTGGTGCTGTGCTGTATCGACGCGCGAATTCGGAACGCAGTAAAGGGTCCGACTACTTAGGCGTTAACGGTTAGAACGTCTATTACGATCGCGTGGGCCGTTGCGTTCACTGATTGGGAGCGAAATGGATTGCCGAAGCACGCACCAACAGTGTAACGTCCTAATCATTATTTAAACGCACTCTTATTCTCTGTCCTTCCTAAACCCGAAGCGTGCATGCTATTCCAGACGCGTCAAGCATACACATTTGTGATTAATCTTTCTACTAGTTAGCAAAGCTATTCAATCCGAAAATAGTCAGTCAATAGGTTTTACTGTACGTCGGATGCGTGTTCTTTTACAATTCTGCCCCTTCTCTCAACTCCATTAATTAAAGGGCATACGATGGTTATTCGGAAAGTAAGGAACGATCGGTCGCAAAATGGATACCACAGTGAAAATCAAATGAAGTTTCGTACAGATTTGTTGGGCAGTGTCTCTATTATGCCCGTCGATCGCGTCACATCGTTATTTTTAGTTCTGTACACCCAGGGAGCACATAAAGGTACCTAGAACAATAGTGTCTCCCGCCAAGTACGAGGGCCTGGTGAAAAATTTCGCCTGAATCTATGCAGCCAACATTACATAACTGTCGTGCGTTTTCTTCTTCAAGGGCAATGAAGATGCTCCTGCATCGTTTTCAATTGGAAATGTTTGATTACCCACAATACAACCAGTAATTGTCTCCCTCTAGTTTCATCTCTGCTCACAAGAACCGCTGGCTATGAAGACAACATTTTGGATAAATAATTCAAAAGCCAAGATCGCTTAAACACTGTTTAGTAGATGACCGGTTTCAACACACTAAAGGTGCCATCATCGGATCTGAATGTAGCTTAGGTTGCAGAAATCATTATATCCAAATGATTTATGCAAGTTAAGCTACATTCAGATCCGATGATGGCATCTTTAGTGTATTGAAACCGGTCATCTAGTGAACAGTATTTAAGCGATCTTGGCTTTTGAGTTATTTATACAACAGAGTGATCGCCCCACAATACATTATGTATTCACTGCACAACATTTTGCCACAGACAACGAACTGTAGGCCAGCGTAGAGAATTGGCGAAAAGCACTGGCGGCTGCCTTCTATAACGAAGGTATTGGAAAGTTGGTACAATGCTACGACAAACGTCTAAGTCGGATCGGCGACTATGGAGATAAGTTGTTGGAAGTTGTAGTTGTTGCAAATAAAACAGTTTTGATTTTCACTGTGGTTTGTATTTCGCGACCTGTCGTTCCTTACTTTCCGAATAGCCCTCGTATATTCCAGTGGATGATAATTTAAGGGAGCGGATAATGACGGGTTCGATTAAGAACAGTTACTTTTAGTGGATCACAAACTTCGCTGTTTATCTTATTTATGGATTCTTCCGTCGCTTCTTGATAGAACAATTCCATATTGAGGGTTGAATAACACTTAGGCGATTTTTTGTTCTACTGATTTTTATTTGTATGAAATAGTTTTTGGCTTATTAAGCCATTTTCAGATAAGTCACTATACCACATCGATCTTATCACGCTGAAACTCTAAACTGAACAAATGCGGGGCGAATAATCATATTCCAAACAAATTAAGTTTCATCCGAAGAGTACCGGCGCACGCCTCGTCCCAAACCAATCGCTGTGCTACTAACCTCAGACTGTAGTGAGAACTCTGCTAGACAGCCAAACCAAGTGTTAAACCAGAGGTAGTTGCAACATAGTAAGGGGAATGAAGCAGATCGTTAATTTTACTCTCGAATGTTACGCATAATGACAAATGTTAAACTATTTAAAATGGTTTGGTGTCCTACTGTGTGCTAATGTATTCGTCTGCTATACGCAATATCCTCCATAACCCATTTTTTATCTTCTGGATGTTCTTTTCCTACCACTTTTCGCATCAACAGCTCCTTCGAGCGCCAAGGTACCTGTTCCTGGATGCCATAGCCCATGTCTCATTATCCTGTCATTTTTGCTGGTAAGGATCTTCCATGAACTTCCTTCCTCACCTCTGCTTTCCAATAGTTCTTCGTTTCTAACGTTATCTGTCACTAATCTTTAAACACTTTTCGGTAGTATAGCACTTTAAATACTTATGGTTTCATATTTTGGCTTCTCCTCGTAGTGGTTGTCGAGAATGCAGCCGATTGATGATTTACAATTATTATACAATTCATTAACCTATGGCTGCAAGGACGGTGTACAGTTACTTTATTGTAAAATCGATTTCGGGACTAGCATCTTCAGATGCACCTAATCGATGTGAGGTATTATTTTTTTCCAGAATCGCAGCTGGCTTTCATTACCGATCACAACCGACAGGACTCGGGCCTACAGCATCACACAAAATAACAGCTCAGCGTTCGGCAGCAGACAACAACGTAGTGAGATGTAATAAAAATAAATTAAAAGTCTTCCTTGCGGTCAGAGGCTAATTTATTTATAACAGCTTCCAGTTTCTTTCTCTCAGGATGTCCGATTGTCTATGCTTTACTTCCATACAATGCTGTGCTCTAGACTTTCTCAGTTCCACGTCAAAGTCAATACCTGTATCGATCTACTTCTATTGTAGTTTAGGTTAATTTCACACCCGAACAAAATTTTTGAATGACAATCTCCTGAAATGGCTATCGGAGCTTAGATTAGAATATTCTGTTTATGCCTTTTTCACTACTGCAAGAAGGTTGTTTCAGCTGTGATCCCCGTTCAAACTAAAATACTTGAAGTGCTGCCTGCGCAGACTCTGGGCCACCCAACTGCGTTTTAACGATGTGTGACAGACATAAATTTTTATTGTAACCCAAATATGTTACGTTCTTTCTACGAGTTTATAGCACACACTAGAAAATGGATACACAGCTGAAACAGTACATTAGTGAAAAACAAAAATACATTCCAGTCAAAGTTACTGCAGCAAATGCGGCAGGTCATTGTCGTTCAGAAAATTCTTCTGAGTCCTAGGTGCTTCGGCCATTGTGTGTGAGACTGCTTCTTACCGTGTAGAATGCGTTTACTGTTTCTAATAGTGGGTCGTCTTCAATGATGTCTTTATTCTCCTTTCCGATTCTCTTTATCACCTTCGCCATTGTTTTATTTTATCCATAAGCCTTATTTTGTTCAAATAATTCTGTCCATTCACGGGCTTCCGCCTTCCTTACATACTGTCAGAACATCTAAGCAGCTTTTTTTATTTTATTTTTATTTTATTTCTTTGGGTACGAGGGGGAGGGAGGGAGGAAGGAGGCATCAGCCATCTGACTCGTTTGGTGTGACCTACCACAACTTCCTCTCCTCTGCCAACCTATTCAACTCAAGAGTAGTAGTTACACTCACAACGTCCTCACTTATTTGTTACATATATTCCGTGCTCTGTCTTCCCCTACAGTTTTTCCCCTCTACAGCCTCCTCTAGGACCATGAAAGTTATTCCCTGATGTCGTAACACATACCCTATCATCATGTCCCTTCATGTGGTGGATCATTTCCACATGTTTCAACCTTCGCCGATTCTTCGAAGAAACTCTTGAGCTCTTATATTATCAGTTTCTTATCTTATCAGTCAACCTAAGTTTAGCATCTTTCCACAACACCGTATCTTCTTCTGAACTTCCCCCACGGACTATGATACACTTGCATACAGTGCTATAATCCAGACGTAAATCTCAGGAATGGTTTCCTCAAATTAGGACCAATGGTTGCTACAAGTAGACCTCTTTTGCCCAGGAATGCCCTATTTGCCTGTGCTAGTCTGCTTTTTTATGTCCTCCTTACTTCTATCGCGGAAGAATTCGTTTACTACCTCCCCAGTAACATGCGTCACATAATAGAGGATAATGTAGAATGCGGCTGAATGCGATATTGAGGTCACTAAAGCTGATCAGTTGCAGTGGTCATACGAAGCTTCTCTTCTACTTCTAATTCTTTGATGCTAAAGCTTTCCAGCAAATGGATCTGTTTGATACAAGATTCCCTTTCTCACCTAGGAGTGCAAGGGGAGGTAGATATTGTTGTTAGGTGAAAGAGGCCACCCATAAATCGATGTAGTATATCCAAACAGGACACATGCTGCTCCTTCACTTGTAATAACCTCTGCGTTGATGAACAGCGTCAGACTACGGTGGAACAAAGACAGAGAATTTCATCAGTGAGAGGGTTCTCGAACGTGTGCTACTTCTTTAGATTTCTGGTTCGTCAGAGTTTATATGTCGTGAGAACAGTCAAATGTTCAAATGTGAGTGAAATCTTATGGGACTTAACTGCTAAAGTCATCAGTCCCTAAGCTTACACACTACTTAACCTACATTATCCTAAGGACAAACACACATACCCATGCCCGAGGGAGGACTCGAACCTCCCCCGGGACCAGCCGCACAGTCCATGACTGCAGCGCCTGAGACCGCTCGGCTAATCCAGCGCGGTTGATAACAGTTCATTCCTTTCATTTCAGAGTCTCTCTCTCTCATGTGCGTGACATCCTCAATTAATATTTTACCTCATTCTGACTGGCTTATTTACTGTTTTGCTTTGTGGTCAATCAGTTATATTATTTCAGCTTTTGTACTGGGTTCTTTCATTGTATCTGTATTTTAATAGTACATTTTAAAGTAAACACTACATTTGTGTGTGTGTGTGTGTGTGTGTGGTAGGGGATGGTGAAGTAGAGCGTAACTTTAACTAGCAGCCTATATGAGAATATTTGCAGTTTATGTGTTTGAGTCACATTCAGCTATAAATTTGTTTTTTAGGTGGGGTGACAACAACTGCAATGCTGTGCACCAGCAAATGATAATATCGATTGCCGACCAGAAGCGAGGAGAAGTTACTGATTAAGTGTACAATTGTTACTCTGCGGAACTCTTCCAGAATCTTGGCAGAATTATATACCGCCCATTAACCTCGATAGTAATCCAGTGTAAATGTCGATACGGTCTGCAATCAGCGGTAGCGGCGTTAAATGCCAACACATACGGCAGAACGACTCATGTGGTTTGATCCCGTCAGTACCAAAGGACAATGAGGATGTGTACGCCAATGATGCAAACAGTTGCTGTCTATTCATCGATCATAGTTCTGACATTGATGCTGCGCTTGATAATGGAAGCAAGGCTTGAGAAGCATCAGGACACATTCATAGGATTCGCGGAACTGAAAAAAGCGTGCGACAATGTAAACTGGTGCAAGATGTTCTAAGTTCTCAAGAAAATAGGCACATGCTACAGGGAAACACTGAAAATATACAATATATAAAAGAACCAAGAGGGAGCTATATGAAGCCTAAGGACGAAGTGCTTTCATTAAAAATGGTGTGAGACGGGAATGTATTATATCGCCCCTACTGTTCAATGTACACGTCTAAAAAGCAGTTACGGAATAAAAGGAAGGTTCCAGAGTGGCATTAAAATTCATGGTGAAATTAAGGAAGAATTGAGGACCTGATTATTGGTGTGAACAGCCCAATGGGGGCACATTATGGACTGAAGGTAAACGACTGAGGATAAACCGAAGAAAAACAAGAGTAATTAGTAGGAGAAATGAGATTAGCGAGAAATTTAACATAAAAATTGGGGACCATGAAGTAGACAAATTTAAGGAATTCTGCTACCTTCGAAGCAAAATAACGTATGACGGACAAAGCAAACAGGACACAAAAAGCAGACTAGCAAAGGCAAAGAGGACGTCCCTGGCCAAGAGACGTCTACTAGTATAAAATATAGGCCTTAATCTGAGGATCAAATTTTTTGTAATGTTCATTTGAAGCACACTATTGTATCGAACTGAATCATCAATTGTGGGCAAAAGGAAAAGATAATAAGAGAACAGTTGTAGGTGCAGCGCTATAGAAGGTTGTTGAAAATCAAGTGAACGGAATCGGCGAGACAAGGAACACAAGGAAAACATTGACAAGATGATAAAGCGTGTGTCAAGACATAAAGGAAAGGAGGAGGAGGAGATTAGTGTTTAACGTCCCGTCGACAACGAGGTCATTAGAGACGGAGCACAAGCTCGGATTAGGGAAGGATGGGGAAGGAAATCGGCCGTGCCCTTTCGAAGGAACCATCCCGGCATTTGCCTGAAGTGATCTAGGGAAATCACGGAAAACCTAAATCAGGATGGCCGGACGCGGGATTGAACCGTCGTCCTCCCGAATGCGAGTCCAGTGTGCTAACCACTGCGCCACCTCGCTCGGTGACATAAAGGAAACACCAAGGTGTTGAGAGTGCTGTAGAGGGCAAATAATGTAGTGGAAGACAGAGACGAAATTATCCAAGAAATAACAAAGGACATTGAGTGCAAGTGCTTCTCTAAGATGAAGAGGTTTGTACAGGAGTGGAATTTATGGCTGTATCAAATCAGTCAGAACCACGATAAGAAAATAAGGTATCTATTCTCATAGGCAGATTCATTCGTTGATCACTTGGAGTGCTCTGCTGTGACTTTTTTGGGCTTCTCGACTCTCATGGAAGACCGGCATACAAGCATTATGCTGTCACGTGCAGACCATTCTCTGCTTCGCAATCTACGACTCCGTGATGGATACTCTTCCAATGACTGCCAGATACTGCAGCGCAGAATTACGCAGATAGAAACTTTATTTCATTGTGCGAAATTGTGGTCGGTTTTCTTCTGTCTACTCTGTATTCTGTGCTGTGTGTTTTTCTTAATAAACTTATCTAGTGCCGTGAAACAACAGTAAAATACGAATGCGTTAGCAAAACTAAATAACTTGTGGACCGGTATTCTGACTTCATGCTTTTGACGAGGAGTGATTTCGCCAATATTTATCCGTTTTGAAACGAAAACTAATCCCTTACGAATCCGCAAGAGGCTTTGTTTTTTACTAATCAATTCAGGCGTTCTATAAATATATTGGTTTAATAACTATCACAATTATCTTTGGAGTTATAAATTAAAAACACATTTATTATTTGGACAAACTATGCAGTCAATTTCACATGGCCACTGTGAATTTGTGGCTGAAAGGAAAAATCAATAGCAGAACTGCACTGTGTTAATAGATAACACAATACTTTAGTCAAAATATCCACGGGTGTGCTGCCGGTCTATAGTGTCCAACGGGCACTATAGACCGGCAGCACACCCGTGGATATTTTGACTATCAAATACGCCGGGAGAAACTCAAGAATCACAACGCAATACTTTATTTTTCACGTGATTGGTAGGTGCACAGGTGACTGTTCTTGCCACATACCAAATTATGTCCTAAATATCAATTGTCACAATTTTTATCTACTTTCAGTGTTGAAGTAATATATTACACAATTGTAGGCTAATCACCAAAATGAAAAAAATCACGAAGACGGCATGCAACAAACGTCAAGTACACTACACATTTCGGTGATACGATGATGATGTTTGGTCTGTGATTCACTCAACTGCGCGGTCATCAGCGCCCGTACAAAGTCGCAATTTTTGCACTATCCAATTTTGACAGAATCCAATCTAGCCACTCCCACGAATGATGATGATTAATTGATGAAGACTACACAAACACCCAGTCTCCGGGCAGAGAAAATCCTCAACCCGGCCGAGAATCGAAACCGCGACCCCATGATCCAGAGGCTGCAACGCTAGCCACTAGACTACGAGCAGAGGACGACGTTTCGATGTGCAAATGATTAGTGTCTCAGCACTGCCACGACATTTGATCAAAAGTATCCTGACGCTCCTATGTAATGCGGATTTAACCACCAGATGACACGAGAGGTGTACCGTCCAGTATAAAAGGAATAGAAAAGTAACAACATCAGTTACCTGCAGGACAGGCGTCTGTTTGTACAAATAGATGGGAAGAAATCCTCATCGAAACTGTCTCGCCTGGCATCCCACAGGGAGCGGTGATATTTCCATGCCTGTTTAATTTGTATATTAACAACATTCCCACCATTCAACAAGTCACCGCCAGTCTGTACGCCGATGACACGGCCTTCCTAGACTCTGGGAACATCGAACGACTTGTTAACAGGGTGCAGCGACAACTTGTCGTCACCGAACAATGGCCGGCCGGTGTGGCCGAGCGGTTCTAGGCGCTTCAGTCTGGAACCGCGCGACCACTACGGTCGCAGGTTCGAATCTTGCCTCGGGTATGGGTGTGTGTGATATCCTTAGGTTAGTTATGTTTAATTAGTTCTAAGTTCTAGGGGACTGATGACCTCAAAATTTAAGTCCCATAGTGCTTAGAGCCATTTGAACTGATATTAAATGAAACAACAAGTTTCCTGTTACCAGTAACTGTTTATTTATCTCCAAGACTCGTTTCAAAGGTTTAAACCTGCATCATCAGGTGGATTTACATTCGTTAGTATGACATTTGTGAGTGTAATGTGTTGCGATTTTTTGGAGGAACTTGTGGCACTGTCTAGTGGGAAGAAAACACTAATTCAGAACATGGTTTTGGTTTTCTTTTGACAAAAAATTAAATGTATATCTAACGGTAACCATAAAATAAGTAAAATAGGGTACCTCCAGTGATCACAGGTTCCTTTCACTGTCGTAACACATCACATGCGTCTGGAAACTATGGGATGCAAGGATCGAGTAGCAGAAGAGAAAACATTATCACAAAGTACGATGTATATTCTTTGTACTTTGTAATAATGTTGCCGCGACTTCAATCTCTGCTGTGGCCCAAACTAAACCGGCTGTGCCCGATTTGGTAGCGAAGGGATATGATGTTTATAATGTGGATCCTGAACTACGGTGCAACCTGAAGTTAAACACTTGGAATTACTAGAGGGGAAGGAGATCTGTTAATCTATATTTAAAATAAATACCGAAAGTGGGAATCGAAACTATATCTCACGACAAAGAAACTTGGGCCAATGGACCAGACCACTAAAGCCCACATTTGTTACCTTTGCAATTGTATCGTAGCGTATTATGCGCTTAGCTTACAAACAAGGCACATTGAAGTTCTTTATTAACTAGTTAATTGTCAGCAGACTTCTCACACGGAAATCATGCTAGTCTCACGTCAGCGGGATCTAAAGATGCTTTTAGCCATTCATTGTCTCGATTCAAAACCTTTTTGAAATTTTCAAAATTTCAAGAAATTCTTAGGTATAGAAATACAATTCAAGAGTATGAAGTCGCCAAATATTTCGATTATTACTGCCATTATCGCTACTAACTTGCCAAAATGATTCAACAGCCTAGATAACATAAATATATCATTATTTAAGAGAACCAGTGTCGACAGCATTTGTTGTTATCTTCAGGTCTAAAAAAATATTATTATGAAACGTGTTCATTTTACTTGGGACCTCACGCCATTTTGTCATGTGGGTAAAAATCAGCACATTATACAAAGTTTGTCATAATTAAAATATTTAAAAACAAAGCACCTTGTGCAAATGACCATGTCCATCACGGATGCTTGTTACATCACAAAAAAATCTAGGTTGTTGAATTTTTTTAGCAAGTAACAGAGATCGCTCCTTCAGTCCTCTCGAAATGAGAAAATTCGCTATTTAACGTCTTCATTCTGCTGCTGCTGCACACATGCTTGAACGAAACATGTAATGCTTCTTTATCATTTTTAGAAGCAGTGATCCAGAAACGCGGAAATATTTAGTTCGTAGCAAATTGTTGCGGCGTACTGCGGGACTGGACCGTCGCTTTTCCATGCATCACTACTCGAAATACTGGAGGGCGGAGTGCTGCCTTCTCTTCGTCAGAGATTTTGAGGAGGCAGAATAATCTTCCAACTTCACCGTTCTTCTGTCCATGTAGCAAACTGTGTAAGACACTAGTTTCAGATGAACAGACACCTTGAACTGTTGGATTGGGCTACCAAAGGTGCTGACCTCAGTCCTGTTGAGCACCCATGGACGGAGATGGAGGAAATTATTTGGTGCAGAACACCAGCACCGACAACGAAGACAGCGCTGTCCAAAGCAGTTCATGACTCATAGGGAGGGTTGTCACAGACTAACAGATTCACCCGAACACTTGTTGCCTCTATTCGCCGGCGGCTAAACGCAGATGTAGAGGTGTACGGAAACTGGACAAAGTACCGAATTATTGTATTGTGAGGGAAAAATTGTTTGTGATAAATAACGATCTGTACTCCCTCTAAGAAGAGAAAAATTCGTATGTCTTGTCTGTTCGTTTAATTTTTAATTTTTATTTTATTTTTTAAATAACAAGCGCATTTTATTAATAAAACTAGGATGTCACTTTACTCCTTTCAGCGGTTCAATAGACTCTTGACTAAATTATTTTACGACCTTAGATCAAACTATTTTCTTTTCTGTCAGATGGAGCATGGAGTCAATGCTGGTGAAGGTGTCAAAGAGAAAGTATTTATTTGTTTTATGTCGACAAAAAGAATATTAATTTGTGTTCTCTTTATTTACATGCAGGCAGGACGCCAATAACGACGGAAACACAAAAGAAATATCATTTTCTTTTAATACCAGCCAGAAATAACAGTTCCTAAGGAAAAAAGGTGGTGCAAGACGGGTGGTGCAGACGTAATACTTTAAAATTCCGAATACTAAATAACACTCGCTGTCCTCATAAATTAATAACCCTTACCACCAATTAAATTTCATGGAAGTGACTGGGTTTTAAACCCATACCTGCAGATTAGGAACTGACCGCTTTAACCACTATGCTGTTCTACCAGTCGCATACGCTGCTCTTACGGAATGGTGTCATATCGTCTGTAATGTCACAGCTTCCTCATGAAAAAGTTATGATACGTAGAGTTAAAGCGGTGCAGTACGTCTTCGACGGAAACACAGACGGTTCACCTGAATGAAATCCATGAACGGAGTTACGAAGAACATAAGATACTTGAAAGTGGCGCCGTAGACTATCGGGTTTCATAAGATCTACTTATTTTCAAAATGCCGTTTGAGGCAGAATGTGAGAACATAACAGCCGCTAACGCAATGTCGTAAAATTTCAACACAGTGATGGCGAAGTTACACATATGGCAAAGCTCAAGCAGAAAATGGATTGAGAATCTTTGAAGCATGTATTCTATTACCATGATTGACATGTGTCAGAAAATGCAGTATAATTGTGTGCTTATCTCACCTGTCTCACGATGAAAGTTTTATGTAATGAATTAAAACTTGTTGTTTCAGTCACAGATGTAAATTGATTTAAGTATAGCACAGAGTAATCAAGATTTATATTTACAGGGAAAACATATCTCCTCTGATACAGGTGCAAAAGAAAGATATGAAAAATTGTGCAATTCTACTATTCAACACGTTTTTCGGCTCGACATTTACCTCACTATATTCATTGTTTCCATAATGTTTGTCACGAGTGATGAAGCCCAAAAGTGACCAACAGCACACAAATTACTGCCATTAATGGTCCCGTGGAGTCTTTTCGGAGCCTTTTTTGTGAAGTAACTCACCACTTTCTAAACAGATACTTCTGATCAATCCTACAATGTACTGAATGGGGTCATGAGATGGCGTATAGTGCAGAGCTTGTCTTATTATTCAGTCAGTGAATTTTCTTCTGGTAGTCTGCAGATCGAATAAAGAAACCAAGAAACAGACTTAAAAATCGAAGCATTTCTCCACCGATATCCAAACCGACTCGTATATCAGCCAGCGCAGTGAAAATCGAGCATGTTACCACTAAACCAACATCACAATGCTGAGTATATCTCTTTCCATTACGTCTACAGTTAAACGTTAAACCTGGTTTCAGACAATGAACTTTACTCACTCAACATGACATCTTAAATGGAAAACATTTAGAATATTTCACTGAGGTGACAAGAAATTACAGTAATAGGCATAAAACCTTGCCTTAGAGACGAGTTCCGAGTCATTCACTTAAGGTGACCAACATTCCCAATTGCTCCTCAGAATTTTATGTCTAGCCATATGAAGGATCTGATAATACTGCAGGATGTGGAAGTGTATGGAGGAAGTTCTGTCAGTCTTCATGAGATGTTATGTAAATGTATCTGATGGTTGTGTAATGGAAGCGTCGTGCTCTGTAAACATAAAGTCGCTCCTTCGAGTTCACTTCATACCCTAGTTTATTTAAATCAGACACCGGATATCTGCTAAGGTTATCAGCTTTATGGAGCAGAAACCTGTCATGTGAATAAACAGTTTTGCCACCAAGACGGATTATAGGTATCATTGTATAACCAGTAATTGCGGTATCTCATCAGACATTATGTCTGTTTTTGCATGGTCTGGTAAGAGACAACAGTTCGCGTCTCAAACAAGTGGCGACCAAGCGTCGACATACCCAAAGCATAAGTCAATGAGTCGTATTTGCATTTCTGTAACTGGTTTTAGAGACTACAGGTTCCTTACTAATAATACTCAGATGCACCAACCGCAGAGTAAACAACGCAAATCATTATCACAATTATTAAGCGTACTGAAACCGCAAAGCTTATCGCCAGACATGTTTCACATTTTTAGAACATCTCTAGTAGTTATGAGTAGGCAACACATCTTCTTTATAATAATAGACTTGGAAAACATTTTTCTTGGCGTCATGTCTACGGCACTATCCGTGAAAAGCAGGCACGCAAAGTAAGAGCATCGATTGCCCACAGGAAAACATCGTAATCTACAAATAGCGTGAAGTTCCAAATCAAGAAAGGCTGCTAAGCATGAAACCATTAGAAAAGACAGAAAATGCAGACTCTAAATTCCGTTGAAACTTAAACTAGTGAATGCATGCAGCGCAACATCATTTCCAGCTTCTGCTAACGCATAAGGACAAGCCGTTGTTATCGAAAAGCGGAACAAGGAGCTCAAAACGCAGAAAGTAATTCAAGAATAACTCATGCTTTAGTATAATTGTCATTCAGTCCAAAAACACTAAAAGGAGGATACGTATCAGCCTTTCGTTATAGGCTAAATGGCTCTGAGCACTATGGGACTTAACATCTATGGTCATCAGTCCCCTAGAACTTAGAACTACTTAAACCTAACTAACCTAAGGACAGCACACAACACCCAGCCATCACGAGGCAGAGAAAATCCCTGACCCCGCCGGGAATCGAACCCGGGAACCCGGGCGTGGGAAGCGAGAACACTACCGCACGACCACGAGATGCGGGCTTTCGTTATAGCCTTTGGCTACAACAGAAGTAGCACTCAGCTACTGAGGACTCAAGAACGTGAAGAAAATTCTCTCATTAGTTTAGTACAGAATAAGGCAGAGAGAAGTAGGTTAATTATTTACTTTATGTTTAATTTAACATATTGAATAACATTTCAAGCATGTTTCGCTCATCGTCAGGCTCTTTTGCATACAGAAAACTGTTATAAAAAGATAAAATTTCTTAATCTAACTTAACATAGAACTGTTTTGCTCACTGTTTGCTGCTGGAGCGGCTATTTGAGTATTTGGGGGTGGGTGTGTCAGTGGGTGGCGGTGTCACTGGGTGGCCAGAAATCAATGTCCAATGGTGCCTTCTGCTGTGGAGCTGTGTCTCGTTGTGATTGACACAATATTCTGTTGGGATACAATTTTGCAGCAGTTATTGTTGTGAGGTATTGTGCGATACACTTTTTGTGTGTCAATTGTTCACTCATGAATTAGGCTTCCCAGACTTTATTTGCTTTCCTGGTACCCGGGAGGAGCTGTTACACTGCTTAATCTGAGACTGTATTGGACGTAATTTCCCAACAGAATTCTCGTTCCTAAACCTAGAAGTGAGAGGGAAGAAGCAGGTTTCCTACGATGTAATTGACGAGAGATGGTAAATTTGCCCCTTCTTGCTGTTCAAAACTTGAAGTTTCCGACCAATGTTACGTATTACGCACGAATTTTTCAGAAAATTTCATCAAATTTACAAATAAATATCTAGGGAACTGAGCGTCCCAGTCCCAGAAGTCAGTCGGCTGAGTGACAAACATTTTTCGGATGTCACTTTATATGGATCTGTTTTCTGAGCAATACAAGTGAGTTGAGAACATTTGTTTTGCTATCTGTGTAATGGGGCTTTAATGGCATCCTTTGTTTACCCAATATTTAGTGTCGGCGCTAAAACATGTCAAATACATGTGAAACAGAGTGTAGCGAATATTTGTTCAAATAACTAATGGTCAGCACATTTCAGAACAGTGGAAGTAACATTGCAGCAAGTTAATTACTCAACTAACTGTAATATATAGAATCTGTGTTATGGCTGTCACTTCAGTTCCGTATCAGACGATCATTTGCTAAACAAATATGTGCAGAATTTATGTAGTTACCACAAGAATGCACTCTGTGCCTGCTTGATGGTAATTAGATAGCTGTTACATACAGTAGATTGCGAAGATTGACGGGTATTTCCCTTCTAATGTTAGGAGATTTTGGTTCCATTAATTGCTTGTTCTTGAGGTTAATATGAGTCGGCATATCAAGGCAGATGCTCATAGTCACAAATCAACCCACAGCATTTGCTAGCTTGTGGAGAGTTGTTGGTCATAAGAAGCGACAACCCCGTCTCGCCATTTTTACCTAGGCAAGCAGCGTTAGATTAAGTGCACAACCTTTAATGTCATTCAGAACAGGTGGACCACGTACCGCCTCAACATTCTCTGAGAATCCATACCATTCTGATCTTGCAGTTATAACTATCATCTACTCGTGATGATTACAATATAATCGCTGCTGATGCTTTGCTAAGAAAAGTGAAAAGGCCTTTTGAATGAGAATTTCCATTTTCCATTCTACTCGAGTTCTTATAGTTTTATCTTAATTAATGTATTATACTTTAACACACTAACGTGTCCTTTCGACCATCAGAATATTTGTATGCTAATTATCAAAGTGTAACTGCTGGAACATGCAACTACTTCAAGTAAATCTCCTTTATGTGTTGAATATGACTCGGAATCTGACTTGCCGAAAGATGGCTGGAATGCTCTGATAATTGTTCCCTGCAGTATCAATTCTGCAAAGAGTTGTGGTAGCTGTCAGTCAGTACTGAATGAAGACATACACAAAGATCTTCACAGCTGTAGCGGCTACTCTCCTTTCTTAAATGTTCCACTTACTGTCAATAGTACTATAACATAAGGCTAATTATGCTGCGAAACCTGATGCTTGCAACTCTATCAATAAGCATCTGCAAGCGGTAGTAGACCCTAACGCATGAAAGGAATAGGGCTTGATTCTTGTAACACTTTCGATCGAGACTATGATAAGGATATGGTGTCAAATTACACTTCAGAATCCTAAGCGGTCTATTTCCTCACATCACAATAACCAAAGTTGTATGACATGAGAGGAATAAATGAATTACGTGCTTCTCGTAAAAAGTATTACGTTGAGTACTTCTATCAAGTGCAAAACAGTTCCTTAATTCTTTTTGTGTATGGCGTAAATTTTGGTATCACCTCATCTTACTTTGTCAGAAGATTTTTTTTTTCTTGGAGTCAAAAGAGAGTGGACATTATCACGCTTTAATTTTTTGACGTCTAATGACATGATGCTGGCTCCACCTGTTCCGTCGGATATGCAAATAAAGATTCGCTTTGGCTACTCGAAGAACGCGCATAATTCTGTAGGAAACATGCTTTTTTCTTCATTGATTGCTGCCAAGTTTAGGAACCAGTATTCTCTGTAATAGTTACGTTCAAATCAGTATCTGATTAAGCAGTGCAACAGTGTAATGTTACAACACAGCTCCTCCAGGGTAACGAAAAAGCAAATGAAGTTTTGGGAAACCTAAATCATAAGTGAACAATTGACGTATAAAAAGTGTATCACACAATACCTCGCCATTACAACTGCTGCAAAAGTATCTGTTCCCCACACGGGTTATGGTATCAGTCACAACGAGACACAGCTCCATGTCAGCAGAAGGCATCCCTGGACGTAGATTTCTGGCCAGCCCTCACACCCCCACCCTCAAATACTCAAATAGCCGTTCCAGCAGCGAACAATCAACAAAACAGTTCTATGTTAAATTAGATATAGATAATTTATATTTATGTAATAATTTTCTGTATTAATAATCGCCTGATGATGATGAGCAAACATTCTTGAAATGCCTTGCAATATGTTAAATTAAATGTAAACTAAATAATTAAACTGTTCCTCTTTGCCTTACTCTGTACTACAGCAATGAGAGAATGTTCTTCACGGTCTTGATTCCTCAGTAGCTGAGTGCTACTATTGCTGTAGCCAAATCCCACTGGAATAGTATGTTTGAAGCCAGAATTTTTCCTGAAGAAGATAGCAAGAAATTTAAGTAACAGATTCCCACGGAACCCTTAAATTGGTACTACAGTGCCATATAGGTCAAAAGTTGTCTTGCATAATCGTCAAATTTATTAATTCAAAGGTGATTATCTGTCGTTTATTTTCACAATTATTCGAATAATGGATGTGGAAGAGTGGAAACATTGGTTGACCACCCATGATTTCCATACAGAATATTCGTATTTAACTTCAGTATTTCTCTTCAGAGCAACGGCTAAATATCAAGTTAGGAAAGCTGTTAAGAAGTTGGTAAAGTTGTGCATAAATCTGCGTTTGGTGTCATGATCTATGAGACATTCACAGTGGATGTGGTTGGGTTGGGGCTGTGAGTGAGCGTGAGCGATGGTGGAGTAGACCATGGAAATGAGCGTTTGGCGTCATTGGCCGGGAGGCCCCTCGCGGGGCAGGTCCGGCCGCCATATCGCAGGTCTTATTACATTCGGCGCCACATTGGGCGACCTGCACGCCGGATGGGGATGAAATGATGATGAACACAACACAACACCCAGTCCCTGAGCGGAGAAAATCTCCGACCCAGCCGGGAATCGAACCCGGGCCCAGAGGACGGCAATCCGGCACGCTGACCACTCAGCTACGGGGGCGGACGAGTAGACCATAACGCTCGTTTAATGCCTCGAGAACGGGGTCACAGCCCTGCATTAGTAATTAAGTCATTGGCAGAAACATGCGAGCATAAAGCATTTTGTTGCTATTAATTGGCATGTACTGGGACTGCGTTGTGTTTTGGGTGAGGGATTGGTGGTATTGATGCTATTCACGCACTCCTGAGCAATTCTTTGATAGGTAGAAATTAAATATGGTCTATAATCTAATGTAGTGGTAGTTGATGCTATGTTTCAGCAACATATGGACAGTTTTTGCAAATTCTAGAACCGTCTGCTCATCTGTGCCGCCCCAATAGAAGATGATAATTTCCATACGACTATTGCGGTACCCAAGTGGCGTCGTTAATGTTAAAAAATTAGGGGCTAAATTAATAACAGTTGCGCAAACGATGCATAGAATCTCAATACGACCATCATATTGGTGAAACGTATTTTGGGTTCTTTCTGTCTTAAGCGTATTGCACATTGAAAAGCTTTTCAATACAGGCGCTTATCTCTTTTATCGAGAAAGGATCAGCAGCCGATACATTATAATCATAATGAAAAGATGATACGTACGTTTCTTTTAGTATTGATTGACTGAATGACAGTTTTACGCGAGGGTGAGTTAGTCGAGAATTACTGTAGCGGTTAGTGTTCCTTGTTCCACTTTCTGATATCAACTGCTTCTCCTTACGCGTTATCAAAGGCTGGAAATGAAATTTCGCTGCTTACATTCGCTAGTTTTATTTTCAGCGGAATTTAGAGCCTGCATTTTCTGTCATTTGTTATGGTTTCCTTCTTTCTTAATTTGGAACTTCATGCTTTTTGTAACTTGTGAAGTTTTCCTGTGGGTGTTAAGTTTTGCAATCGATATTGTGCCTGTTCTTCATGAATAGTGCCGTTGACATATATCTTAAGAAAAAATTAATTTCCAAGTCTGTTATTACAAAAAATATGTGCTTCCTATTCATAACTACTAGAGATGTTCTACAAATGTGAATACGTCTGGTGATGAGTTTTTCGTTTCAGTACACTTAAGACACAAAAACACAATTGTGACAATTAATGATTTGCGTTGCTTAGTTCGCAGTCGGCGCATCTGAGTATTATTAGTGACGACGCTATAGTCTGTAAATCCAGTTGCAGAAGCGTAAATAAGACTCACTGACATATACTTTGGGTATTTCGGAGATCGGTCGCCACTTCGTTGAAACACGAACTCTAGTCTCTTCATAGATCGCAAAAGACTGGTGTTTCCTGCTAGAAGTATAACTGAATATTGACTACAATCTAGAATATGTTTGGCAGTCCCGTGGCCGAGCTACTTCCTGGGTGACACAGAATTAGCCTAAAAATATATTTAATATATTCCTATTATTTCCATTAAATTCTCTCATTTTTCATTTAAAGTGTGAAGATATCAATTGATGGTTATGAGTCAGCAAGTAAATACAGAGTGTATTGAAGTCAAAATTGAGTAATATGTTACTAATTCTTGCTGATGTAGGCACACCCTAGTTACATATACTTTATGTTTCATTAACATAGACTTTCGTCTTAAGGATTTTGTGTTAATATGAATTAATTTTAATTAGTACAGTGCATGTTTTAACAGCGTTGTCCTTGTTTTATTCAATGCAACTGTAAACATCAGAGAGAAATTAATCAACGACAGTAGACTGTCTCGCATTATTTAAAAGTCTGACAATGCTCTGGTAGTTTAATGATCTCAAGAAACATACTTGAGCTGAGTTAAAGATGTCTTCAAACAAGGTTTGAAGAGCATTTTTGTCCAGAAAGGAATTTTCTGGACTGTTTTTCGATAAGACATATGAAAGGTAAACATCTGAGGGCAGAAGATCAGAAAAATAAAATTCGCAGTACTATTGCTCCTGACTTCTGAACCTTGCCTAATGAAAGCAAATGTCACATGATGCTTAAATAGTCGTACTCTGTCACATATGTCTGTTATTGGAGCTTCTTGAATGTGCATAATCATTCATGTCAGAACAATGTTTCTTGACGCAAAAAAGTATTTTGCTGACGTGTTTTGCCCAAAAACCACTCACCCCACACACAATATAAAGTTTCAGAGTTGTCACTGTTCCCTTCACCACTACACGGAAACCAATGCGAATAATATGTCGCAAACGTTAGACCTCTTTCCACTTGCGACTACATATTATATACTTGAACAACATTCTTAAGTTTCAAGGATTCAAAATCCAAATCGTAGCTGCGAGATAAATGTGAGAATTTGAAATGAGAAATTGACCGTTGATATATACACTCAAAGCGCCATGTTACGTTCACGTACTCGCAGACGACTGTCGTTGACGGCAGGCAGCCAATGGCCGGTAGCCGGTAGCTGGTAGCCGGTAGCTGCTGTGGGGCGAAGAAACTCTCGAGCGTAAACTGTTCAGATCTTTACACAGCCACGAGATATTTAGCGGAATGATTTCTGTAACTTTTTGTTGTTGCAGGCGAATTCGAAAATGAAACGAATTTTTTTTTAGGTTCCATCAGACTGGCAACGACAGCATATATCCGAAATACAAGTTAAAGAATTTAGGAAAAGTAGTGAACACGAACACGCGACTTTGCGCTTAGAGAACACGAAGCTTACCACTACACCACGAGCAGATTCGCTTCCGTAACATCTCGTGAAAACTGACAGAACATCCTCCATACATATCCACATCCTAAGTGTTACCAGATCCTGCATATGTCTGGGCTTAAAATTCTGAGGGGGCTGCCATGAATATTGGCTGCTATAAGTGAACGAGTCGGACTTCGCCTCTGAGGCGGCTTTCCGGCGGCCAGATTTTATGCCTATTACCGTACTTTCTTGTCACCTCAATGAAAGATTCTAAATGTGTTCTATTTCAAATGTAACATCCAGCGAGTAAAATTCATTGTTTGAACCCCGATATGACGTTTCGCATCTTATTAAGATTAAAAGACAGCCGACCAGTTGCAAAGGATAAAGTAATCTTTACCTAGGTTTCGATAGATTTAAATCTATCTTCTTCAGAAGGCGGCAGTATTACATTAACATGGAGTGATATGTCATTGTCGTTTTTACAAACATCTGCATAGCTCCATTAGTCCGGATAAAATATAGCCCTGAGAATAGGGTTTGTCAGACAAATAAAAATAAGTACATGGAAGTTCCTTGTAATTATTTTTATTTGTCTGACAAACCCTATTCTCAGGGCTATATTTTATCTGGACTAATGGAGCTATGCAGATGTTTGTAAAAACGACAATGACATATCACTCCATGTTAATGTAATACTGCCGCCTTCTGAAGAAGATAGATTTAAATCTATCGAAACCTAGGTAAAGATTACTTTATCCTTTGCAACTGGTCGGCTGTTTTTTAATCTTAATACGTGGAACCGTTGCTGTTGCGCAGCTATGTTTAAAATTTCGCATCTTAGCTAGCTTTGCTCTCTAATGTCATGTTCCAAGTACTCTACATTACGACGTATGGACGCATTCAAAACAGGTATACTATAGCAGTGTCATGTTGGCTTAGTGAGCAGCGTGCGAACGGCTTATTCGCCGTCTCACCGATGGATATCGTTTCCACCACGCGGACAGCAAAGTGGTGTAGTGACTGTCGACCATGCAGGACTCGGCGTTCGGAACATCCGAATCTTCGAGCTGCCGTTTGAAGTTCCGGTCACGCTCGTCGTGAACGTGCTGCGGCCTTAAGGGGAAGTACTACGTCACGTGGAAGAAACTGCGCAAACATCTCCCATCGTACGTCACCGTTGCTGGCTGTCGCGCGATCGTCATTTATGACGGTCAACAGCGGACTTGTTCAGGTTGCGGGCAAGAAGGGCATGTACGGTCTGAATGCCTGCAACGACGCCTCGTCCAGATACTACGTGTAGACACGACGCCTACATCGCAACCGACAACGCTGCCTATCACATATGTTGAGGAAGCGGGGAACATGACAGACGCGGATGTTGTTCCGTTCCAGTTACCGACCCCCACGGGACTGGTTTCCGCGACCACGACCACGCAGCCTCCATCGAAAACGTCGCTGTGCTCGACAGCAGCGACCACGTCTGCACTCCGGCCGTGTGAGGAAAGAGAGCATCAGAAGGTAGATTTGTGCTCGGACACGGAGATGTGGAAGGTGCCTCCTGTTTGTCGTGATCCACAGCACGCGGACACGCGTTCCCGGAAGCAGAAGTCGCCCAAGCGACGAAAGAAGAGGAGGCTGTCTGCAGGAAATGTTTCGCGAGATGGTGACACGTTGCAGGAGGATGAGGAAAATCCATCTGCGGCCGGGGCTCTGGACCTCACTCCAACTCCAGCGGTTCCTGGTTCCTGGATCGCTACTGGCAACGGTCCCCCCCCCCCCCCCCCAAAGACAAAGCCAAGTTGACGATGCTCAATTGACCGACGAGTCCCCTGGCGATTTTGCGGCTAAGACATCAGATGAACGTCATCTGTCGCCTAACGTACCACCCCTCAAGCCTGGTGATTGGGTGTCCGACATGAAAAGAATGATATAAGACTCGAGAAACAACCAGATGCCCGCGGCCGGCGGATCGTTGGACGGACATCGAGTTCCTTCAAGAGGTACGGCCTGATCTACGTCTGGATGTTTATGGATACGACGGTGGTGGTGGTACGGCCATACTACTATGCGATGGCATCGAACCAACGGATATTCAGTATTTGCCATCAGCGAGAGGCATTGCGCTCACCATCGGCGCAGTCCGCCTTGTGAATCTGTATGCCCCGTCTGGTACTGCGAAGCGTCGAGAGCGAACACTTATCACTCCACTGAGATAGCTCCATTGTTTCAGGGCGCTACAGAGCACTTAGCGGTGCGCGGGGACTTTGTGTCTTACGCCCTGAGGATCCCATCCCTCACCATGTTCCATGTCCAGCCCTTCATGCTGTGGTCAGGGATCTCGCTGTGCATGATACATGGACACTAATCGACGGTGACAGACGCGGATATATACACTTCATCAGTCACGCGGCCAGCAGATTGGACTATCGGTGCTGAGCTGTGGCCCACTGAATTCACCGATCATCAGGCCTTCATCTGCACCGTGACTCGGCTGCGAAAACAGACGAGCCGTAGTAGCGAACATTGGTCTCTTAATGTCAACATTCTCTAGGAAGAGCTTGCCGTGTAGCCGTCACTGCTACCTGGCACAAATGCGAGAGATGGCGTCATACTTGTGATTCCACAATACGATGGTGGACGTACTGCGCCAAAACCAGCTCTTCGCTGCACGTTTATAGCGTATGGGCGAGACAGGGCGCTTTGGCTCCGATCGACCTCTGAGTTTTACTACACGGTCTTGCACGAACTAGCATCGCAACAACTTTCGCCAGAGTGCCAAATGGCCGTCCACCGGACACAGGCACAGCTTCTGCACGGCTTACAAATTGGACGGCACGCGGACTAGAGCGAGACTGCAAGATTCCATCCCAGAGGAACGTGATTCTCTTTGTCAAATCGTCAGAGAACGGAGACACTGTAAGAGACGACTCATCACGGCAGTTATTTCTGCGGACGGGCAACGCGCTGAGACACACGACGCCATCTCCAGATTATTACCGCACTCTCTATCAAGCAGATCAACGGCGTGACAATGACACTGAGGACGTCCTGCACGACCTGCCACCTTCGGATAAGGCGGAAGGCGACGCCACTTTCTTGGAGGCCGTCAAGTGGGAAGAAATGCACATGTTGGGCGCGAGAAACAAGTCCCCTGGACCTGATGGTCTTCCGCTTGAATTTTATAACACCTTTTCTGACCTGATGGGGGAAGTTTGGCGACAAATGTGCTGCGAAGTCCTGGATCCGGACTTTCGCGCCCCCCCCCCCCCCCCCCCGAATTTTTGGAGGGCATGATCATCCCTGTTTCGAAACCAAACGGGGGGTGCAGACCTCAAGACATTCGGCCGTTGGCGTTAGTGAATTCGGATTGCAAGCTGTTCGCCCGAATTCTTCGTGCTCGCCTCCTCGCTATTGCCAAAGATGCCATTCACGCTGACCAAACATGTCTGGCAAGTGGCAGTAATATACACACGGCGTAAAGCTCGTATACAGATGTGGTGGCGCTCACGTCGCCATGCCGCTTAGAAGGCGCCCTCGTGGCAGTTGACCTAGACCCCGCATTTGACAAGTTGAGCACCATTTCCTGCACGCTGTCTTAGAGAAGATGGGACTGTCCCCAGTATCGACAGCTGTGGTTCTCCTTCTCATCCATGGAGCCGCTTCGACAGTCCTGGTCAATGGCTATCGCTCGCCACAGTTCGCTGATGAGCGCTCAGTGCGACAAGGATGCTCTGTCAGTCTTTGACTTCGCCGTTGCCCTTCATGGTCTACGACAGCGTTTGGAGGGAATTCGCTTCCGCAATGTGCATTTTAAATGTTGTGCCTATGCGGACGATGTAGTTTTCTTGGCGAGGTCGGCAGAAGACATAAGTACGGCGATCGGGTGGCTTCAGCGGTACGGCGAGATGGCCAGAAGCCGTATCAACTTGCGAAAGTCGCACTACAAGGATGTGGGCAGAGGACTGAATATGAGTACCCCAGTGCCCATTACCAAAGTCCCACCGACGAAATGTTTGGGGGTTACCTTCCGTGGGGACATGCAGCGTACAGCAGCAGAATACTTAATGTCATCCGCACGCAAGTTCGTCTCCATAACTTTCGAACGGCTGACTTGATCTGCGGGTACATTTTGTCAACGTCTACCTCGCTCCGAAACTTAATCACTACACAGGTTCTCCCAATGGCCGCTACGGTAGCTGCGAAGCTCCAGGAGGCCTTAGGTCGTCAGCTAGAGTAGGGTGTTCAAGAACCGTTACGAGACGCTAACGTTGCCCACGCACGCAGGCGGCATTGGAATGATAAACGTACACAACAGGGCGCGCGCTCTTTTCCTGCGGACGATGCATCGCCTCGTACTTCGGACAACGACACCCTCCCTGGTACACCGATTCAGGAGGTTGTACCTCAGTCCCTCCGGCCGCCGATTCCTGTTGGGCATATCACGCCACATTCGCACCTATCTGGTCAACATGAGTTATCTGTTGAATGTCCTACCGACTACGAGGGATCCTAGAACCAAGGACTTCTACCGCTACTTTCAACGGTCGCTGCCTGCTAATGTGGTTGAACGCTGCCATCCAGCGGTTAGTTGGAGACGGGTGTGGAGTAACATACACTCGCCTTTCCTTCCCACCACGGTCAGGGCGCTGCGATATTTGATAACAACTGAAAAATTCCCCACCAGACAATGCTTAGATATGATACATATTGCCGAGGATCCTCTCTGCCCCAGATGCGCCGCTGTCGACACCGACATGCGCCGTTTCGCTTGTGGCGGGGCCGTCGAATGTCGGCTCCTCACACGGCGCATGTTGGCACTGTTGCTGCGACGGACGCCTCAGTCCGTAGAGCCCACCGAACTGATCCATCCCGACGTCACTTACTACTCTGTTACTCGTCACAACGCCACGGTGTGGGTTTAGGGTATGGCATTGTCATACTTTTTAGTGAGAGCGTTGCAGAGTTGTAAGATTTTTGTTACTTTTTAACGAGCAATTACACGGTTTTACGGTGCAAAGCGCCCTCCAGACCTTTGGGGTGTACCGGGTGTGAGAAGAGACAGAGATATAGCACATGACGGACTGATGAGAGACATTAACGATAATTATGGGGTGTTTCATCCTACCTGAACGAGAAGACGACCAGGATATCCCATTGTCTGGCTGCTGTGGACACGCTCGAAAGTAGATATAAAAACAAAAATAAAAAAGGATTACAAATAAGAACAACAACAAAAAAGAAAAAGAAAAAATATAATAAAAGTATTGTACCCCTTCCTTTATCCTTTTCTTCTTTTTAATAAAGCGTTCAGAGGAATATTTAATTTTTGTTCGTGGGCGGAGCCTGAAGTGGTGGCAAACAACCGTCCTAGTTAGCTTTTAGGGTGAAAGTGGCGGTGCCACTAGCTTTTGTTTTTGATTTTAGGTTAGACAGATTTTTGGGGTAGTATGCGTGATAAGGGCCAACGCCTGAAGTGGAAGAGGTAATTAAAAGAAAAATGTTAACACGCTCGACTTTCACAGCGCTGGTTGATATACAAATCGGTTTGTATATCGTTGAAGAAAGACTTAAATTTTTAATTATTTTTTTGGTTTTCTTTATTCGATCTACAAACTGCAAGAACAAAATTCAGTGACTGAATCGTAAGAGAAGCTTTGCATCATAAGTCACCTCACAATCTCCATTCATTACATTTTAGAGTGGAGAGGAAGTGTGTTTCGGAAGTACTGGGTTACTTCACAAAAAAGACTCCACTGGACCAGTAATGACAGTTATTTGTATGCTGTATGTAATTTAGTGATTCATGACCCGAGACAAACGTTACGGAAGCAATTAACAAATTGAAGTAAATCTGGAGGTGAAAAACGTACTGAATAGCAGAGTTGCACGCTTTTTCGTATCTTCTTTTGTATCTGTATCAGAAGAGATACAGTTTCCTTGTAAATACGCATCTTGATTGCTGTGTGATATACTTGAATCCAATTACTTCGGTGACTGAAACAACAAGTTTTCATACATTACATAAAACTTTCTTTGTAAGATTGATATAAATATATAATTCTGCTGCATTTTCTGATACATTTCAATCATGGTGATAGAATACGTCCTTCAAAGATTCTCAATCCATTTTCTGCTCAAGCAACTGCCTTTTGAGTAGCTTCGCCATCATTGTGTCGAAATATTATGACACTTACGTTAACAGCTGTTAAGTTCTCACACCCTGCCACAAACGGCATTTTCAAAACAAGTAGATCTCATACAACGTAGCAGAATATCTACGGCGTCACTTTCAATTACCTTATCTTCTTCTTCAATCCGTTCATGGATTCCAGTCAGCTAGACTGTCTGAGTTTCGGTCGAAGACGTACCGCGCCGCTTTCAGTTCATGTATCATTTCTTTTCGGTGGAGAAGGTGTGACATTACAGACGATATGATACCATTTCATCAGAGCAGCGATTGGCGGTCAGTTGCTAATCTGCAGGTATGGGTTTAGAACCCTGTCATTTCCATGAATTTTAATTTGTGATAAGGGTTATTAGTGATAAGGGTTATTAGCTTGTGAAAACAATGAGAATTATTAAGTATTCGTAATTTTAAAGTATTACTTTTACACCACCGGTCTTGCGCGACCTTTTTTCCTTAGGAACTGTTATTTCTTGTTGGCTTTAAAGAATATGATTTATCTTTAGTGTTTTCGTTGTTATTGGCGTCCTACCTGCATGTAAATAAAGAGAACACCAATTAATATCATGCTTCGTGATTGCCTCAAACTTTTTGATTGAAGGTCACAAAATAATTTAAAACTGAGCGACTGAAAAGAGTGAAATGACGGCCCAGTTTTTATTTATAATGTGCTCCTCTTCTTAGGAAAAAAAGAAATAAAAATACTTATCCAGAAAAATAAAATTCGTCATAACATCTAAAGTTCAAACATGTGCACAAATTATTGCTCAATCATGAGTACAAACAAATTACTGGTGATATGCTGTAAATTTTGAGGTATTCGTAAAGCGCTTGCCACTGTTAATCGTGCTGCTTTGTAACTGGTTAGTCCAACATCCAGCTTATTACAAACCACTTCCATCAGGAACGTCGTTTCACAGGTGTGAGAAAACCTTTTAAAGAGCAAAAATACTTTGAATTGTCATAGAAGTTCAGTAGTCGAAATATTTTCTGAAAGTCTCTTGTTCAAAAAAATATTTCATTCATTAGATTACTAAAATGACTTACGTGGGTGAGTTAGTTAATTCAAATCCTAATGACTAGTAGTGAGTTCGAAATGTCACTGCAATAGAATTCCGTTTACCAGCGTTATGGAGTCTCTCATCTCTAATGACTCATTTCCTAGTATTTATAATAACGTCGTGTACGTCTACATGAGGACTCATTAGCTTAAAGACCAGTGTTCTCTTTCAATCTTTTGTGGTAGTCATTAGACATCGTGAGAGAGCATAATGGGCCGCTCCGCGGAACTCACGGACTTCGAACGTGGTCAGGTCATTGGGTGTCACTTGTCTCATACGTCTGTACCTGACATTTCCACACTCCTAAACACCCTTAGGTCCACTGTTGCCGATGTGATAGTGAAGTGGAAACGTAAGGGGACACGTACAGCACAAAAGCGTGCTGGCTGACCTCGTCTGTTGACTGGCAAAGGCCGCCGACAGTTGAAGAGGGTCGTAAAGTGTAATAGGCAGACATCTATCTAGACCATTACACAAGAATTCCAAACTCCATCAGGATCCAATGCAAATACTATGACATTTAAGCAGGAGGTGACAAAACTTGGATTTCATGGTCGAGAGGCTGCTCATGGGCCACACATCACGCCGGTAAATGCCAAACAACCCCTCGCTTCGTGTAAGGAGCGTAAACATTGGACGACTGAACAGTGCAAAAACGTTGTGTGCAGTGACGAATCACGGTACACAATGTGGTGATTCGATGGAAGGGTGTGGATATGGCGAATGCCCGGTGAACGTCATCTGCCAGCGTGTGTAGTGCGAACAGTAAAATTCGGAGGCGGTGGTGTTACGGTGTGGCCGTGTTTTTCATGGAGGAGGCTTGCACTTCTTGTTGTTTTGCGTGGCACAATCACAGCACAGGCCAACACTGATGTTTTAAGCCCCTTCTTGCTTCCCACTGTTTAAGATCAATTCGGGGATGGCGATTTCATCTTTCAACACGATCGAGCACCTGTTCATAATGCACGGCCTGTGGCGGGGTGGTTACATGACAATAACATCCCTGTAATGGACTGGCCTGCACAGAGTCCTGACCTGAATCCTATAAAACACCTTTGGGATGTTGTGGAACGCCGATTTCGTGCCAGGTCTCATCGACCGACATCGATACCTCTCCTCATTGCCTCATTCCGTGAAGAATGGGCTGCCATCCTCCAAGAACCCTTCCAGCGCGTGACTGACCGTAGGCTTGCGAGAGTGGAAGCTATCATCAAGGCTAAAGGTGGGCCAACACCATACTGAGTTCCAGCATTACCGATGGAGGGATCCACGAACTATTAAGTCATTTTCAGCCAGGTGTCTGGACATTTTTGATCACATAATGTACATGAGATTATTCAATGGGTAATACAGTACGTGAAGTGATATGAAAATCTAACAGTCATCGGGGACTAGAATGCCGTTGTAGGGGAATTAGTAACACATAGAGCACTGGAGAATATGCGCTTGGTACTAGGAGTAAGAGAAGAGAAAAACTAATTGACTTCTGCAACGAATTTCAGAGAAAAATAGCGAAGGCTATGTTCAAGAATCTCAAGAGGAGGAGTTGTACTTGGAAAAAGTCGGAAGATATCGGAATATTTCAGATTACATCACCGTCGCGCAGAGATTCCGAAACCAGATACTGGATTATAAGGCGTACCTGGAGCAGATATAGACTCAGATCACAATGTAATAATAACGAAGAATAGGCTGAAGTTTAAGAGACTAGTCAGGAATAAACGTGCAAAGTAGTAGGATACGGAAGAACTAAGGAATGTAGAGATACCCTTGAAGATCTCCGAGGCTATAAAGGCTGTAATAGGGAATAGTTAAATAGGCAGTTCAGTTGAAGAGGAGTGTGCATCTTCAAAAAGGGCAAACACAGAAGCTGGAAAGAAAACTATCGGTGCAAAGAAGATAACTGCGAAGATTCCACGGGCAGCAGAGGAAATACATTAGCTGATCGACGAAAGAAGGAAGTACAAAATGTTCAGGGAAATTCAGGAATTGTAAGTAGGCTGTTTAGGTTTTTTTATTGGTAACGCCACCTCTGTATGAAAATCACTGGCTGTGCTGCGTGCAGTCTGTGGCTGCTTTGCATTGTTGTAATACTCGCCATTGTAGTGTTGGGCAGCGGCAGCTGGATGTGAACAGCGCGTATAGACACCACCCGTACGACAACGGTTGGCAGAGTAGTAATAATTACAGGGAAAGATCACCTCTCCGCGGTAATGACTATCACAGAGACAATCAGAGAAACAGACAATATGGGAACCAAAATAATTATTACACTGGGCAACAAAAAAAGATTTTTTTAAAAAATTCTAGGGTTTTCCCGCTGAATTAGACTAATTTTGATGCCCTGAGTCCGAAAATGACCTTGGTTTTGTTCTATCAGGTCAGGATTTTTTGCTACAGAAATTTTTAAAAATCGATTTTTCGTAAAAAAACAAATTTCTTTGTATCATCTGCTGAGAAACCCCGGAAGATTTTTTCCGTTTTCCTCAAGAAATAAAAGTCAACGTATGCAAATTCATTAAGTTTTTATTTACTCCATCAAATTAAATAAGCATATTTATCATAATATTAGTATAACAATGAGCGTTACGTGACACAAAAGTTCAGAGTTCACGGCATGAATCGGCGTTTCTTCGATTCCCGTTTGTGAGCAGCTGCTGGGTTGTCCCTCTTCAGCATCCAGCAGTAGTCCGCCATCATGACTGCGTCCCACCTCCCCTGGTACCTATCCTCCATGTCCTGATGGAACCTTTCTCCCTGCTCGTCGCTCATCGCCCCAAGGTTTTCAGGAAACTTCTCCATGTGTGAGTACAGGAAGTGCATCTTTATACTCATCAAACACCCGAGCTTTTGAAAGGCCTCTATCATGCTGCTGATGAGTCTGGCGTGGTTTGCTGCCTTCGTGTTCCCCAGGACGTTGTTCACCACCTGCACAAACGATTTCCACGCGGCGCACTCTAACGTGTTCATAGAGTTTTCGAACTCTGTGTCCTTTATGAGCTGCCGTATCTGTGGCCCATCGAAAATGCCGGCCTTCAGCTTCTCAATGGTCAGTCGCGGAAAGGCTCGGCACAGGTAGTGGAAGCACCTCCCATCCTTGTCCAGAGCACGCGTGAACTGTTTCATTAACCCAAGCTTCATGTGTAGCGGTGGGATCAATATCTTCTCCCGGTCAACAAGAGGTTCGTTTATGATGTTTCTCGCACCAGGTACTAACTGCTCTCGTGGCGGCCACACTTTCTTTACATAGTGCTGGGCTCTGTCTCGACTGTCCCACATACATATAAAGCATGGGTATTTCGTGAACCCAGACTGCTGACCAAGTAGAAAGTTCACCATCTTGAAGTCGACGCAGATGATCCATTGGTGCTCTACGAGAGTTGTGGAGTGAGCAAGAGGGATTGAGGCGAACTCGTTCCCGTTGTGGAGGAGCACACACTTCAAAGAGCGCTTGCAGCTGTCAATAAAGAGTCGCCAATCTCTCGGATCGTATGTAGGAGGCCCGAGTTTAACAAGAAGACCGGCGACATCTCGGCAGTACACTAGGTCTTCCTCCTGGCAGAAGTAGCCCATGTAGTCCTCATGCCTTCTACGAAAGAAAGTGATACGCGCGTCCTCGCCAAGTAGATTTTTCTCTTTGAGTCTGGAGGCCAACAGCTCGGATGAAGTCTTCGACAAGCTGAGATCCCGAACAAGATCATTAAGCTCACATTGTGAAAAGAGCTGCCGACCATCTTGTGCTTCATACTCCTCGTCTGTTATATATCCTCTCTCGTCTGCAGTGGTGGCCTCGTCGTCGATGTTAGGAAGCTCTGTGAACGCTGGTACAGGAATTTCTTCGCAGTGAGCAACTGGACGGCGGGCAGATGGAAGGTCGGGGTATTGGAGGCTGTGCCGATTCTTCCGGTTGATGCCAGTAGTATTGATGGCGCAGAAGTAACAATCCGATGCATGGTCCAAGGGCTCCCTCCAAACCATCGGAATCCCAAACTTCAGTGAAGTTTTCGTGCCCTTCGTCCACCGCCGGAGGTATTCCACGCACTTCTTGCAGACCGTGTGCGGTGCCCAGGGCTTATCTTGGTCACCCAGCTTGACTTGAAAGTAAGCCTGGTAGGCGTTCTTCACAAATCCCGTGATGTTCTTCCTGTCCACTGAAAGCGTGTATTCTCCGCAGATGTAGCAGAAAACGTCTGGATCATTCATGCATGAACGTCGCGCAGAAGCCATATCAATCTGAAATAGTAATAGAAATATGCAGTTGACTGTCAGACAATAAAAATTAGAATAAATTTTATACTATAGTAAGAAAAAAAGGCATCTATTGGAATGATTAACTGTTACAATCTTAAAGGCTTCTTTTGTTTTCATATGTCCTGAATAATCCCCTTAAAACCCCTAATATTAGCATATTGAAGCCTATAAAAAGGCTTACATTTCAGGGAAAAATGGTCATGTAGGCCTATGGCTGTATCTCAAAAAGTTGACCTGATAGAGCAAAATCAATGTGATATTCGGACTCAGAACACCAAAATTAGTCTAAATCAGCTGAGAAACCCATGACGTTTTTTTGGTTGTTGCCCAGTGTTATCAAGGGAGACAGAATAACTTTAGACGCAACGGTCCAGCGCGCAGTTACGACTCCGGGAGAAATTCTCCACCACGTGACCGACAAGAAAGAAACTATGGAATCTACCGACATGACGACAGACGATATGATCGTAACGACAGACCTGAATTGCATCAGAACTGGCGGGATTTAAACAGGGCAGGGCCCTCTCGTCACGGTGAATTTGTAGAAGTTAGGTCTCCAAATCCCAATAACGACGCGCGCCAACAAAGAGACAATAGGCAATGACTCACACCGCTGGCAGCCACAAAACATACTTATGAAACTGACGACGCAGCTGCCGTAGCTAGTAATTACGTAAAAATGAAAGACATTAGGGACATCTTACTCCAGGAACACGACGTAAAACATAACAACATTGCATATCCTGTGATTCACATTACAGTAAATGACGTAAAATTTACGGCAGTACTTGACTCTGGCAGTCCCATTTCAGTAATTAGTGAAACAGCTTTTAGCAAGTACAACAAATCGAACGATTGCCCCACACTTCAGTTACGTAAGATTAAATTACAAGGTGCAATCTTTGGAAAAAGTGTAGATGTACGCCAACAAACCAATTTAGAATTCCTTTGCCAAAGCCACAGCTTCTCTATGAACTTTCTTATTGTTCCATTATTGTCGACGGAAATTATATTGGGAGTAGACTTTTTGAATGAATACAAAGCAATCTTAAACTTT
The DNA here is from genome assembly GCF_021461385.2 of Schistocerca piceifrons. NCBI lineage: Eukaryota > Metazoa > Arthropoda > Insecta > Orthoptera > Acrididae > Schistocerca > Schistocerca piceifrons. The sequence continues at coordinate 313,356,108 of NC_060140.1, read as the reverse complement.
CACGATGCGGAAATAAGTTTAGAGAAGGAAGGTAAGTCAATAGCTTTGAAATTTGAAGATTGGCTCTCAAACCATGACGAGGAAATTAATCGGCTTTACCTTCTGCTAGACAACAGTTCGGAATTTTCTACGGAACTAGACACTAACAATCACTCTGCAAGTACTGACAGGGATGATATCGACGGCATATTTGAAATTAATGAGTTAATTCAGAATAAAATTCAAACAATTGAGAATTGTAATGACACTGATAGGCAGGGCCTTTTTGAGATTTTACAAGCACATTCCACAGTTTTTACTCACAAAACAGGAACAACCAAGGGATTTCAATACCAATTTCGTGTTCGTGAGCATACTAAATTTTGTGTTAGACCATACGTAATTCCAGCACATTATAGGGACCGTGTTAGAACAGAAATACAATCTATGCTTGACGATGGCATTATTGAGCCTGCAGTAAGCTCATACAACAATCCATTACATGTTGTTGAGAAGAAAAATGGATCGATCAGGCTTGTCTTAGATTCGAGACAGATCAATACTATCATTATTCCTGAAACATACAGGCCGCAGACGATGGAAGAACTTCTTCAAAATTTTAATGGTGTAAAAGTGTTGTCTTCCATTGATCTCAGATCGAGCTTTTATCAGATCTAACTTCATCCAGAATGTAGAAAATACACAGCTTTCCTTTATTTCGGCGTTTGTTATCAGTTTCGGAAACTTCCTTTTGGTTTGAACATTTCTTCGGCAGCATTCATTCGCGGGCTAAATTCCATATTACCTGAGTTCTTAAAACGTCACATCACCTTATATGTGGACGATATTCTAATAGCAGAAGCTTCATGGGAACAACATAATCGCATCCTCAACAGTTTGTTACGTATTTTTGCAGATCTGGAATTACAGTTAACTTGGAAAAGTCTGAATTCGGTAGGTCAAAGGTGAGGTTTTTGGGACATATTATTTCTTCTGAAGGCATTCAGCCGGATGCTGAACAGTTAGAAGCAATCAGAGCCATTCCAGTTCCATCCACAAAAAAACAAGTCCGCAGTTTTCTAGGTCTCGTAAATTTTTACCGTCGTTTTCTGAATATGCAAATTCTTGTTACACCAAAACTTTGTTGTCTCACTGGAAAAAATACTATTTGGAACTGGGACGAACAAGCACAGTTGGAATTCAATTCTTTGAAAGAAGCGTTACTTCACGCGCCAATACTAGCTCATCCAGATCTGTCACAAGATTTCTGCCTTAGCACGGATTCTTCTAAAGTCGGTCTTGGTGCCCATTTATTTCAAGAAGCCATAGAAAATGACATTACTGTTCAGAAAACCATTGCTTTTGCTAGCCGAGTGCTAACAAAATCCGAAAAAAATTATTCCGTTACTGAATTAGAAGCTTTAGCAATCGTTTGGGCATTCAACAAATTCCGTTTCTTTCTTTTTGGTAAGCACGTAAAAGTATACAGTGATCATCGTGCATTACATTTTCTTATGTCTTCAAAATTAAATCATGACAGGTTAAAACGTTGGGCATTGTTTCTGCAAGAATTCCACTTCACAATAGTCTACATTCCCGGGAAGGAGAACATTGTTGCGGACGCGCTGTCACGCGCACCGGCTGGGCTTGAGAAAAGTAACACAGAAGGCAACATTGAGAAAAATTTCAGTATTCTTTACATTCAGAAAGTCGCCTTTGAAAACTTCATCACCACATCTTTAAAGGACATTGCTCATGAACAAGATAAAGATCCGATTTGGAAAGACATCAAGAGCAAATGGCATGAAAAGACACACACACAGATTCGGCATTATAACCTGGTTAGAAACAACATACTCTTCAAACGCTGCACTGTTGATGACAAGCTATGGGTACTTTGCATTCCAGACGATTTTGTTAATAAGCTCATTTGGTACATTCATTTCAGCTACGTACATTTTGGCCCACGAAAATGTTATCATATTCTTCGAACGACTTGTTATTTTAACAATATGGAAAAGAGAATTCGAAGAGACTTGTCTATTTGTAAACTTTGCCAAAGGCGAAACCATCTACTATCTCACATCGTGCTCCGTTGTTTCCTATCATTCCTTCTAAATTAAAAGAATTTGCTGCTGTTGATCTCTTGGGACCGCTTGTCAGAACATCTAACGGATTTTCGTACGTTCTAGTCGCTGTTGAACTTACTTCAAAATTTGTTTCTTTCACACCGTTACGTAAAGCCACTGGACGGTCTGTATCCACCGCCTTTGTTAAAAATTTCTTACGTGAAGTTGGACACGTTAGCAAAGTCATTTCAGATAACGGACCTCAATTCAGATCTGCTGTTTGGTCACGCATGCTTCGGAATCATAAAATCCAACCCGTTTTTATTTCATTGTACTCACCACATTGTAACCCCTCCGAACGGATTATGAAAGAAATCAATAAGCTTTGCAGACTTTGTCACAGAAAGCATCAGCATTGGGACAGATATTTACACTTATTTCAAAACGTGCTGAATGAAATGCCTCATGATTCCACTGCTTTACCACCTACTCTTGTACTGAAGAATGAAGAACCACCGAACAGAATCAGAGAGCTTGTACCTTTCCCGAAGACACGTAAACTTCGACACAAAGACATAATTGATTTGGCTCTTAAAAATATAAAATCTGCAGCAGACAAAAGGAGAAAACTACACGGTAAAGCAAATGCAAAGAAATTGTATATTGGTCAGAAAGTTCTCATTAAAGCTCATTCATTGTCACATAAGAAGAAACATATGAGTCACAAATTCTTTCTAGTTTACAATGGACCTTACAGAATCCGACGTATACCACATGATAATTGCGTTGAAGTTGAAACTCTGCGTACTAGGAAGAGTAAAGGTTTACACCACATTTCACATGTAAAACCGTTTATTGAAAGATAATCTGCTTTTTAACTTTGTCTTTGCCATATAACTTTTCACTTTACATTACTAGTATGCTTTGTCAGACTTAGAATCTGTTAATATGCAACAATGTTTGAAGTTAAATATCCAGTCAAGAACCAAGAGAACTTATTTAAACAGAAATTACGAATGCATTGTTATAGTGAACTGACGACACAGCGTTATTGTGTGTGTACATTCTTGCTTGTTAGTGGCACGATTACATAACGACCATAAGGCTCACATACTTAAAACATATACTGGTACTGCTAATGAGATTTTAATGCAAATTCTGGTTTACTTGAAAATACATTCTGGATTTAAAGTACTTTCTGCTAGATACCAGATGACACAGTGGTTAGTTTATGTGACAGCTACACGACTATATCACGGGCTACTAATGTGTGACACAATTTACCTCGTTGCTTTTGCGGTGTATCTGTTTTATATCTGCACATTTTTTCTGAATTCTTCTGGAAAGTAAAACATGTTTTAGTAGTAACTTTTGTGGTACAGCAACAATGAGACAGCCTTATTCGTGGCACAACAATACTTTACTGTACAGTAATTTCTTCATCATGCCAATAAACATAATAACTACGATATCTATTCGCAAAGCATTTCACTTTCGTTTATGATGAGGTAAGTACATTGACTTCAGCAGAACTTTACTTACAGAGGACGATAACTACGACACTTCCACAGGATTATCTTACAACAAGACGCACATTTAGCGCTACAGGACACGCATTTGAGTGATCAATTTTGTACTTAAACCATTTATTTTTCAAGATTTTTGAATTACAAAGAAAGTTTTCCGTGATACATTTCATTCCATTGCTGTAATCTGTAACACTTGAGGATATAATTACATTTATCCTCAGGGGGGTACACGCCTACTTTGTGTACCATGTGTTTGGCAAGCACAAGGAGCTCTAGCTAATATGGTATTTGCTTATACAACTTTACACATCGGTACCATATTTCTCTAACACACAATTACACAGCTATCTGATCATTTAACTGAGAGATAAACTTTTTTACTACATCAGTGACACATGTTTACGCAATTTCACAGTTGGGTAACTTCACACTTATGAAACTGTACTTTGTCTGTACTTTGTAAACTGTTCATATTTTTTTCGGAACCATTGTGATACTATGAGAGCTTTGAATGATGTATTTGGTATGGGATCATGATTTTAAAGTGCGTTTGAGGTAGATGACACTATTGAAATGAGCAGAGAATTTTCTTTAGGCTTTGAAATTATTGCATAAAGCTACGACGTTTTTGAGATTTGACTGAGGTGTTTTGATGTTATTTTTACGATGACGAATATGTATATGTGTAATAAGGTAAGGAGTAATGAATAGTGGTTAGGGACTCTGATTTGTGGAAAAGGATGATGGAAACCAAGAATCGTACTTTAAGAGTTATGAAATGTGTGTAAATGCGTGAATGTATCACAATGCCAGCGAAAATTTTTTGGACACTGTTATATTCATAAGATTTTGTATCTACACATTTGCAACGCAAATTCTCGACCTCTGAAATTTTTTATATGAGACTGCCATTGTAGCGGAAACTGCTGTCGTAAATATTTCCGTAAGAAAATTAAGTGACCACCTGCACGTAATGTGTTGTGGGCACCCAGCTGTGTCAGACGCCTGGAGAAAAAGCCATTAGCGCGTGCCTTTTCAGAGCACAGGAAGAAAAAAGAAAGGGAGGCCATTATCCTCGCTTTCGACATTCCTTTGTAGAAAGCACCGCAAATACGACACGCTCATTACTTGGAAAGATACTTACATCTGCACACCTGATTATGACAAGCGTTTTTCTCGAGAATTGAGAGAATTTTTACTGCCTTATGAAATGTCATATGGTTAATGAATGATGTTTCATGCCGTCCTTTGTACATATTTGCTCATTTTCTTTAATATCTAGTTTCTAGCTGCACTGCAGCATTGGTTAAAATAAAATTTAATATATGTACTAATATAGTTATTTTATGCCTACAGATCCAGTCAATAAGAAATTTATGATCTACTTCCAAGAAAACGAGGGCACATAAATAGACATTTCCCTTCACAGGAATTGCATAAATAATTTCTTTACGATTTGGTAACTTATCTGCTAGTGTAAGTTCTCATGATGCATCACTCTAGTGTTAAGATGTGACATAGGTATTAGACATGGCCATTTTAGTGTAATATTTTTTTTCTGCTTGAGCCTTGTCATGTTTAGATATATGTTTTTTTTTATTTGCTGCTGCTGTTTGCCAGGCAGAATGTTACTGAATTTGACTTTGTATTACACTGTTAAGCCAGTTTACTACGCATTTATTTTTCTTGTTTGCTGCACAGTGCCTTATATTAGTGGTAATATTGCAATTGCTTTGCCAGTTTGAATTTTTTGTCATTGATGTTTGCGTTAATTGTTTTGTGCTGCTGCATTGCCTCGTCCCTTAGTTTAGCATCTGAGCTCAGTAGATTTAAGTTAGCTTAAGAGGGGGTAGACTACATAAGAAACTGACTATGGACAACAGGAAAAAAATGCATTGAGAAGTTTTTTGAAAAAGATTTGGGCCAAAATGAGTATTGTACACTGTGAAATAATTATTTTGAAAGAAATATGAATAGAATACAGAAAGCAGGTATAGATAGGACTTTCGGGAATAATGATGAATGAAGGGAGATCTCCAAGAAGTAAAGAAAGTTTTGCTTGCAAAATACTGCAGTAAAACAAACCCTGTCCATTCCTTGTGTTATCCCAAGATGTGTTTGTGTACCCTTGTGTATATATGTTCTTCCTGTCTTTATATGTTTACCTCATAAGACTTACGTTGTAGAATTTTTCTCATACTCAGCTACATGAACTATGATGAGGAATACTGTTATCCTCAAATATAATTTGCATTAATAATATGTTATTTACTTTGTAAAGATGTTAGACATTATTCATTCTGTTCTGTTTTAATGCTCATGTGTGAAGTTGTTGTTTCCAAAGCTATTCTGATCTTTATCTATGTACTTATGTCATTATTTTTGTAACACTGATGTATATGTTTATTTCTATTCTTTTGTAAAGCCTGTGTTACTACAAATGTTATCTGTATTGTTATGATCTTTAATGATGTATTTTGTACCTTCGTAATTGTATTCTTATGTTATAAAATTGTAATTGTCACCAGTTCATCATATTATTAACTTGTAAGTTACATTTCACTGCACACGTTTCTGTTGGTCATAGTATATGGACAATATGTGAGAAGTAGGGACTGTTAGTGTTTGCATCTGTGTTAATAATTCAGCAAGGGACTGGATAACAGCATTGCTGGTTCTAAGGACAATTCCAAAAACTTTGTGAGTGCACAAGTGATGGTTTTGGACTTGCTATATTATCCGCAAGACTCTTCAGTGGTGATTGTGCACCTGCACAGTCACAACAGATGGCTGCTGGCCATCTCTTCAAGGACTACAGTGGGTCTACATCTTTGATGATCCATCAATACCATTATTTCGACAAGGACTGCAGTGGGTCTGCACCTCTGGTGGCCCACCAATACCGTAATCTCTACCAGGACTACAGTCGGTCTGCTCTGTGACGACCTACCTACCAATATTCTTCAAAACTTCGAATGACTCTGCTGTGGGTTTGCTCTGTTGTGACCCATTACTTGTCTGCATGTCGAGAGTCAGCACTGTCTTTCCGTTGGAAGGACAACACTACTTCTTCAAGACTGCATGGAAATCCACTACTTCTGTGTGCATTTTCTTTTACTGCTCAGACTTTGAGAAAAACACAGCAATTTTACTGTGACGAATGATGAGGACTGTCTTTATGGACTGTGAGAAAATTTTAGCTTTTGACCAACATTGTATCAATAAGTCTGTGCATTTGATATCTTTGTTATTGTAATTATGAAAAATTTTTTCAAATCTGTATTGGCCACTGCCCAAACCAATTTGTAAAATTTTTTGTGGAGAGCATGGGGGCTATGTAAGTAGGCTGTTTAGGTTTTTTTATTGGTAACGCCACCTCTGTATGAAAATCACTGGCTGTGCTGTGTGCAGTCTGTGGCTGCTTTGCATTGTTGTAATACTCGCCATTGTAGTGTTGGGCAGCGGCAGCTGGATGTGAACAGCGCGTAGCGTTACGCAGTTGGAGGTGAGCCGCCAGCAGTGGTGTATGTGGGGAGAGAGATGGCGGAGTTTTGTAATTTGTCATGAACTGCTATATATATTATGACTATAAAGGTAAATACATTGTTTGTTCTCTATTAATATCTTTCATTTGCTAACTATCCCTATCAGTAGTTAGTGCCTTCCGTAGTTTGAATCTTTTATTTAGCTGGCAATAGTGGCGCTCGCTGTATTGCAGTAGTTCGAGTAATGAAGATTTTTGTGAGGTAAGTGATTTCTGAAAGGTATAGTTTAATGTTAGTCAGGGCCATTCTTTTGTAGGGATTTTTGAAAGTCAGATTGCGTTGCGCTAAAAATATTGTATGTCAGTTTCAGCACAGTCTTGTATAATTGTTCAAAGCGGACGTTTCAGAATATAGTAGTACAAATCACTGGAGAATGAAACAAATAGGAAGTGCAGGGAAGCTAGGGAGAAATGTGCATGAAAAATGAGAAGAAATGGAAACAGGAATCATTGTCGGATGGACATAAAAGCCAAAACACTCTTCGGTGTCATTAAAAGCAAGGGCAGTAACGTTAAAAGTGCATAGGAACAGCGTTGTTGAATGCACAGAAGAGAGCATATAGAAGGAAAGAGTACACTAAAGGCCTCTATGGGAGGCAGGATTTATCTGATGACGTGATACAACAACAAACGGTAGTCGATATGGAAGAGACAATGGATCTAATATTACAATCAGAATTTAAAAGAGCATTGGAAGACTTAAAATCGAATAAGGCAGAATAGGTAGATAACATTCCATTGCTATTTCTAAAATCATTAGGGAAAGTGGCAACAAGACGACTATTCACGTTGGTGTGTAGAATGTATGAAATTGGTGACATACCATGTGACTCTGAAAAATATCATCCACACAACTCCGAAGACTGCAAGAGGTGCGAGAATTATCGCACAATCAGCTTAACAGCTCATGCATCCAAGTTGTTGACAAGCGTAATACCTAGAAGAAGGAAAAAGAAAATTGAGGATGTGTTAGATGATAGCTAGTTTGGCTTTAGGATAGGGAAAGACACCAGACAGGGAGATCTGACGTTGCGTAAGCAAAACTAAAGAAAAATCAACGCGCGTTTTTAGGATTTGTCGACCTGGAAAAAGCGTTCGACACTGTCAAGTGGCGCAAGATATTCGAAATTCTGAGAAAAATTGGTGTAAACAACATGGAAAGGTGGATAATATACAACATGTACGAAAACCAAGAGGGAACAATAAGAGTGGAAGACCTAGAACGAGCTGCTCCTATTCAAAAGGTGTAAGATAGGGATGTAATCTGTTTAGTATACACACCGAAAGAGCAATGATGGAAATAAAATAAAGGTCCAAGAGTGAAATCCAAACTCAAGATGAAGCGGTATCAATGATAAAATTCAGTCATGATATTGCTGTTCTTAGTGAAAGTGAAGAAGAAATACAGGATCAGCTGAATGGAATGAACTGTCTAATTATTACGGAATATGGACTGAGAGTAAATCGAAGAAAGACGAAATAATATTAAAAAGCAAAAATGAGAACGGCGGGAAACTTAACATCAGGATTGGTGATCACGAAGTAGGCAGCAAAATCACCGACGGAGCACGGAGGTCATAAAAAGCAGATTAGCACTGGCAAAATGGGCATTCATGGCCGAGAGAAGTCTGCTAATATCAAACATTGCCGTTAATCTGGGGAAGGTGAAATTTAGGAAAATGTACGTCTGGAGCAAAGCATTGTATAACAGTGAAACATAAACTGTGGGAAAACCGGAAGCAAAAGAAAATCGAAGCATTTGAGAGGCGATGCTACAGAAGAATGTGGAAAGTTAGGTGGACTGATAAGGTAAGGAATGAGGAGGTTCTTCAGAGAATCGGCAAGGAAAGGAATACGTAGAAAAAACCGACAAGAAGGAGGGACAGGATGGTAGGACCTCTGCTAAGACATTACGGAATAAGCTTCATTGTACTACAGGAAACTGTAGAGGGTAAAAATAATAGAGGAAGACAGAGACTGGTATATCTATATATATATATATATATATATATATATATATATATATATATATATATATATATATATATTCAGCATTTAGTTGAGGACGTAGGTAGCAAGTGCTACTCTGAGATGAAGAGGTTGGCACAGGAGAGGAATTTCAATGTACAACATGTACCAGTACCTAGAGGAAGCAATAAAAATGGAAGAACAAGTAGCATGTGCTCGTACTAAAAACGGTGTAAGCCTTGGACGTAGTCTTCGCTCTTATAGTTTGAGAGCAAGCCGTTGAAACATGAAACTAATGAGCAGTAATAGAAATGAGATTAGCCACAAAATCTAACATGAATCTTGGTGACCACAAACCGGACCAAGTGAAGGAATTCTGCTACCTCGGAAGCAAAAGTGATGGACGACATAACGACATAACCAGATTAACACGAAGAGCACAGCATTGTATGGATCTGATTCATGTGCTGTGAGAAAACGAGAAAAGAACAGAATCGAAGCGTTTGCGATGTGGTACAACAAAAGGGTATAGAGAATTATGTGGACTGGTAAGTAATGAGGAGGTTCTCCGCAGAAACGACGATGAAAGAACTATTTGGAAAATTCTGACGAGATGATGGAATAAGATGATAGGACATATGTTAACACGTCGGGGAAATACTTCCATGGTGCTAGCGGTTCCTGTAAAAACTCTCTATAGGGAGACAGAATTCAAATATAGCCAACGAATGATTGAGGACTATAGGCGTAAGCGCTCAGGTTCAGCAACCGTATTTGACTTTTCAAATGGTTCAAATGGCTCTGAGCACTATGGAACTCAACTGCTGAGGTCATTAGTCCCCTAGAGCTTAGAACTAGTTAAACCTAACTAACCTAAGGACATCACAAACATCCATGCCCGAGGCAGGATTCGAACCTGCGACCGTAGTGGTCTTGCGGTTCCAGACTGCAGTGCCTTTAACCGCACGACCACTTCGGCCGCCATTTGACTTTTAATGAAGGATAAAAAACGGTTAACCGGCTGCACAAATTTTATTCCTATTTACATGTTACCGATACCCACTAAGGTTATCTACATCAGTACAGGTTACAGTTGCATAGATTCACACTGTCTGGAATGATAATAGCTCATATGTTACTGTTATCTTTCCATGTAATCTGTATCCGTGTAACTGTAACTTATTCTGATGAAGGTACCCTTAGTTGTTATCGAAACCAGGTCAGTGCAATAAAATTTGCGCAACCGGTTGGCTGCTTTTAGTAAAAGCTGAGCAACGAATGTTTATCTTATTCTTGAAATAACTAGCGGAAATATGACGAAAGGCTTTCATACACTACTGGCCATAAAATTGCTACACCAAGAAGAAATGCAGATGATAAACGGGTATTCATTGGACAAATATATTATATTAGAACTGACATGTGATTACATTTCCACGCAATTTGCGTGCATAGATCCTGAGAAATCAGTACCCAGAACAACCACCTCTGGCCGTAATAACGGCCTTGATACGCCTGGGCATTGAGTCAAACAGAGCTTGGATGGCGTGTACAGGTACAGCTGCCCATGCAGCTTCAACACGATACCACAGTTCATCAAGAGTAGTGACTGGCGTATTGTGACGAGCCAGTTGCTCGGCCACCATTGACCAGACGTTTTCAATTGCTGATAGATCTGGAGAATGTGCTGGCCAGGGCAGCAGTAGAACATTTTCTGTATCCAGAAAGGCCCGTACAGGACCTGCAACATGCGGTCGTGCATTATCCTGCTGAAATGTAGGGTTTCGCAGGGATCGAATGAAGGGTAGAGCCACGGGTCGTAACCCATCTTAAATGTAACGTCCACTGTTCAAAGTGCCGTCAATGCGAACAAGAGGTGACAGAGACGTGTAACCAGTGGTACCCCATACCATCACGCCGGGTGATACGCCTGTATGGCGATGACGAATACACGCTTCCAATGTGCGTTCACCGCGATGTCCCCAAACACGGATGCGACCATCAGGATGCTGTAAACAGAACCTGGCTTCATCCGAAAAAATGACGTTTTGCCATTCGTGCACCCAGGTTCGTCGTTGAGTACACCATCGCAGGCGCTCCTGTCTGTGATGCAGCGTCAAGGGTAACCGCAGCCATGGTCTCCGAGCTGATAGACCATGCTGCTGCAAACGTCGTCGAACTGTTCGTGCAGATGGTTGTTGTCGTGCAAACGTCCCCATCTGTTGATTCATGGATCGAGACGTGGCTGTACGATCCTTTACAGCCATGCGGATACGATGCCTGTCATCTCGACTGCTAGTGATACGAGGTTGTTTGGATCCAGGACGACGTTCCGTATTACTCTCCTGAACCCACCGATTCCATATTCTGCTAACAGTCACTGGATCTCGACCAACGCGAGCAGCAATGTCGCGATACGATAAACCGCAATCGAGATAGGCTACAATCCGATCTTTATCAAAGTCGGAAACGTGATGGTACGCATTTCTCCTCCTTACATGAGGCAGCACAACAACGTTTCACCAGGCAACGCCGGTCAACTGCTGTTTGTGTATGAGAAATCGGTTGGAAACTTTACTCATGTCAGCACGTTATAGGAGTCGCCACCGGCGCCAACCTTGTGTAAATGCTCTGAAAAGCTAATCATTTGCATATCACAGCATCTTCTTTCTGTCGGTTAAATTTCACGTCTGTAGCACGTCATCTTTGTGGTGTAGCAATTTTAATGGCCAGTAGTGTAAATGGCAGCGACCAGTAGTCTTTCATGATGGCAGAATTTTTAATTTTCATTACTGGTTTCAATTTGCCTAGCGCCTCATCATATGGTAAAAACTGTACCATTTGATGATGACTCGATAGGCAACTTGTAACCGTTAAGGGGCAAATAAACGTTTTCCCACCATGGAAGGTGACTAGGTGCACTTCGTACACCCACCTTTCGCCATATGAGGGGACATCCAGCATTGTAGACGTCATCCTTTTGGTGGTCCAGATGGTATGGCGTGGGGAGGCATAATGTCCCATGGACGTAATGTCCTCGAAATTTTCAAATACGGTACATTCACCGATTAACGTTGTTGTGACACAGTACTACTTCAGGGCTGCATTCGACCCTGACTTCATTTTTATGGATAACAATGTGCGACCTCATCGTCCAGCACAGGTGGAGGAGCTCTTTGAAAGAAAGGACATTCGGCGAATGGACTGAGTGCCTGTTCTCCGACTTAAATCCCATCGAGCACGTGTGAGACGCAATTAGGAGAAGAACAGCAGCCACAGACACAACCGGCCATCCAGAAGTTGTCAACATTTGATAAACAACTACTATTTCGGCTATATGCGTTGAAACGACAACGAAAAATAAAAATTAGGACCGGAATAAAACTCAATAAAATTCCAGAACCAAACAAATGACATAAAAAGTGGCAGAAGCGCAAATTAGCATTTTGCAAGACTTCGCTTTATGAATATTAAACAGGTTATTTACGCTTACATCACGTCTGTATGCGGTGAAACTTCATATTCATTTGACCACAGGCAAAAACCTCCAATAAATGAAATACACTGTTGGAGAACTAAATTTAGTAACTCAGAGTCCCCAACCCACAGAAAAATAGGATGAATTTATTTCGTTTATCATTTCAGCAACTAATAAGTAGCTGCAGAGAGAGAGAGAGAGAGAGAGAGAGAAAGGGGGGGAGGGGAGAGAGAGGTGGATGCTATTGCCTTTAACTAATCTGTATTGTTTTACCCGCTGTAATTATGTGACTGAATAATGAAATCTCATCAGATTTCAACAGAATTAAAACAAATTAGTTCAGTGCTTTGCTATCCAGAATTGCATCAACTGCACGCCTGCTGCGACACAAAATTCTTCGATTATTATAGGTTATCTGTCTTGAGCTGACTCCAATCTAATTCTTTTGAAATGTTTTACGTACACTCTTTTCAAGAATCATCTTTTTCTGTCTCTGGGCGGCTCACAAGAACTTAACGTTTCTTTCCTTGGTCGCAATAAATCTTATTTTATCTTAAAATAAAGTACATAAGTACTACGATAGCTTTCATTCTCTGGCCAAAGAGTAAAAAGTATTGTAAACAGTGCGATTCGAACCCGCGCGGGCCGCCCGCTGTGGCCGAGCTGTTCTAGGCGTTTCAGTCTGTAATCGCGCTGCTGCTACGGTCGCAGGTTCGAATCCTGCCTTGTGCATGGATGTGTGTGATGTCCTTAGGTTAGTTAGACATAAGTAGTTCTAACAAGGGGAGGCCGCCAATTGTGTAATTCAGATTCGATTCATACTGCGCATAATAAAAGCTCATGGCCAGAGGTGTAATGTGGCAAAGCACCAAGATGCACTTCTCAGCCGTTGTCGAGAAAATCGACAGTTAAAAGAAACCGTTGCGGTGAAATACTCTCTACGATTAATAATTCTCTACAGCGTCGTGGCGCCACGGTAAGCGATCGGGTTCGTAATCCGAAGGTCGCCGGATCGAATCTCGCGCTATGCAACCTTTTTTTTTAGTATTTGTTTTTTATAATTCAAATATATATATATATATATATATATATATATATATATATATATATATATATATATATATATATATATATAATTCCCGGCAATCAGTTGCAACAATTATGCATATAATAAGTTGTTGAAAGTCGTTTGTCGTGGAAAAACTGGCGACTTCCAACATCATTATGTTTTCCGCAAACAAAGTTGTGTTTCACAAATGTTATTAATTGTCTTCATAATGGTAACCACGTATAGTTAACGGAAGACGTAGAAACGATATTCCGAAACGAATACGTATAGTGTAAGTCAAACGTTCGAATTAGAATAGAGACCCCACGAACACAAATTTGCTGTGGCAGGTATGAAATAAAAACTCCGTTACTCGCTCGTTACACTTGAATGACAGATGTTGAATGGGCCGAAACGAGCCGCCGCATAACAGCGTAGTTGCCTGCTAACTTCGAAAGTAGGTAGATGCGGTCCCTAGCGCAACTTATAACATTGTCGAAAATCAGTGCGGACGGGAGAGCTTTGGTACACCCTGTTAAAAAAAAAAAAGGAAAAATGGAGGCGGTACTATTGGAGAGCGATCCGCCTTCACCAACATGCATAAGCAATTCATTAATAATTTATATATATATATATATATTTGAATTACAGAAAACTAATAATAAAAAAAAATTGCATGGCGCGAGATTCGATCCGGCGACCTTCGGATTACGAACCTCAGCGCTTACCGCTGTGCCACGACGCTGTAGAAAATTGTTAATCGTCGAGAGTATTTCACCGCAACGGTTTCTTTTAACTGTCGATTTTCTCGACAACGGCTGAGAAGTGCATCTTGGTGCTTTGCCACATTACACCTCTGGCCATAAGCTTTTATTATGCATAGTATGAATCGAATCTGAATTTCACAATTGGCGGCCTCCCCTTGTAAGTCTTTGGCACTGATGACCTCAGATGTTAAGTACCATAGTGCTTAGAGCCATTTGAACCATTTTGAAACCGCGCGGATAAAAGTTGGCGGTCATAGTAACGCAGATAGTATACACAGTTTTTCATGCCTCCTGTTTTCAATAGCCCTCTTTTTCATGTACATATGCAATCCATGAAAACAGTCTTAGATATCCGGAAAGTCATTAGGTTCGAGCTTGCTATTGCGGTGGTACAGTGCGTCATGTCTTATTACGCTTGCGGTTGCAGATTCCGTAACCTGCGTAAGCCAGCGGCGCATGTTCTGCTTTGTACTGCAGAAACGGGCACTGACACACACTTTGTGCCCCCCTGCACAATGGACACGCCCACCACTACGATAAGGCGTTTGACAAAAAAGGAACAGACTATGAAAATGCTAAGACCGCCACTGGGCTTTACACCCGGAATAAACAATGCTGAGTCAACAGAACTTTTTTTATATTTAAATTAGGTCAGTCAACCTAAGGTATACTTCCTCAACTTCGCGAAGGTATTATTCTGAACCTAATCCACTATTATACTCGTATGTACTAAAATGGCTAGGCCACGAATTGTTTGCTTATTGCGAAAACTAGTGCAAACTATAGTAGGATAAGCGATACGCAGAATCTCACCAATGATGTGAACTGTCAGTGTAAAACGTATCCTGCGTCCGTGTACCGCACGTAAACAAGTGTTCTGTGTCCGCTCGCTGCGCGTTCTACAGAAGAAATCCTTTTGCGAGCGGTTTCGTCCCACCCTTCCGTACTGTGTGCAATTATCGGCCTAAATGATCGTAAAACTATTGGATTTGTGCTTATTTCTCGTCCACACGACTCGATTATTGATGACGTTTGCAGTGGGGACTGTAGGCTCTAGCCACTTCTTCCTTTTCTGAGACAGCACCACGTATACAATGAATTAAGATCCACAGTTACTCTACTCTTTTGCAGCCTACCTCAGTGTAATTGTTATGTCTCCAGTACAAAGAAACATTTCGCCCAAAGTCTCGATAGATCGAAAATTTAAAAAATTCTGTCCAAACGTGTAGGATATGGCCCCAGTTCGCTGTTTGCCTATACGAGAAAGAAACTGAAACATTCTTTTCCTGGGAGAAAATAATTCTCAACTACCATTCTGGAAACGTTACATTCATTTCTATTACATCCATTACAGCGTCTTCAGGACTTAGTTCTGTAAGCTTTCCACGTAGTTTCTCTATATACGAAAAACTGAATATTCTCTTTCAAGTAACTTTCTCGTTGTGTAACGTGTCTTTAAGTTATCGTATTCATCGCCTTAGCAGTACAGACTGTTGGTTAACTCTGTATTGCGCTTGTGAAGTGTCCTGTAACAAAACGTTATCTTAGTGAAGTGCTGAATTCGAAATAATGAAAATGACTCTAATTAAATCCCAAAAGAAAGTAACTGTATACTAAGTAAAATCTATTTAATTGAAATTCAATACTGAAGTACGTTGTGAAAGTTACGTAACATAAAGCGCAATTTCTCACATGAAATATCCACATAATAAAATACTGCTCAACTTGGAAGAAAATAAATGTTGAAGGTTACCTTCGCTGTTCACTGTAAATTAATCTGCTTACTTAGCACAACACCTGAAAATTCTGACTATGTACTGCTTTCTCACAGGAATGCAAAGTGAGATCTACCCTGAGAATAAATGTGACTTACCTCTTGCTCAGTATGCAGTTTTGTGTCTGATGTGGTGACGTTCTCGGAATCAATTACAAACCAGCAAATGCAGCAGCTAAAGAAAAATAACCTACTTTTTCTTTGTCAGAAACGATCTGTTGTTGCGTGTGGTGTAAGGTGAGATGCACACAAGAGAAAATATACAAAACTATATTAAGAATAACGGAGGAGAGTTTTACTTTAAAGAAAAGCGTTCTTGAAAAATTAAAGTCTGATTATTGTCAAAAAAGTCTGTACAACAAAAAAAGGCTCAAACAGTTACGAGATTCACTCATTACAGAAATTACATACATTTAAAACAATTGCGTTATTTGTAACATAATGAAAATGGCTGTCTCTGAGCTCTATGGGACTTAGCTTCTGAGGTCATCAGTCCCCTAGATCTTTTTTTTTTTGTCATCAGTCTACTGACTGGTCTGATGCGGCCCGCCACGAATTCCTTTCCTGTGCCAACATCTTCATCTCAGAGTAGCACTTGCAACCTACGTCCTCAATTATTTGCTTGACCTATTCCAATCTCTGTCTTCCTCTACAGTTTTTGCCCTCCACAGCTCCCTCTAGTACCATTGAAGTCTTACCCTCATGTCTTAGCAGATGTCCTATCATCCTGTCCCTTCTCCTTATCAGTGTTTTCCACATATTCCTTTCCTCTCCGATTCTGCGTAGAACCTCCTCATTCCTTACATTATCAGTCCACCTAATTTTCAACATTCGTCTATAGCACCACATCTCAAATGCTTCGATTCTCTTCTGTTCCGGTTTTCCCACAGTCCATGTTTCACTACCATACAATGCTGTACTCCAGACGTACATCCTCAGAAATTTATTCCTCAAATTAAGGCCGGTATTTGATATTAGTAGACTTCTCTTGGCCAGAAATGCCTTTTTTGCCATAGCGAGTCTGCTTTTGATGTCCTCCTTGCTCCGTCCGTCATTGGTTATTTTACTGCCTAGGTAGCAGAATTCCTTAACTTCATTGACTTCGTGACCATCAATCCTGATGTTAAGTTTCTCGCTGTTCTCATTTCTACTTCTTCTCATTACCTTCGTCTTTCTCCGATTTACTCTCAAACCATACTGTGTACTCATTAGACTGTTCATTCCGTTCAGCAGATCATTTAATTCTTCTTCACTTTCACTCAGGATAGCAATGTCATCAGCGAATCGTATCATTCATATCCTTTCACCTTGTATTTTAATTCCACTCCTGAACCTTTCTTTTATTTCCATCATTGCTTCCTCGATGTACAGATTGAAGAGTAGGGGCGAAAGGCTACAGCCTTGTCTTACACCCTTCTTAATACGAGCACTTCGTTCTTGATCGTCCACTCTTATTATTCCCTCTTGGTTGTTGTACATATTGTTTATGACCCGTCTCTCCCTACAGCTTACCCCTACTTTTTTCAGAATCTCGAACAGCTTGCACCATTTTATATTGTCGAACGCTTTTTCCAGATCTTAGAACTACTTAAACCTAACTAACCTAAGGACATCACACACATCCATGCCCGAGGCAGGATTCAAACCTGCGACCGTAGCGGTCGCGCGGTTTCAATACTGTAGCGCCTAGAACCGCTCGGCCACACCGGCTGGCTAACATAATGAAAACAAAGATATCAAATTAACACTAATCATGATTATTGTTAGTTACTTAAGGGACAAACAAATGTTTCATTCTTGCACGTGCATTAGTTACTGTGGAACATTCCTCAAAAAAAAATCTTCTCCATCCATACACTGAAGAAAACAGCTTCGCCAACATGTTTTCATCCCCATATTAAAGTACCCCAGATAATTTCTCCCAGATTCACAAATATCAAATTTCTTTCTCTAAAAACTCAACTGCTCGCCACCACGCCTCAAATAAGAATGCCCCATCGCTGCGGAACTAACAGGCGAACAAGCGAACCACAGATTATATTAAACACAGTGTCAAGGATGTTATCAACTACTCATGAAGCTCGCTCATGCATCTTTGTCTCAGTACAGTAAAGGTGAAATATTTACAATGGCAGAAAACTTATGAAAAACTTAGAATTGTACCTTGCCGCGGTATTTTTTCCTTTAATCTATAAATGGCCGTTCTTCGTTCTTTTTTCTGGATTGTCCAAAGGACATAGCTACATTAATATAGTCAGACGTTTATAGATGTGGTGCAAAAAATACTAAACAGTAGCAGAAAGCACCCCATACTTTTCTGGCCGCATCAGCGGCTTTACGCTCCAGCCATGCTGGGCCACCGTGTAATTTCACGCGCCGTGCATTTTCCGCGTGCAGTGGCTGAAGGTAATTTGTCAGCCTCGGCTGCTCCGCAATGAGACAATTTCATTAACCTTTGCGACGTAACCTGTTTTTTGGATATGATTTATTATAGCTGGACGATTTCACACCTTTTCTCTATTACCTGCAATGCAACGACCTCAGGATCCAGGCAGAATCGTAGTCACCACTCGCACAATATAGTTGGATGGAGCCATTGTATTTCGAAACCGGATGGTGCAGAACCATTTCGTTATCTCGTTAACATGACAATGAATCGGCTTTTCACGCATAGAGTTCGACGATTATACGTGACAAAACAGTGTATGAGACCGCGATCCGATCAAAGAATTCGGGCTTTTGCGGAGGAGGTAGATGGACAGGGGGAAGGGGGAAATTAGCGTGACATGTTCAGGCTCCGAGGGTGTCAGGCATGCTTGGCGTGCTTGGAATCCGTAAGTAACAGGTTCGAAAACTAGTTAATGGTATGAACGAATATTTTTTTTAAAAAAAGTGACTGGCTAATGTTCTCTCTAATTTTACCTTCATGGAAAATATGACTGTTGACCCTTCTAGGAATCACATCGTGATGTACAATGCCTCTCTTGCACTGTCTGCCACTGGAGTTCGATAAGCATCTCCATAACGCTTCCATGATTACTAAACGAACCTGTGAAGAAACGTGCTGCTCTTCTTAAGATCTCTACTTTGTCTACTAATTCTGTTACCTGTCCCAGACTAACGATCAGTATTCAAGTACCAGCCGACCGAACGTTTTGTTGGCTACCGGCTTCGTGGCTGGATTACACTTTCAGAAGGATTCCTCCAACGATTCTCAGTCTAGTATTTACCTTTCGAACAATTAATCTTATATCGTCGTTCCACTTTATATTGCTTCCTTCGCATTCTCTGCAATGTTTAATGTATGTGCTCAGCAATCGTGCAAGCGTACAATAACGGAGATTTTCGAATATTTATGAGCAGTACGTTACATTTGTTTATATGGGTGTTGAACTACCAGTCAATGCAACACAGAAAGTGTAGACCCTCTGCATGTGTTACTGTATTTCGCTGCCACCTTCCAGGGTCATCCGCGAACAGTCTCATGTAGCTTCTGATGTTATACGCTATGCCATTTATACAGGGTGTGTCTAAAAGGACCTTACAACTTTGAAAATAAATACAAACATTTCATATGACTTACAGACCTAGTATTGACGTAATTTTGTAGTAAAATAGATCACGTTGTGACTCATGTGGGATGCTAATACGAATCATATCACAGCAGGCATCAGCCCTATTGCAAAGACGGTTCATTCACTGGTCCCGAACATGCTCATTGTGTGTTTTTGTTCAAGAATCGAAGTCTGTAACAACTGTGCAACATAGTTTTCGTGCCGAGTACTGTAAGGATCCTCCTAACAAACCTACAATTAATAAGTCTCTTGAAGAAACTGCAAGCTTGATGAACCATATGTGCCGTTCCATAGTTTGTATCTGAAGACGTCGTACAGCAAGTGAAGCAAAACTTCAACAGTCCTGAAAAACTGACGTGGCATGTTTCTCGGATGTCGCACATGCTATTACTCGTCAGGTGTCAGTTTGCATCTGAAATCGTGCAAATTAGCAATGGTAGACCCTTGTAGGATTGCTCGCAAGGACTGTTGTGGGGAAATATTACATCTATTGGGTAAAACTGAAAATTAAATTGGAAATAGTAAAATAGTAAAGTTAATAGAGGGAACTGTAGGATTTAGGGCAGTGAGACTCTGCGACTAGTCTTAGAAAATGTTCGCCATAGGCCAAAAATTAACGTCTTAGTGCGTAGAGCAAAAATTGAAGTTTATGTCCCATTCTTTTTCCAAGAGAAAACAATCAACGGAATAGTGTACTTAAATATGCTAACTGGCAAGGCATGTATACGTGAACTGTTGTTGTCGGTGTTGGTTTGCTGTCGATTATAATGAGTACAACCCGGTCACTGAACCGTTCACAGTAACACACTCTCTGCCCACCTTCCTATTCATAACGAATCCTACTCCCGATATACCATTTTCTGCTGCTGTTGATATTACCCTATACTCATCCGACCAGAAATCCTTGACTTCCTTCCATTTCACTTCACTGACCCCGCTATATGTAGATTGAGCCTTAGCATTTCCCTTTTCTGGTTTTCTAGTTTCCCTACCAGGTCGAAACTTCTGACATTCCACGCCTCGAATCATAGAACAGTACGTTTTCGTTGGTTGGCCAGTTTTTTAGTCAGAAAAAAACAATGCGCAAAGAACTGGGATACGGAAGTACTAAGGAATGAAGAGATACAAATGAAGTTCTCTGAGGCTTTAGGTGCTGCGGTGAGGAATAGCTCAGTGAGTAGTTCGGTTGAAGAGGAATGGACATTTCTAAAAAGGGCAGTCACAGACGTTGGAAACAACAACATAGGTGTAAATAAGGTAACCGCGAAGAAACTGTGGGTAACAGAAGAAATACGTCAGTTGATTGACAAAAGAAGGAAGTACAAAAATGTTCAGGGAAACACAGGTATACAGAAATACAAGTCGCGTGGAAATGAAATAAACAGGAAGCACAGGGAAGCTAAGGTGAGATGTCTGCAGGAAAAATGTAAAGAAATCGAAAATGACACAACTGTCGGAAGTACTGACTCAGTATATAGAAGAGTCAAAAGAATCTTCTCTGAAATTAAAAGCAGTGCTGGTAACATTAAGAGTGTAAATGGGAATTCCACCGTTAAATGCAGAGGAGACAGCAGATAGGTGGAAGAGTACATAGAAGGGTTCTCTGAGGGGGAAGATCTATCTGATGACGTGCTAGAAGAAGCAGGAGAAATTCTAAAATCACTGAAGAAACAGCAATTATTCACGTTGATGGGTAGAATGTGTGAGTCTATCAATATGTCATCTGACTTTCGGAAAAGACATCATCCACCCAATTCCGAAGACTGCAAGAGACATCAAATGCGAGAATTATAGCACTATCAGCTTAACAGCTCTTGCATTCAACTTTCTGGCCAGAATATTAGCGGAAGAATGGAAAGGAAAGTTCAAGATGTGTTAGATGTCGATCAGTTTGGCTTTATGAAAGGTAAAAGCACCGCACGGGCGGTTCTGACGTAGTTGATAATGGAAGCAAGACTAAAGGAAAACCAAGACACCTTCATAGGATTTGTCGACACGTAAAAAGCGTTCGATAATGTCAAATGGTGCAAGATGTTCTAAATTCTTAGAAGAATAGGGGTAGGCTACAGGGAAAGACGGGTATACAATATCTGCAACAACGAAGAGAGAATATTAAGAGTGGGAGACGAAGAATGAAGTGCTGCTCGGATTAAAAAGGGTGTAACACCCGT